>NC_134405.1:276599203-276933396 GCF_038048845.1 Mixophyes fleayi | reverse complement strand
AACATCGTCATTGAGCCTATTATTGTTCATTGTTGTTTAAGCTGCAGAATTACTTAGAATTCTAAACATGTCATCTCTAGACTTTAACACCCTTAAAATAACCCATTAGTGCAGTTGTTCTACTTTACAGCAGTTGGAAATTCCCGAGTGTTTTGGATTGCTGGAGTAACATGTCTCAATTCAGCAGCATAAACACATCATAGAGTAGTGTGTAAAGACCATGAACAACAGTACACCCACCATAATGAGTGGCTGGTGGAGTATTATGGGCAGTGTAGTTCAGCCAAAGCTATCTAAAATGTTGTTGCAATATTCTGGCTACATAAGCATAAATTATTCTCCTGTCCCTAAAATGTTGTATAGCATTTAAGAAGTATAATTAGTTCTAAGTCAATTGCATGACTTCCTTTGTAAATGTAAATATTGATTTGCTCTCAGACAGCATTACTGTATCCAGTTTAACTATTGATTAATAGATATCTTAATATTTTTTTTCAGCAACTAACTGTGTGCTGTTCTGTAGTTGAGATAGAAACTTTTTTAAATGGCTCCACTGATATTCTCAATAATTTAGTAGCTATAAATACAAATATACATAAAAAAAACCTAATAATAAGGGCTCCCGTTGGTTTGACAACAAAAAACATTGTACCCGTGTGGTATCCAGATTGTTAGCTCCTTAAAGCCACCTCTTATAACGGGAGTGGACTGGAAGCCATCACTGCAATTCGAACACTTACAGAGCGCCTGTTATTCCATCCATAATCAGTGCTTTGTCATTTCTATCTGCAGTTCCTGAGCACTGTACCACATTCTTATACACTCTAAAGTAAGTGAGGTTTGTGTTGACTCTGAAATCTGTCTGAGAAACAGTCTTGGTGGTGTTCAGCCCCAAAGCCTACCAACCCGCCGATATGACCAAATCAGAGTGAACTGCTGGGAGCTGCCATTGCACCAAGCCCAAGGTGCATCACAATGAAACACCCACCTCCTGTTATCTTTCCTAACCATTTTAGACCAAATCTCCACCAAGAGGACAAAATAAAGAACCAAATCAACCATGTGAAAACACATTTTTGGCACCATCAGCCCTTGCAGACTACTGTTCCTGGGACCCAGTCAACTTATCTGCACTCCACCATCCCTGGTAGGCAAGCCAAAGCACAGCACCAGGGTGTGCCACAAACTAGGAGTCCTAGAACCCAATAAATACACTCTGCTGCAGCAGCAGCATTTTCAGCAGATGTACATTCAGCTGCCGGATAAGCTAATTGATGCACAAAGAGTGAGTGTTTGGTCATCTCCCAAACACACTTGAATACCCTTATTTCCACCCCACTCACCTCTAATTTACCAGGGCTAAAGAGGCACCTGTGAAGCAGCAAAAGAACTGCTATACCAAGCAATGGCCTGTTAATGACTGTTAATATTAATGTTAACTGCCTATTAAGAACAATGGGCCTGATTCATTAAAGGGTGCAATGCGTTTGTTTTAAAACACATGTAAATTGGGTATACATATGCAACAAGGAGTGGATGTGAAGATACGTGTTGTGATAAATATAGGTGTAGGCAGTGTCGGACTGGGGCATGAAGGGCCCACCTTGGGACTGCAATGCTAGGGGCCCACCAGAGGGGGTGTGGCCAGCCATCATAAAGGCGAGAGCAGACACTAGAGGGGGAGTGGTCAGCCCACGAAGGACAGCTAGCACCATAGTGTAGTATATAAAGAATGCAGTGTGTATATAAAGAGTACACAGTCTTAACCTGCCCCTTAGATTGGGCGGAATAGTCACCAAAAATCTGGGTTGTCCCACTAAAATCAGAACATTTGACAGACTGTCGTACCTGTTCTTGTCACTTTCACCACTTGTGGCTGCTGGTTTCTTTAGTTGCGGTTTGTCAGGGTCCTGGAATGTTGGGGGCTATATTTGGAAAAAAAAATGGGTACATTTAGAAAATTACAACTATGCCCAGCGTTAAATCAATAGGACCCATGATTAATAATTGTGCCCCCCCTCTTCTTCATCACTCTGTGCCTTCCCCCCTCTTCTTCATCATTCTGTGCCTCGCCCCCCTCTTCTTCGTCACTCTGTGCCTCCCCCCTCTTCTTCCTCACTCTTTGCCTCCCCCCTCTTCTTCCTCACTCTGTGGCTCCCCCCTCTTCTTCATCACTCTGTGCCTCCCCCCTCCCTTCTTCATCACTCTGAGCCCCCCTCTTCTTCATCACTCTGTGCCCCCCCACTATTTTTTATCACTCTGTCCCTTTCTGTTTCCCTTCCCTTGTCTCCGTTCTTTTCTTCTCTTCTGTCTTCTTTCTTCCGTGCTTGGTCCTCTCTGTGCTGCTCCTCACTCAATGTCGAGCGTGACTTGATGACGTCACCCCCGACATTCAATGTGAACAGAGGAGGGGCGCCGCGACGTGGTAAATATATATATATAATTTATTTTATAGATATATATATATAATTTATTTTTTTGATTAAAAAAACCCTGCTCCCCCCACCAACGAAGGGGGCAGAGTTTACAGGGGTCTGGGCCTATCGGGGGATTTCCCGGCAGGCCAGTCCGACCCTGGGTGTAGGTCTTTTTGGCTCTACTAGACGAGACACTGAAGGATGGGTGCAATATATATGTGGAATATAAAGTCACAAAAGAACGCACAGAAAATTTAAAAATCAATTCAATTAATGTTCTCTTTTAATAAGGTGGATATATTAAAATATAAAAAAATACTTAATATTTATTAGAATTTTATGTCTACTGTGAATAAAATGCATTTTTACAGTTGCTCCTGATTGCAAATACATGGTCTAGTATACACAAACAGCCGTCATCGCTAATAATCGGCAATTAGACAAGCGCTGTAGCTGGAGCAAGAGATACAACTGATAAACCAGTACTTTTGAGATGCCCATAGCATGAATCGGACACTGCTACGTATGCTCGAGATTGACATGCCCATAGTGTACATTGAAGAAGATTTTAATGTTGCTGTGTTCTATAGTGTATCAGCCAGTTCTGGGCATGCAATGAGTACGTTTGCGGATTGTACCAAGAAAATCGCCATTGATGTCCCTTAATGAATCAGGCCCAGTGTGCTTAAGGAAGTTATCTTCACACGTGTATGTAGAAATGGGCAAGAACAAGAGGAAAAGTCTTGGGGTAAAAGAGAGGATATAAGAAATAAAGATTAAAATATAAGGTGGTGAACTGTCTGCACTGTGGGTACCATTAAAGGTTCCCATTAATATTAATTATGCACCTGCATCACACAAAAGCAGACCTCTCTCTCTTGGGAGTCACCTCCACCTGCTGGTTACAAACGGGTATACAAGAGAACTTCAATTGGTAAAAATTCCATCAGTAATGTGTACTTAAAGGCAAGCCTCCTGTTTTTGTGCAGTTCCATTATCTGTTTCATGAACTAACCTTAAGCTAACCCACACTATCATCATCATCATCACCATTTATTTATATAGTGCCACTAATTTCGCAGCGCTCTACAGAGAACGCGCATCAATCCCTGCCCCATTGGAGCTTACAGTCTAAATTCTCTAATACACACAGACTAGGGTCACTTTGTGACAATTAGCAGACAACCTACCAGTATGTTTTTTGGAGTGTGGGAGGAAACCGGAGCACCCTGAGGAAACCCACGCAAACATCGGGAAAACATACAAACTCCTCACAGATAAGGCCATGGTCGGGAATTGAACTCATGACCTCAGTTCTGTAAGGCAGAAGTGTTAATCACTTAGCCACCGTGCTGACGTGCTATACTATACGTAAAACAAACAATCCTAAGAACCGAACTATTCAAAGCCAAATAAGGTGCCTCTGTTGAGGCCACTCACTACTTCTCTAGACAGGATAAAGTGAGCAATCAACCAGATACATCACCTTCCCCTCACTCCCCAATCGAACAGGAAATCACCAAACTCAACACTAGCAACAAAATGCGCAATATACTAACCTACAAAATTTTAATACAGACTTTAAGCACTATTTCAAAACAGACCTGCAGTAAGCCGTAACTTAAATCAAATATGATATCTTTAGCAGCCTGCACAACCAAGATAATACTGATAGGGACTTAGACCATCTTACCAAAGAACTGGAAGATCTAAAAACTAAAATGAAAATTGAGAATGACGCAACAATATCATAAACATACCGGAGTCTGCAAGCCAAGAAGTTTTTGAATCTTACTTACATGGTCTGCAGCTGGTCCTTGATCTGAACTGGCGTTTCATCAAAATTTAAAGCGCACACAGGGATCTTTGCCCTAAGCCAAGGGTTAATGGACCTCCATGTGACATTACCATCCATTTACCTTTAATCATAAATAATGTCTGAGGTAATCCTCATTCGCTAATTGAAAACGTATAACTGTAGTTCTTTCAGGACTCTGCAAAGAGGAGAGAGCTCCGTGAACCTATAAGTTCTTTGCGTGACAAAGGCACGCGCTACATGTTTGCTTACCCCTTCAAGCTAATAGTAAAACTTTCCTCATAAAAGACCCCAGAGGTGAAAAAATCCTACATACTCACCTTCAAGAATCTAGACCTAAATCATCAAGTGACTGCTAGTCCAAGCCTCCAGATCAGCATCTGCTGCTCTGTAATTAACCTTTCCGCAGTAACCGCTAAACCTCCTAACCCTAGTGAAAATGGACACACTATGAGCTATGATTATTAAACCCCAACAGCCATCTGTCTTTGATATCTTATACTGAGAGTTTGTTGTCAGCCCAATTATTTCATAGTTATGAGAACATATATATATATATATATATATATATATATATATATTCTTTTTATATATACATATATATATATATATATCTATCTGTGCAGATATTTGTTAACCATATAAAAACTTTTTGTGTTATTAATTGGTTGTACAGCTAGTCTTATAGCACCTATCCAAGCATAGGGTCATCTTTGTATTGATTTTTCCATTTTTTATTTATTTTTTAATCTCTTGTTTCCTCAATATGATAGCTTTGTACTAACCAATTTATTATTCTGCCTTGCAGTAGCGGATGTACAGTCACCCAGGCACCTCAGCACAAAATTCTCTAAGTGCAGAACACCAACGCCAACGCCAACCTAGGTAAACTGTTACTAGCAATTCACACTTTGAGCCAAAACTTTTCATTTTGCCTCACACGTCAATAAAATAAATCCATCAGTGGTAGCCACATTGGCTTTATCATCACACTTCAGTGAAGAAGTAACACTATCGGGCCCCGGGTGACTGTGATGCCGCCCTGCTGCTCGGCAACCATTTGAACTATTTTTACAACGGTCATGTGTAACTCTAGTTGCTCACATCATTCTCATGCCATTAGGTCACTCAAACTTGATCACAATAAACACACTTCTCCTGCTTGATGCTACCATTCTCTTCTACATATAAACCTACACTGTCACTAGTGTAGTCACACCAGTTTGACACACATACATAATACATCTTGCTCTTATGTGAATCACTCTCGATGTACTTATTATAATCACATTATAATATAACATCCCCCTTGTATTCTTCCCTAGATTCACATCCATACTCACCAGCCCTGGAATGTGGAAAATATCTTTTACTTAGTGCATCTACTGTACCCAACCCTCCCCCTCATATTCCTCCATTTCCCACAAAGCATTCATCAGCAAAGGTCCCTGCCATTGGACATGACTCTTATTTTGTATACCTGCATGCCACATTGTAGTGTAATAAGCTATTGGATATTATTTGGAGGTTGTAGAAGGACGCTTTGTGTCTTTGAAGTGAGTCTCTTGGAGGAAGACTGCATCTCCCTGAAGTTTGCACAATGGCTGCAATAATAGTGATCATTTTTGAGGGTTGAACCCCTTGGCTTAGAAACAACTGTAGATAATAAATATGTGTTTAAACTCATTTTTTCCTATATTGCTTCTGATAGAGACTTCAATACAGTCCTAAATCAGTGTTTAAACAGGTCTAACAAAACGGCAAATTCAGCTTCTAATGCCAACAGATATGAGAGATCTAGATTTATTTACTTTTATTATTTTTTGAGCTCTCAATCCACCCTCCCTTGATTACACCTTATATTACACCTTCTATTTCTTACTCAAAGACTGACTTGTTAATGAGATGCAACTATGTTTCCCAACAATTATTGTCGGCCAGAGGTGAACTTAATATCCTTTCCGAATTAAACAGAAAAATATCTCCAATGGCTCAATCAGCTCTTTTATGAAAAAAAGTAATAAAGTAGGTACCATACTAGCAAATAAACTAAAAGAGGATCGCATGCAATACAATCCTTTAAAGATACAACGGATAATCTCCAGAAAGATTTTGCACAGTTTTCAAAGTGGAAATTTCTAAGTGGTGTTATGAAAAATGGAATGGGAATGTATGTGAATGGAATTTGATAGTTTTGCAATGCAAGCAGTAGTAGATTTGGCGATATGGCATACCATTGTATACACCCCCACTTGGACTGCTGAATGTGCCAAAATAAACTAAATCTTTAAACCGTATTAAAAGAACTATATAATATACATGAGTCATCCGACAAATGATAACACCCACTATACAAGTATGCTGCCCAAAATTGATTCTGCTACCCCAGATTGGTTTGATAGAGTCATCACAGAGGAAGAAATAGATGCAATAAAATCGCAAAAGCACTCTAAATGAGTGTGCCCAGATAAGTACTGTATGTCATATTATAAAACATTTGCCCCAAGCCTAGTCCTCCGTATGAAGACTGTATTTAACAGCATGCTGAACAGAGAATCCTTCCACACACACACAGATAATAATATAGGTACAATCAGGATAATCTACTATGTCATTAACAACAGCAAAAAACCCACATTGGCACTTGTGCTGGATGCTTAAAAGCCTTCCACAGAGTCTCGTGGCCATTTATTACCAAATAGTACAATATGGCTCCAAAGACACATTTCTGCAAGCAATTAAAACGCTATACCATAATTACTCCACAACATTCCAAACAACATGTAACAAATTCAGATGTAATTATAAAAAAACATGCTTAAAAAAAATCTCTTGGCCCGGTCTCCTATCACAGAAGGATTGGGGCTGCCTTTATTTCACAGATATTACAACACTACCTGTCTAAGCTCTCAGCTTGGCATGCTAAAGTGTACATAGAAGCGTTTGGTCGACTTGGAGAATGGGTTGTTTGGTGACAATTGGTTGGAATTTATCCCATGGCTTAAGATGCTGCATAGACCACTGTTCTGTCCTGTCTATCCCAACAGTGGCTATGGTGTTGTCCACTTGGGAAAAAGTTATCAGGGGTCCCCACCCTGCTTACAACCTATATGTTCATCCCCTCTTTCCTCTTGTGCAAAGTTGCAATACGGCATGCATCTGGAAACCTGCTGGCATATCCTGCTTCTATCATATAATAGGAGACTTTGCTCCACTATCATTTACAGAAATGATTAGACCCCTATACCTAGAGAGGCCTGGCCCAAAGCGAAGTAGCACTGGGCCCCTCCTGGTTCTCCTAGCTAGTGGGTACAAGGGTAATTAACTACTTGTGACCCCTTTAGTGATGGGAAAAAAATATTACTATCCCTATTATTAATAAAATAATAAGTATTAGATCTCCTGATATAAAAAATGAACTAGTTGTTCCCCATTGTAAAAAAAAATTATGAACAAGTTGTGTTCCCTGTAGTTTTAGTAGTAGTAGTATATAGTTGTGTCCTATGTATTATTATTATTATTATTATCATTTATTTGTTAGGCGCCACAAGGTTTCCGCAGCGCCATACATAATACAAACAGGAGACCATACAGGGTGACATAGTACAGAGCAATAAACACAAAGTACCAATACTTCAGAACTCCGGGCAGACATATGAGCGAAGATGGAGTAGAAGAACAGGTATGGAGACAGGAGGGGAGAGGGGCCCTGCTCATACGAGCTCACATCCTAAGGGAGGGTGGACAAACAGGCACAGGAGGGAGCCATTAAAGTAAGGGAGAGAAAGGCGGAGCTGGTGGAGAGAGGGGAGAACGAGAGAAGGATGTTTGCGAAGGTGCAACAAGGTAAGGGTTAAGTGGATTGTTGGTAGGCTTTGAGGAACAGGTGAGTTTTGAGTGCCCGTTTGAAGGAACACAGACTGGGTGAGAGACGGATGGAGCAAGGGAGGTCGTTCCAGTGGAGAGGAGCAGCTCGGGAGAAGTCTTGGATTCTGGAGTGGGAAGACATGATCAGAGTGGAGGAGAGGCGACGGTCATTGGCCGAGCGCAGGGAGTGGGCAGGGGTATGAATGGTGAGGAGGTTGGAGATATAGGGGGCAGTAGACTGGGAGAGGGCTTTGTAAGTGGTGGTGAGGAGCTTGAAAAGGATCCTGTTGGGGAAGGAGAGCCAGTGTAAGGCAAGGCAGAGAGGGGAGGCGTAGGAGGAGCGTCGTGAGAGAAAGATGAGTCGGGCAGCCGCATTGAGAACAGAGCGAAGGGGGGCGAGGTGGGAGAGGGGGGTATGTAATGTTGTTGTTGTTATTATTATTAGTTTATTCTATATAAGAAAATTGACTTCATGATTTATACTGCACTGAAATCTTCTCTCCATCTTCTTCCACTATAATCCAATTGAAATCTTATAGGATAAAATAAATAAGAACATTGAAGCAAGGACTGCTCCCGAGGAGCACCTGACACAAAATGAATTAAGCTCTGGTGAGCCTTGCTACTTAATAGCTGGTCAGCCTATAAAGAGTGATCTCTTGCACCACTCAGCCATTCAAAGATAGCCTATTCAATTGGATAGTAAAACCTGCAATTTGGGATTGAAAAATGCACCACCGTTCCTTAGTACATTTCTCCCAATGTTGCAATACAGACAGCTTTATCCACATTTAATGGAACTCTCCTAAAATTAGACCCTTCTGGAATACAATAAAATCAATAATCTTTAATATTACAGAATTATCTCTCAACATAACCCTTTCTAATTTTCTCCTATGTGCCCTTTTAGAACAAAGTGACAAGTCTACAAAATCATAATGCAATAAAACATCAAATTACACACAAATGGAACAAAGTAACCCTTCCCACCCAACAAAGAGTAATTACCTGTACTTGATTCATTTCTGGAATACATAACTAGCGTGCAAAATAATAAAGTCTAGAAATTCCATAAAGTATGAGAGATGGTCAGCCCGTTCCTATCCTCAGCTTTTAGCCTTCCCCCACTCCTCTACTACCCCCTTTTATATATAATTCATTTAAGAATGAAGACTATGATTAACCTGACAGGCAAGGAATTGTTTATCCATCTGATTATTTACTGAATTGGTCTCCAAAAGATGATTAACTAATTAAGATAACCTATTTTGATTTATCCAGATTTGCTTTATATTAAACATTTGATGTAAACCCTGTTCTTTATTGAAATTTGTTTTGAAACCATTAAATAAAGAGAGAAAAAATCCACCTCCAACTTCCCTCGGCTGGTAAAATCTGTAAAACACTTATAAAAAAAAGTATCCCTATTCAGACAGTTGTTCAGTTGTATGGAAAAATAAATGCCTATGTAGTATTAACATGTGCTTTAGTTTTATAAATACACATATTGGAGTTTGAGGATTGTTCATTAACAGACTGTAAGACCTTTTCAAAGTGAAGCGTTTTCTCTGTTGGTGCATTACAGGTAAATGTTCATTTATTGCAACAGCTGTGCCAGATGGTTTCTTTAGCGTTGACGTCGATCCCTGATGTACTTTTATCCACTCATGCTGTTCTTGTGCATTTCCCAAAATACCACTTGAGGCACAAAAATCACAGTTTTTTCAGTGTACATCTATTACTGATGCTCTTTTTTGTTTGTATGGTATCCTATAGCTCAATTTTGGTGTGTGTGTGTGTGTAAATCTCTCTCTCTCTCTCTCTCTCTCTCTCTCCTTTTACACCTAGTTTTATTCTAGAGTTGAGTGAGAGTTTTATTTTTCTTTATATGAAGTAAGAACAGTAATGTGGAATGCCAAAACTTTACACTCTTGTCATGCATTATTTGTTTCAGCTGCAAATTCATTGCTACTTAATGATGCCAAGTGCTGTAACCCACCCAATTAGTGAGTTCAGAGGACATCATGGCACAGTATGCAAGCAATCTGATATCTCTTACATCTGTGCAGCGTATAACCTTTGGCTGACCTGACATTTTTTTATACAATAATGTCAAATGCGCCAATATGTCCATGGAAACAAAAAAGATACCTAAACTGAATAGTCATTAGTTTAAATGTAGTGATTTTTTTATTTTGGTAATTTAATTACACCAATGAAAACAGACTGCATTTCATTAACTGTTATGAAATGCATTTAATAACCAAAATAGTCTCTTATGGAAAAAGTTGATTTGGTGGAGATCAGATTATTGATACATATTTGTTATTAGTTTGTACTCAATAATCAAGCTCCACCCACTTGCGTGATATCTATGTGATCTATGATGCAGTACATAAATGAATCAGTCAAGACAAATGCAAAGACCAATAAACAAGTTTATTAATTGTTTACATAATGCTATTTTGTAAAAAAAAAAAAAATATGCCTGATTATTTGCTGGTTGGGGTTTATCCGGGAATATGGCTTGTCATTCAATTGTCTCTCCTAATTGGTCAAGATTGCCAATTAGAAACATTTACATGTAAGCAGCATAAAATCGAGGAGTGTTATACACACCAGAGCTTCAACTGCTCATGGGGACTCTGGAAATTAAAGGATAAAAAGTGTAGTGTTGTAGTGACAATTTCAGGTTGAAAGGGCATCTGTTGTTCAGTGCAATCATGTACAATGGATTTCCTAACATGTTGAAACACTATAATTTTTAAATCGCTAATTTTAGAAGTAACAGTGCATATGTGTAAAGTAGACACTTTTTTTTTATGCACCTTTATTTTTTTCTATGTTATTGTAACCATAGCATAAGAGTTATATTTCTAATACCATGGGTTTGCAGATCTATTGTCTGACTGTCTGGATGACTTCATAATCCTTAAATGGCATCTAAGTAGCTGAAGCGATCATGAACAGCAAAATTATCTTCTGCTCCACAGGGAGCTTCTCTATGTTCTGCCCCACAGGGAGCTTCAAACTGGTCTGCCCCACAGGGAGCTTGCGAATGGTCTGCCCCACAGGTAGCTTCAAACTGGTCTGCCCCACAGGGAGCTTGCGAATGGTCTGCCCCATGGGAAGCTTAAGAATGTTCTGCTTCACAATGAACTTCACAGTGGTCTACTCCACGGGGAGCTTCACAGTGGTCTGCCCCACAAGGAGCTTCACAGTGGTCTGCCCCACAGGGAGCTTCACAGTGGTCTGCCCCACAGGGAGCTTCACAGTGGTCTGCCCCACAAAGAGCTTCACAGTGGTCTGCCCCACAGGGAGCCTCACAGTGTTCTACTTCAGAAAGCTCTGCCTCACAGGGAGCTTCAGAAGGCTCTGCCCCACAGGGAGCTTCAGAAGGCTCTGTGTCAGACGCCGTCTCCGCTGATCCCCTGTCAGACGGGGAACGGACGTCTGACTTCCCTGTCAGCTGCCGCGGGACTCCGCTTCCGGGTACTCGGGCGCATGCGTCCTGTTCTCGGGACGCCGCTTCTCCTACCAGTTCCGCCTCCTCCTCTCCGCCAATCACTACAGTCAGCCCTCTATTTAAACCTGTCTCTGGCGCCATTAGGGTGCCAGAGTAACAGGTTCACCACCAGTGTTCCTGGCTTCCTTATTCTCCATACTCCTGAGTATTCTGATTCCTGATTAACTGTTGTGACCCCAGCTTGGCGACCATTCTACTCTTCTGTGTGACCCATTCTGTACTGTGACTTCGGCTTGGCGACTATTCCTTTGGATTACCCTTTGTACCTGATATTCCTGATTGCTGTGACCCGGAACCGTCTGACCTCTACGCTACACTGGTAACTGGCTAATAGGACCGCGACCCGCGTGCTCTCTGCTGCGAAGTCCAAACCTCCTTGCGGGGGTCCCTGGTGAACACCAGGGGTACGTTAGACTCCGCGCCTGTTTGACCAGTTGTGCCAATACCGGTTAGTGTCTAATTATCTTCAGCCTTCATAGGCCTACAGCGTGACACTCTGCCCCACAGGGAGCTTCAGAAGGCTCTGCCCCACGGGGAGCTTTAGAAGGCTCTGCCCCACGGGGAGCTTCAGAAGGCTCTGCCCCACGGGGAGCTTCAGAAGGCTCTGCTCCACGGGGAGCTTCAGAAGACTCTGCCCCACTGGGAGCTTCAGAAGGCTCTGCCCCACGGGGAGCTTCAGAAGGCTCTGCCCCACGGGGAGCTTCACAATGTTCTGCCTCACGGGGAACTTCACAATGTTCTGCCTCACGGGGAGCTTCACAATGGTCTTCCTCACTGGGAGCTTCACAATGGTCTTCCTCACTGGGAGCTTCACAATGGTCTGCCCCACGGGGAGCTTTGCAATGGTCTGCCCAACGGGGAGCTTTACAATGGTCTGCCCCACGGGGAGCTTCACAATGTTCTGCCCCACGGGGAGCTTCACAATGGTCTGCCCCACGGGGAGCTTCAGAATGTTCTGCCCCACGGGGAGCTTCAGAATGTTCTGCCCCACGGGGAGCGTCAGAATGTTCTGCCCCACGGGGAGCGTCAGAATGTTCTGCCCCACGGGGAGCGTCAGAATGTTCTGCCCCACAGGGAGCGTCAGAATGTTCTGCCTCACATGGAGCAAAAACAATCTAATACATCAGGCGTAGATTGCCAGAAATAAATACTGTTATGAATCCCAGTGCATTCACAAAAAGCAACGGAAGTGTAAAGCAAAGTGTCTTTATTCAGGTAAATACACAAACAAAGATAACTCAGATCCACTGATAAGAACAGGTTCCTAAGGAGACTGTATAGTATAAATGGCAGGAACAGGTATTATAAGTTTTACCCCAGTCCAGAAGACACAAGGCTGTCCAGGAAAGCAGACAGAGTCCAGGGATCAAACAGAGATCAGACAAACAAATCCAAATAGCCAAGCAGAGATCAAGCGAATAAGCGAGGTCCAGAAGTCAGGCCAATAGATTAGGGCAACAGGCAAAACAGCGTGGTCCAAGGTACAGGCAAATGAATCAGGGTCTCAGGCAAGCAGGCAAAGTCCAAGGTACAGGCAGGGGTCATATACAAAAGTTCAATCCAGAAGGTAAATATCAAACAGAACAGGAGCAGGTTAGCAGCAGCCAGGAACAAACGGGATGAACTGCACAGAGCACAGCTTGAGGCAGGTATTTGAAGCAGTGCGACAGGTGCAGTTCTAATTAGCATCAGACAAGGAGATTAACTCCTTCAGGCACGTTGCAGAGTTCAGGAGCAGGACAGCAGCACCTCTGATGGATTACAGGTACTTCTGCCAGATACAAAACAAAGGCAGTCATAACATAGCACCCCCTTAAAGGAGCGGATTCCAGACGCTCCATACATGCTCCCTTCAGGTTTTTCTCCTCTTCTTTTGCTAAGATCTCCCTGGAGACACAATTGGGCTCTTCTCTAATGGAGTACAGAGAAGACCCAATTCTTCAGAAGCAGAAGAATTGGCAAGTTCGTCCACTAACACTCTTGTATCCTCCACAAATTCACTTTCAGAATCTGAGTCCCAGCCTAGAGTCGGGAAAGGACCTTTTATTTTATCACCAGATGATCATGATATGCCCAAAAAGCCAGTCACCAAGATTGGTGTTGTGACTGAAGTGGCAAAGCAAGGGTTTTTCCATTCTTGTTAACCTTCTCCCTAGGTGACCTAGACCGTCTGATATAAGACACATTCATAGAGGTCTTATGGACAAGTGCAGGAACTGATGTACAGGCTGGAACGGGCACAGAAAAATCGTGATCAGATGACTTGACTGTGGATGGAATGTACTTCTGACAAACAGCATTAACAAAGTCCATGGTATTATGAATAATGGGGTCATCGGAATTTAGTAATGAGAAGGCCCAGGTTTGTGGCTCCCCTCTAAAACACATAATAATTGAACCCACTTGGTTAAATTGATCAACAAAATAATCCGGACATTCTTGAAACTGTTTCATGGAAAGTTTGAGTACTGTAACAAACTGTTTGATGTCTCCATTAAAGAAGACTGGAGGAGGATCAGATGACTCAGAAGAGGCTTTTGGGCATTCAGGCTCAATAGCAGACTCTGGAGAGTACCCAGCTTGTGCAGCAGTCTCTGGAGAGTCCCCGGCTGGGACGGCAGAGCAGGAGTCCCCGGCTGGGACTGCAAGCTGGGCACACCTGACGGAAAGCCCGGACTGGGCACAGCACTCCGACTGGATAGCACTGTGAGATGCCTCAGAGCAGACAGCACTGTGAGATGCCTCAGAGCAGACAGCACCAAGTGGCAACTCGGGCTGAACCGCATGGACAGGCAACTTGGGCTGAACCACATGGACAGGCAACTCGGGAAGGGACTGGAGGGACAAGGCCCCCTCTGGAGCAGATTGTAAGGGCAGCGCCCCCTCTGGAGCAGACTGTAATTGCAGCGCCCACTCTGGAGCTGAAGACTCGGGAGTAGAGGCAGCGGCTGCAGACTCGGGAGTAGAGGCAACGGCTGCAGACTCGGGAGTAGAGGCAGCGGCTGGAGACTCGGGAGTAGAGGCAGCGGCTGGAGACCCGGGAGTAGAGGCAGCGGCTGGAGACCCGGGAGTAGAGGCAGCGGCTGGAGACCCGGGAGTAGAGGCAGCGGCTGGAGACTCTAAGCTGAAGACAGAGGCTGGCACCTCGGAACAGAAGACAGAGTGCTGCCGGTAGCTGGAACTGGCACCGCAGGACAAGCGTCAATTGGAACTGGCACCGCAGGACAGGTGTCAATTGGAACTGGCACCGCAGGACAGGCGTCAACTGGAACTGGCACTGCAGGGCAGGCGTCAACTGGAACTGGCACTGCAGGGCAGGCGTCAACTGGAACTGGCAGATTAGGCCCCATCCCAGGGAACGGATTAGGTTGAAGTAAAGCACCAGTAGGTGACGTGCAGAACAATCCAGGGTCTGGAGAGATGCACACTGAAGGCTGCTCCATAGGATGTTGTGGTCTTCGAAGCGGACAGCCTTGTAAGAAATGTTCGCCACTGGCGCAGTAGAGGCATAGTTTACCAATCTTTCTGCGCCATCGTTCCTCCTCAGTGAGAGGGGGACGCAGGTATCTTGGTCGTTTAGAATCCCTAATGATAGGGACCGCTGGCATTACCATAGTTGCAGCACCAATGTCAGAAAAAGTTCTGGGAGGATTCTCTGCAGTCTGCATGCTTTCATTAGAGGAGTTGGTTGCTTTAAAATCAGAATTAGTGTTGAAACTACTTAACACAGCAGCAGGAAGGGTTTTAAGCAGTTCTTGGAGTAAAGTGGAAACCTGTATGATTTGGTAACGGAGCTGAAGAATGTCCATTTGCAGCATTTGTAATTGTGGATTTACTGACATGTCTAATAGCCAAACACAGAGTTCAATGCAAAAACACTAGGAATTCCAGGACTAAGGCAGGGTGCGTGCAATCAGCAGGCCCAGATTGTATGGCAGTTCATCATGTTATGAATCCCAGTGCATTCACGAAGAGCAACGGAAGTGTAAAGCAAAGTGTCTTTATTCAGGTAAATACACAAAGATAACTCAGATCCACTGATAAGAACAGGTTCCTAAGGAGACTGTATAGTTTAAATGGCAGGAACAGGTATTATAAGTTTTACCCCAGTCCAGAAGACACAAGGCTGTCCAGGAAAGCAGACAGAGTCCAGGGATCAAACAGAGATCAGACAAACAAATCCAAATAGCCAAGCAGAGATCAAGCGAATAAGCGAGGTCCAGAAGTCAGGCCAAAAGATAAGGGCAACAGGCAAAACAGCGTGGTCCAAGGTACAGGCAAATGAATCAGGGTCTCAGGCAAGGTCCAAGGTACAGGCAGGGGTCATACACAAAAGTTCAATCCAGAAGGTAAATACCAAACAGAACAAGGAGCAGGTTAGCAGCAGCCAGGAACAAACGGGATGAACTGCACAGAGCACAGCTTGAGGCAGGTATTTGAAGCAGTGGGACAGGTGCAGTTCTAATTAGCATCAGACAAGGAGATTAACTCCTTTAGGTACGTTGCAGAGTTCAGGAGCAGGACAGCAGCACCTCTGGTGGATTATAGGTACTGCTGCCAGATACAAAACAAAGACAGTCATGTGTATATATATATATATATATATATATATATATATATATATATATATATATATATAGCTAAATCAAATCATAAATAGGGAAAGGCTGCTTTCAAAAAGGAAGGGGCTGCCCCAACCCCTACAATTCAAAAAACAAACAAACCACTAACTACAAAGAAATTGAAAGCACTCTAATCCCTTGTCAAGGGAATAGAGTGCTTTACATTTCTCTGTAGTTGTTATTTTCCTCACAGGGAGCATCAGAATTTTCTGCTTTACAGGGAGCGTCAACATTCTGAAACTCCCTGTGAAGCAGAAAATTCTAAAACAGGGAACAAACGCAAATATATTGGGTGGTTCCTTTGGCAAGCTATGCCCCTCACTAATCAGGCATTGTATATGTTTAGTTTGATATCTGTTATCTGATGCCAAGTTACATTATAATTACAATAATAACAGCATTTTGGGATTGTTAGTGGATCAAGAAATAATAGTGAATAATAAACTGGAATACAGTATACAGATTCTGTATAGAAGGGGAAAATTGAAACGGACAGGAGATTTCAGTAAGCCAACAGTAGTATAGAAAAAAGCAACCTAAATATAGAAATGTATAGTGCCAATAATCTTATAAGTAGGATTGAAGAAGAGAGAGTGCTTTCAAATGGCTCCAGGTATTCAGGAATTTCTCTTGTTTATTGCAAAGTACATTTAAACAGTAAATATAATCCCGGTAATTTTTGTGTTTAGATATTTTCTTATATATATAGTTGGGGTTAGCCAAACACAGGTTAAAATGAAGGCTTTCTAAGTGTAAAATACTTGTTAAAATCTTCAGTAGAATCCTGAGAGATTGCAACCAAAAGGTCAACCTCGACTAACTGGACTAAAAAGCATTTGTCTATTGCCATTTATTGGAGCATCTCCTTGGACTCTTATAGCCTCATCTTAAGATATGTCTAACTCAGCATAGTATATTAAACGCACTGACATGAAGGTATGTTTAAAGCGCATCAAGATATGCTTTAAACAAGTCATCATCATCAACTTCATCATGATTACTGGCGCTTTAATGTATAATTTAAAAGCAAAAGAAAAAGGATTAAAAAAACTGGCTCTACCTATAAAAAAAACAAACTTATCCAAGCGCTCACAGCCTGAGCTAGATACCACTAAAGCAGAGTCACGAACAGCATGAGGTACCTCACATAGTTGCTGACTTTTTGTACCACCTAAAGAAGTAGATCCCAAGCTGCTGCACATGTCATAGAGCAGCAGAGGTAGGGGTACTTTAATGGCGCAAATTCGTCACCAGGAACCACCCGGTAAGACCCGATGACTCGCATCCCTTTATCAAGGCCCCGTTGTTTACAAGGAGAGGTGGGATCTGGGAGGGTGACATACTCTCCTGGGAGTTTGGGTAGAACTCCCTGAAATTCGCAAGTTTCCCTGATGTTCCATGAAAGTAGACAAGTATTGTCCTCCCGTAAATGCCACAACCAACACCAGCACCAGGCTATAACAGGCTGGGCTGATTAACATGGAACCACAGGGTGAGTTTCCCTTGTCAAAGCGAAGGACAGACCAATACTATGGGCACCCCAGCTCGGAAAAAAGACTATTAGCACTAGGGCTCCTCTGAATGTGTTGGAAGTTATTGTAGTGTACCAGCCCATAGTCCAACAGAACCAGAACATAGAGTCCAAAATAGACAATCCGTGTTTTGTGTTTCAAGACCGAAGAAAAAAAGGTCTTGGTTACACACATTACACAGTCTTTTGTTAAGTTAATGTTTCTTATTATTTCACTAGTTTTTGTGTGATGCATTAATGCAGTCCTGTTAATTTTACAGCATTTTCATTTTTATTGCATTAAATGATCTTAAAGTTGATCTTGTATGCTATTTTATTTTTTGCTCTGTTTCCCAACTTTTCATAGCTGTTTTTCTTTTTATTCCAAGTAAAGAAATATTATCTCAGCTCATTGATTCTGGTTTGCCGTGTTTTTCATCCCAGTGATACTGTTTTATTTGTGTTTTACACATAGTGTTCCATGCCATCCTGCATCACTGCATTCCACGTTACCTGCGCCTTTGACCACAACTTAGAGATGCACACTACTTTGGCAGAGAACGATGAGGTCAAATTTAAATCCTTCTGTCTGGAGCACAGCAATGGAGCCACCAAACCAGAGGATCAATGCAGCCAAAGACCATCCTCATCTGTTGCCACAGTAGAAGCTGACCAAACTAAGCAGGATCTGGAAAAGGTCACCTTGAGAAAACAGAAGCTCCTGCAGCTGGAGGAAGATTTCCATGAACTTGTTAAGCCAGAGGATGTGGCAGAGAATCTTAACGTGAACAAGAATGTGGTTGACTTTATTTACCAGTACTGGAAGCTGAAAAGGAAGGCAAACTTTAACAAGCCTCTTTTAACTCCCAAAACTGATGAAGTGGATGATTTGGCTCAGCAAGAGCAAGATGTACTATACAGGAGGTTAAAACTCTTTACACACCTAAGGCAGGATTTGGAAAGGGTAAGTCGGTAACATATTAAATTATACTAGTTACATTTGCTCTATTAACTATACTAATAATATTGCTGCTTAAATTAATTTTAGTGTTACTTTTGGATTCATTTTTTATACTGTCCACTATGCCAAATATTCCCAACCACTTTCAAAAACACTGCAATGTCTTCATATGCAAGAAAATCCATAGTTTTTAAATTCTGTACCTCTTTTGTTCATTATGCTGCAATTGTAATTTCTTTAATCTCTTTTTATTTTTATTAAATATATTTTTATTCAAATTATTTTGTACATTCTACATTAAGGAGAGCAAAGCATCAAAAAGAAGTAAATGTTCTCTTGGACAAACCATGTTACAATGCAAGGGGTGCACATTAGTTTATTATTTTGCTCATAAGTTAAATACTGTTTGCTTCTTCATGTAGCACACAAATACTTGATAGCTTTAGTTTTACACTGACATTTAAAGATGGTCTAGGACATGTCCTTCCCCAACTATAAATCTGTCCCCACATTTTACATTTACCTCCCCCTCCAGTGCAACATGCTTTTGCCCAGGTGCAGAGTTACTCCTTTTTTATGCTTTGCTCTCCTTAATGACTCAGGCCCTTAATGTAGAACTTTATAGCTTTAGGTTTTTTTGGGTTTTTTTTGTTTCTTTTGTTTGTTTGTTGTTTACTAAAGCTACCCTAACCAGCAGACCTATTGGAACATTCAATTGAAATTCACCTGCTGGCACCTGAAGTCTCATTTTGTTTCAGATTTCTTTTCTGAAGTTTGTAAACAAGCCGCATCTACAGGGTTTACTTTCAAACTCCAGGATGCGAGTATTGAACCATCATGATGCCAGTAAGGGTGAGTTTCTCCCTGACAGCAGGATTCTTATGAGACAATTCTTCTAGTTTTGATGAGGGGGGGGGGGATTAAATGTAAACATGATGCGTTTCAATTGGCTTTTTTAAAATACATCTTCCCTGACCAGTGTAGCTTACAATCTAGTTATGCTGCTAGAATACAGTAAAACTTTGCAATTTATCCAGGGTGACTATGAGACAAACTCTGTCTCGAAACGGAGTTTAAAGCAGTCCCTGAGTCATTTTAAATGCAATTAAACAGTAAAACACATTTTAGACTACTCACCATCTGCCCAACATTAAATAATGCCAGACATTTGATCTCTAATGTGACTACAAGGCAGTGTTATATTGGTCTAACACACTGCTGTAAAAGATAAACCCTGCGAGGAAAATTATTTAGATTGCATTTATTTATTTTTCAACACAACAAGATTCCTTCAAACTGCATGATTAGACAGTTGCGCACCCTGCATATTTTTCACATAAGTACAATGTCTTTCATTATTTGTTTAAACAAAATCATTTTAAGATTGTGTTTACATTATTGCAGCATCTGTTAGTCTTGCCTAAAGCTACGCTTGGAACTGAAAAATGTAACATTCTCTTTTTTTTTTATTGAATGTTTTTCATATTTACTAAACAAAAGTATCCTGCTGATTTATGCACCAAACTTACTAGAGTGTTTGTCCTTAGGTGATGACAGCATAGGATACTTTATATAAACATTATATATTCCCATAGGCATTTTTATATATCAGTCATCAATAGTTGCCTCTAATAAGTATCTGATCCAGCCAGTAAAATGTACAGTGTATGTACAATGCATAGTATAGTCAATTAGTCATAATATTCTATAACATAGAGACTGATGGGGAATTCATTGATGCGCAGAGTGCCTCTAGAACGGTCGCTAAGGCAGTTTGTGTTACGACAGCGTTGCGGACTTCTCTTTGAAGAGAAACTACTGAAAGTAGTACTGGAAAAAATGCGCAGCTGCAACGTTCAGCTGTACGTTGTGGCTAAATGAATTCCCCCGTAAGAATATCACACAGATAGTAACATACTTTAAATCTATCCCATGTAGCTGTGTAAATGTCTGTTTGTTATAAGGATCAAACCCACTAGAGGGTGTTATAGAAATTGAACACTGTGTTTCATTTTTATTTGCAAGTTAAACATTTTGATCAAATGTCTGACCAAATAATTTTTACTGAGTGATGGCAAATGATGCATTATAAGTCAGATGCGTATGAATCTGTATTTGAAACAAGTAATAATTATGTAGCCTGAAATTTTACTTCTAGCATATTAGAACACATATCAATTCATTTGGTTTAAAATAATTATAGTCAAGTTGTGTACAAAATAATTTCATTTATGGAAGTATGCACCAATGCCTCTGCATCAATTGCACAATCTTATCAGTCTATGAATTAACTAATGGAACAATTAGAAAGCTATTTATAGATAATCTTAAATGATAAAAGACTCTGAATGGTCATAACGGTACAGGTATTGGTTACGACCTGCAAGCTATCACTTATATTGTACCTGTGATTTCAGAGATTAGCGTTAAGCAGGCTTGTTATATAGAAAAAGTCCAAAAAACTAAAGAGTCCAAATGTCACTATGCAATTGCTGAAGGGTACATAAGCAAATTAATGTGTTAAATTCTCTGTGTTATCTCCCACTAGTGTTGTGTTGAAAACAAACGATATGAGACACAAAACATACATCCCGTTTATGCTTGTTGTGTCACTTTTAGAGATACAGACTTAAGATCTTCCATATACATAAAATGATTTCAGATAATGCTGCAACTTCAAGATCATTATCTATTCAGGGGAAAATGTGTGGGTTTCTTAACATTGTTCCTCCTTCACTCCATAGCAGCTTTCGCAAATGGATTAACTCCCTAGTCAACCATGTAGATACATGGAAAATACACCCCTGGAAGGTATATAATCATCATCATCATCATCAACATTTATTTATATAGCGCCAGCAAATTCCGTAGCGCTTTACAATTGGGAACAAACTTTAATAAGACAATACTGGGTAATACATACAGACAGAGAGGTAAGAGAAGCCTGCTCGAAAGCTTACAATCTATAGGACAATGGGAGTTAGAAACACAAGGGCATGTGTTACATCATATTGCACAATGGACCAGCCAGACTGCAAAGGTAAAAGTACTGAGTGGGCTGTGTGTGTTGCAATGTTGGTCAGAAGGTTGTTGTCTTGCGTTAGCAGTGTAGAGGATGGCAATAGGGTAATCTAGGGAAATTAGGATGATGGTTGAGGAATATCATAACCTTGTCTGAAGATGTGGGTTTTCAGTGAACACTTGAAGGTTTGAAGACTAGAGGAAAGTCTTACTGTGCGTGGGAGGGAATTCCACAAAGTAGGTGCAGCCCGGAAAAAATTCTGTAACCGAGAATGGGAGGATGTGATGAGAGTGGAAGAGAGACGTAGATCTTGTGCAGAACGGAGGTGTCGAGTAGGGAGATATTTCGAGACAAGTGAGGAAATGTATATCGGTGCAATCTTGTTGATGGCCTTGTATGTTAGTAGAAGAATTTTATATTGGATTCGTTGAAATACAGGCAGCCAATGTAGAGACTGACAGAGTGGCTCAGCAGAGGAATAACGGATAGTAAGGAAAATCAGTCTAGCCGCGGTGTGCAAAATAGATTGTAGGGGTTCAAGTCTGACTTTGGGAAGACCAGTAAGGAGGGAATTGCAATAGTCGATGCGGGAGATGATGAGTGCATGAATTAATGTTTTTGCGGTGTCTTGTGTCAGATATGTGCGTATTCTGGAAATGTTCTTTAGGTGTATGTAACATGATTTAGATATAGAGTTGATGTGGGGAATAAACGACAGTTGTGAATCAAGGATTACACCTAGGCAACGAGCTTGCGGGGTGGGATTTATGGTCATGTTATCGACAGAAATAGAAATGTCAGGCAGGAAGCTTCTGTTCTTGGGTGGGAATATTATTAATTCAGTTTTTGAAAGATTGAGTTTGAGTTGGCGAGAAGACATCCAAGATGAAATGGCAGAAAGACAGTCAGTAACGCGAGACAACACAGATGGTGAAAGATCAGGAGAGGATAGATAAATTTGTGTATCATCCGCATAGAGATGATACTGAAATCCAAAGGAGCTTATTAGTTTTCCAAGAGAAGTGGTGTAGATAGAGAATAGCAGAGGACCTAGGACTGAGCCTTGTGGAACTCTAACTGATAAAGGAAGCGGAGCAGAGGTGGATCCAGAGAAATGAACACTGAAAGAGCAATTAGATAGGTAGTATGAGAACCAGGTTAGGACAGTGCCTTCAAGACCTAGGGATTGCAGCGTTTGTATGAGGAGAGAGTGGTCAACAGTGTCAAATGCAGCAGAGAGATCCAGGAGAATTAGAAGAGAGTATTGGTTCGTATTTTTTGCTGTGATCAAATCATTAACAACTTTGGTCAGCGCAGTCTCTGTGGAGTGTTGAGAGCGAAAGCCTTACTGAAGAGGATCCAATAGGTTGTTTGCTGTAAGAAAGTGTGTGAGGCGTGTGTAGGCAATTCTCTCGAGAAGCTTGGAGGGGCATGGGAGCTGAGAGATGGGGCGGTAATTTATCAGAGAGTTAGGGTCAGAATTCTGTTTTTTTAAAATGGGAGTAATCACTGCATGCTTGAATATAGATGGAAAAATACCAGTAGAAAGAGATAGATTACAGATTTTAGTTAGAGGGGGAATGAGCACAGGAGACAGGGACATTTGTGAGGGAATGGGATCAAGAGGACAGGAGGTAGAGTAGGAAGATGAGAAGAAAGTAGAAACTTCCTCTTCATTTGTGGGATCAAATGAAGAGAGAGTGTCAGAGGGTGCTACAAAGGATTTGAGCAGATTGCTTGTCAAGGGAGATACCATTTCAAGCCTGATCTTATCTATTTTGTCCTTGAAATAGGAAGCAAGATCCTGTGCACGATGTTAGTTTGAGGATTTGGGGCAGGAGGATTCAGAAGAGAGTTAAATGTGTTAAAGAGGCGTTTGGGGTTAGAAGCCTGAGCATAGATGAGAGATCGGTAGTATGCTTGTTTAGCAGTGTCCAGAGCATTTCTGTAGGAGTGGTAGATATCAGTATATGTGATGAAATCATTAGAGGCACAAGATTTACGCCAGTGGCGTTCTGCTTCCCGAGAAAGTTTTTGTAGAGTTCGTGTTACTGTAGTGTGCCATGGTTGGCAACGAATTCTACGCTAAGTATGTAGTGTCGCTGGAGCCACTTGATCCAGGGCAGTTGCTAGGGTTTGATGAAAATGGGGTACTGCCCGATCAGGGGAGGAGAATGTAGAAATTGGGGAGAGAAGGTGTTGGAGAGAGGTGGAAAACTGTTGAAAATCAATAGCGTTGATATTCCTGCGGGTACGAGGAGGCTTGGAAGAGTTTGACACTAGGGAGGGTAAAGAACTGGGGGTGAGCGCATAGCTAATAAGGTGATGATCTGAGAGGGGGAAAGGAGTGTTAAGGAAATTAGAAACTGAGCATAGTCTAGAGAAAACAAGATCAAGACAGTGGCCATCCTGATGAGTAGCAGATTCAATCCACTGGGAGAGGTCAAGTGAGGAGGTTAGAGAGAGTAGTTTGGAAGCAGCATTGGAACGTGGATTAGAAATAGGGATGTTGAAATCACCCATGATGATGGGGATATCAGTAGATAAGAAGTGAGGGAGCCATGCAGAGAAGTGTTCAAGAAATTGTTGGTGTGGACCAGGGGGGCGATAGATGACAGCAACACGCATAGAGAATGGGTTAAAAATCCTAACAGCATGTACTTCAAAAGATGTGAATGTGAGTGAAGGGATACTTGGTAGAACTGTGAATGTGCACTGTGGGGAGAGAAGTAGTCCAACCCCCCCTCCTTGTCTGCCTCCTGGTCTGGGGGTGTGGGTGAAATGGAGACCACCATGTGAAAGGGCTGCAGGTGAGGCAGTGTCTGAATACGTCAGCCATGTTTCTGTTATTGCTAGAATGTTGAGGTTGTATGAGAGGAAGAGATCATGTACGGAGGTAAGTTTGTTACAAACAGAGCGTGCATTCCAAAGGGCACATCTAAAGGACTTTGGAAGAGAGGGGAGACAGGTTATGTGTTTGAGGTTTGCCAGATTTCTGTAGTGTTCAGATATATGTGTGTGGGAGAAGTGAGGGGGACCATATACCTTAATAATAATTAGGTCAGTTTAGAGTTAGTGAGGGAGGTTTTTTGGGGGTCTATTTATGACCCTTCGTTTTTTTCAGTTAAAACTTTTCAATCCTTATCTCCTTGATAAGGATTGAAAAGTAACGGCTATGTGTTAAAAAAAATCTCAGGGACAGCAGTGCCGATAACCTGCTGTCCCTGAGAAGTGACTCACCAGTGTATCGCAGTCTTATCTCCTTCTTGAAAGCTGCGGGGGTCTTCTCTTGTGTTTATTTTGGTTACTGCCTATGCGCGGACTGTAAATGCCAGGCATTTCATCTCCCACTGCTATTCTGTGTTGCTTGTGAGACGGACAGCATTACTGATGCTTGTGACACGGACAGCATTACTGATGCTTGTGACACGGACAGCATTACTGATGCTTGTGACACGGACAGCATTACTGATGCTTGTGACACGGACAGCATTACTGAAGCATCAGTAATTTAATGAATGAATCTCTTTGCAATATTAACCTCTAAACTGTATGTACAATGTTTTCTAAATCATTGATTCCTATTTCTTTAAACTCACTTTTAATAAGAATGTGAATAAAGAGTGTTAGTAATGTCTGTACTTGTAGTTAATAGCCACAGCAGAGGTAATCTGTCTCTCGGCAGCAGTGACCAGATCAGTGAACACTGGCATTTGACTGGGAGGGATCACATCCCTCCACCCCTCCACGCAGACGCCGTCCAGCTCTGCTGAGCTGACAGGTGAGAAAACTTTCACTTATGAAAATGTACGCCAGCTTCAGATGGCACCAGCTTCAGATGGCACCAGCTTCAGATGGCGTACATTTTCATGTAAAAATTGAGAAACCTTTCAATGGCCAGACTTTGGGGCACATTTATCAAAACTCGCAGAATATGAAAAATAGTTTTCAATCCTTATCGCATTGATAAGGATTGAACTATTTCTCATATTTATTAAAAAAGCAACACAGGAACAGCAGTTCCGAAAAACTGCTGTTCCTGTGAAGTGGAAATCATACTTACCACTGCCTCTTCGGTTCTGAAGCAGCATCCGATGAAAGGGGCTCCTCTTCTGACTCCAGTGCGCATGCGCCGAGTGAAACCCTCGGGCATGCGCACAGACATCTCTGCTCTCGCTCTGCAACTATAGTTGCAGAGAGTGAGCGGTGAGTGACAGGGAGGGATCATGTGATCCCTCCACACATGCGCTGTCCAGCTCTGCTCTTCGGAGCAGAGCTGACAGCACTGAAACTTTTCATTAATGATAATGTACGTCAGCTTCAACCGGTGTACATTATCATGTTTGAAAAGTTAATTACATTCATTGTTAAATAGCGTTACTGAGCACTCCCCATACATTGTTATGGGGAGTGCTCAGTAAAACGATAGGAGATGCAAAGCAGCAGATATCTATGATATCTGCTGCGATGCTACTATCATAAATAGCAAATTAGTGTTTAATCCCCGAAACTGTTGTTTTTCGGGGATTTTACAGGGGGAAAACCTTTCATAAATAGGCCCCTTTGTTACATAGCAATACTGAGCGCTCCCCATACACTGTTATGGGGAGCACTCAAATAAACGCTAATAGGTGCAAAGCAGCAGATATCTCCGACATCTGCTGCGATGCTAGCTTAATACAAAATGATTTTATCGGTAAATCCCCGAAAACGTTGTTTTCAGGGATTTTCAAGGGGGGAATACTTTGATAAATAGGCCCCTTTGTGTGTGTGTTTTCAGGACAAGATGTTTATCTGATACCCAGTGATCCAGAGGGTCATTGCGATGCACCTCCGGGAGTTTAAGCAGGGACACCTGGGAACACAATTGCTATGGTCACTTGCAAATGCAGGGTTGGAGACTGGGCACTCCACTTCTATGCACACGAGTACTAGGAACTTGTCAGAGGCACTAGTGACATCACTTCCAGGTTGCTCTGTATAGAGTGGCGTTAGAAATGTTTTGCAGTTTTGAATCTGGTTTCCTACTGTGCCGGCTGTAGTCTGGAGCTTCAAGGAGAATTATCTGGCACACAGCCTGAACCCAACCCCAAAAAGCCAGTGAGCACACAATACAGGTAAGCCCCTATTTAAGGGTGCTAGTCTGTCTCTAGTGTAGTTGGTGACACATTCTCCTTCACAGTACTTCTCAGAGCACGTTCAAGAAAAGCAAGTCTCATCACCATATCTGCACAGCTGGTGATAAGTCATTGTCAAATGGTTATGAGGGGCTGTGTGTGTGGATTTTGTTTCCCGGCCCAAGAAAGTCATGTCCTAGCCACCTGATAAGATTAATCAGATTTTCCTAGGTGGTGATACCGATTCAGGATACCTTTGTCACTAAAGATGATTTTTATACTATACAGGCACTGAAGTGTGGGCCTCTGCAATGTGCAGCTTGAACCCTCAAGCTCTGGGTCCTTAGATTTATTCATTGATCTTGATTAGTCATCTATTAATTGTGATCATGGGAGACCCTAGGTTATTTAACCTAGATGTTGTAGACAATCTCCTTACACATTAATAAAGCTATGGTCATTGATAATGCAGCAGTTTCTGCCTCACTATAGGATTTCTTTTCTAAGGATCATGATTGGAAGGCCAGAGATTTTATGTTGTGTATGGCATATTATTTAAGAATCTCATTAATAAAGAATGGGAACGGGAACAGACGCCTACTTCATATTAAGAGGCTTAACCATATGTATCCTTTCACAAGAAAACTGCTGTTCAGTGCCTAAAGTGGATGCGGCAGTATCCAACCTTTCAGCCAGAACTACTATTCCTCAAGAAGAAGGAAGGCAGCTTAAAGATCCTATAGATAGGAAAATGGAAACCTGCTTCAAGAAACTTCATGTCTTCTCGGGTACCATGCTCAAGTTTGGTATGGCAATGGCTTTAATCTCCTAGGGCACTTAGAGTATAGATTGATACTATACATAATTGGTGTGCAGGAGTAGATCAATAGGAAATATTTGTTTAAGTACATTAATGTCACAAAAAAAAGACATTGATTTCCATTGTTAAGTGTCACTTAATGTAATCACCCTTTCAGCTAGAAGTATGGCTTCAGCTGTGGTTACCCGGAGGGGTCTCTGGCTTCATCTGTGAGCATCAGATATGCAATCAAGAAATTTTTTGGGCACATTGCTCTTTGAAGGTAATTTTCGGTTTGAAGATCAATCAGACTTTGACTCAGAAGTTCAATGGAGGTAAATCTCAACATCTGTTGCAGGACAGGAGGTCAAAACAGCTTCCTTCCTCATGCCAGTGATTTTAAGATATGCAGAATTTTGGAAAACTACCACACAAGATCTCTGGGTTTGTAAGATTATCTGCAAAGGGTACAAGATCGAAATTTATGTGGTATCCAGAGGGAATATCTTGGATGAGATCTTGGTAATAGGGAAATCATGGTATGTTGCCCAGAGCAGTCCAAGTAATTCCTACAATATCAGGGCTGGATCATCAGTACAACAAAAAGTCACCTTCTGGTTTCTCAACGGCTGTAGCTCAAAGTGTATTTTTCCATAGAAAGGATTATCAAGATACAATAAGTAGCACAATAATACCAGACCTAACAACTAACTTTAATACAGATCTGACTTTGTCTCTTGTGAATATTCTCATCCACTATAAGCATTCTCCCATGGTCCAGGTTGGCATATGCAAGACCTTCAACTGGACCTACTTACTCAATGGCATCACAGTTCAACTTCTCTACATTTTGTCTTCAAGATTAAAAAAGTTGCAAGGATTCAAAGCTGAAGAATTGTGGAATTACTCTCTTGGAACCAGAATGGCTTACCCTTACCACATATTTCAGCTCTATAGACTGGGGTGCTCATGTACCTGGAGAAATGATACAAGATACCGGGCTCCAGAATGAAAGGTGGCTTCATATCAATGCTCTGGAGATGAACCATGTAGTGTGCAATTTCAGTAGTCAGTATAGAACAGACATCTCAAGATTTTTTTCCAAAGACTGGAATGTAGTTCCCTTCATAAACCAGTAAGCGGGCACTAGAAGGAGGTTTCTGCAATCATGTTGTGGGCAGATTACAGCTTGATATTCCTGTCTGCATTTCACGTGGCAGGCAGAGACAACAGGTTAGCTGATTATCTCAGTCTGTGACATATCTATCCAGGAGAATGAGCCTTGCACAAAGAAGTTTTTTAGTTACTAGGGCTGACGTTCAGCCTTCCACAAATAGATCTGGTGGTCAAGACTGAAACCTCCAAGGGAACTTTGTTCTATTCCCATCACAAGCACAACAGACTACTAGGAATAGATGCTCTGCTGATGCCATGGAACTTTTAGTTGGAGTATGTGTTTCTTCCGTTCCCACTCATAACTCAGACCATATGAAAAATCAGGAAAGAAGCAGTAGAAGTCATGGCAGTTCTTGCATTTTGGCCCTGTCATTTGTGGTTTGCAAAAACTTGGGGGATGCTTCTGGGAGGAGCCTTGGCCTTGGTCGGATATGACATACCTGGGGCTGATTCTTCACACAAACACAGATGCCTTCCTCCTTGAGGACATGGAGATTGTTCTGTTGATGCTAAGACGAAAGGGAGTTTCTGATAGAGTGATTGAGGTGCTGATTCAAGCTGGTAAACAGCATTCTTTTATCACAAAGTGCATATTAATTGCAGTGTTAGTATAATAGAAAATATAACAGAAAAGTTAAGGACAGAGATGTCGTTATTGATATATCGCAGGTCTAACACTTATTCAAAAATCCAATTCAAACCCTATATGTAACCCCTTCAGAATCACCATGAAATTCACAAAAGTGATTAATGTGGAAAAGTACTGATAATCAAAAAGTCCTTCTTAACCTTTTACAGTCTTACTTATGAACTTTTCATCCTGTGATATTGATGTCATAAATCCAAGAATCTGTTTTCAGGAACTTCTTCAATATTTACTCTCAAAAATTGTGTATGCAAAAAAACAAACACAAAACATATCATAATTCAACACTATAGGATTCAAAACATATTAAATGTAATTCATAAATTATTCATCCTCATCTTAATCCAGTGAAAGGAGTAGTGAAATAATCCTACATAGATGACAAACAATAACACCAATCCAAGAATCTGTTTTCAGGAACTTCTTCAATATTTACTCTCAAAAATTGTGTATGCAAAAAAACAAACACAAAACATATCATAATTCAACACTATAGGATTCAAAACATATTAAATGTAATTCATAAATTATTCATCCTCATCTTAATCCAGTGAAAGGAGTAGTGAAATAATCCTACATAGATGACAAACAATAACACCACATCCCTTCACTTTGTGAGTGCACTTAAATGATATTCTTTCCAAATTAGCGTGGAATATCTGGTAGTAATATGCAGATAACGATATTGTTAAAGTTAGGTCTTTATAGGTAGGTTGTGAATTTCTGTCAGAGTCACTGTAACACTCTGTGTATTCCAATGTGCGCCCAAATCAAAACTTTGAGAACAGTTTGTAGATAGATGATGGTATTCATAAATTTTCATTGAAAGTATAGCAGATGACTTATATGAGTTGTGCTCAGCAGCTCTAATGAAATTCACAACCTACTTATAAAGTCTTAACTTTAACCATATCGTTATCTGCATATTGCTACCAGACTGTGTTCATTGGACATAATGCTTGGTTTATACAGAGGAATATAGTGACTCTTAAACCTACCACCTTTTTGTAAAGACGTTTACCTCACTAATATCTACATATTATTAGATTGTGTCTCTTGGTTTTAGCATCAGTTGATGTTGTTTATGGTATTGTGTTTCTGACCAGAAGCAATGTTTGAATGACCAATAAATGTATTTTCTTTTCTACTAGCACTTCAAATACATATGCGCCTTGGAGAATTTACCTATATATACCAATTTTTTAGGATTAAAGGTTTGTCCTATATCCCCTCCTATTGGTAGCTATCACCACATAAGATCACATAGGACTGCGCAGATAAGGCCCCCCTTAATTTTTTTATCACAGGATTTGGAACAGATTTATCCTGTGGTGTAAAATTAAACTGATTAATCCTGCTTTTGCTACCATTCCTCAGGTACTTGATTTTCTTCATGACGGATGACGTTATTTGGTATGTTTCTTGACTCTAGACTGGCATCTGGTCTTATGTTTTGATTTTTTTTTCAAGCAGTAAAGAGATCTAAACCATGCACTGAGCCTTTTATGGAGCCTTGGGATCTTAATATAGACCTGTATTCTCTCACAACAGTTCCCTTTGAATAATTGCAGGATATCTCCTTTAAGTGGCTCACACTGCAATCATGTCTGCCCACTGAATGGGTGAATTACATGCCCTTTGGTGGAAGGAGGCTTACCTTCAACGGACGACTTATGCAAAGCAGGAGGGATGGTCATACCTTTACCAAACCTCCTTCTCGATGTGACATCCTCTACTAAGGCTAGGTTTGCAAAAAAAAAAAAATTGCATTCATGTTACATTGTAAGGTTACTTTATGTTACCCACTTGCTCTATTTATTTATTTTTTTATACAGCTTGGATGCATGCCATGCTTGAGGACTGCCGTGGAGTTGTTGTTGTTGTTATTATTATTATTATTATTATTATTGTTTATTTGTTAGGCGGCACAAGATTTCCGCAGCGCCATACACAGAACAACGTAGGCTATACAGGGTGAGAAAGTACAGAACATTAAACAAAAAATACCAATACTTCAGAAACTCCAGGCAGGCTAATGCAGTAGAGGCGGAGCGGAAGAACAGGTGTGGAGACAAGAGGGAAGAAGGCCCTGCTCATACGAGCTTACATCCTAAGGGAGGGTAAACAAAAACAGGCACAAGGGGAGGCAGTTGAAGTAAGGGGGCCGGGAGGAGAGAGGGGAGTTGAAGAGTAAATGAGAGAATTCTTTGTTTGTTCCACCTGCTTAGCTTCTAATCAAGCCCAATGCAGGATTTTATTAATCCAATTTAGTGGCGGATCTGTGGCTCTTATATATAGCATGACTGCTTTAAAAAAGTGAAAATCATCAATTACAATTGATTAAATGGACATTACCTGGAATAATTATTTTTTATTGGTAAAAACAAATGGTGACATCCTCATTGCAGAATGATTATTCTTTTCAGACTATGGCTGGAAGGGGTATTATTGTTTTCAAATATTGTTTCTGTTAATACAACTGTATTTGGAGAGTCTTTAAAGCTACCATATAATAAATCAGTGGGCTCCACAGATGATGTTACAGCAAACAGCTGTTTTGCATGTACAGCATCAAATTTTGTCAAAGCTTTCCAGGTATAACCCCATTGTTATCCCATGTGTGTTTTGAAAGCATGTTGTTGCAATGTATGCAAAATTAGCTTGAACAATTAGCTGGTTGTCACTTCTTTGTGTGTGAAATTGATGCTGTTGTACCTGAAATAAATTTGTTTAATTAATATGAGTGTCTGGTCTTCCATTCTTATTGACTGTTGTGAACCTGACTCTGATGTTGGACATGAACTTAATCTAGGACTTGATTATCACCTGAACCTATTTACAGTCTAAGCCAGGGTTTCCCAAACCCAGTCCTCAGGGCTCCCTAACAGTGCAGGTTTTCCATATCTCCTTGCTGGAGCACAGGTGTATTCATTACTGACTGACACATTGTAACATTGTAACAGATCCACAGGTGGTCCTAATTATGTCACATGTGATCCAGAAAACCTCCACTGTTAGGGAGCCCTGAGGACTGGGTTTGGGAAACCCTGGTCTAAGCATCAGTCCCATGTGACTCCATTAATGAGGTTGTCCACATTTAGGCCACCGGTGTTAAAAAGCATCACTTTTCTAGCGCTTTTGACTCCAGGACAAACATGGATAGGGAGATAAAGACAAATCCTATTGGTTTCAAAGACTCCATAATCACGTATGCCTGCACATAGGGGAACTGCATGATCTGTTTACTTCCATTCACTGAACTGTCCTCCATTTCCAATGACCACTGGTTACAAAATGAATATGAAACTCTATTGCTTTTTACATGTGATGTATTTGGCATTTTCTTAATGTTATTGGGTAAATGGTCTTAGACAACTCCTTTTCTTTGTATTCTACACAACCCTATCATCATGAAACAATTTGAAGGGAGGATCATCCACAATGAATTGAGGGATGACTGCGACATTTATCTGAATGCAGCCGCTGTATCTCACACCACAGAAGGACTCCGTCCTTCCAGTCTTATTTAGCACAACAGAATATAAATATTATTTTGTGCTGAATTAAATTGGATTGAGACCTCCTATGCAGATGAACAGTTTGATGTGTAGTCAGCGCATAAATATAATGAGATATTGCAAAATTACACTTAAACATCTTGTTTGAGTTTACATGTCTCCTGTATGGGATTCATTTTTATTAATTTACTGAGTTCTATATTTTGTTATTGAGGAGAAAACATTACTATTTTATCGATTCTGTAAGTATCGCCATATGCAAAAAACATTATCCATCTACAATAGGGGTATTATTTATATAACAATTTATATTGTTGCATATATTACAGATGGGCATCATGGTAGCAAGCTTTGAACACAGGTTCCTCCTTTCTGGATGCATAATTATATCAAGATTCCCCTAATAGTAAGAAAAGAGGCATCCTATTGAAGTCACTATGCAGATATGGATGTGGGTGATTCATTTTTTAAAGCACTTTTTAAACTGTTATTGTGCTTTAAAATGCACATTGCTTACATAAAAAAAACTACAACAGTTAGTTAGTTCACACACAATTTCCTGTCTGTAAGCCTATTAAAGGACACTGGAGATTTATTGAGTATAAAATGGCTGATAATCTAGTACATTAGCTTGTGAGCCATAATATTGAACTTTACAAGAAGCCAATTCTTTTTGGATCAAATTGTGCTAGCGATAAATTCTGTGTCCATGATACATTTTTAGTAGATCTTTAAGAACAAATGCAAACATAGTCTCAATTACCCAATGCTTGTGTGCAAAAAGGTACATAAAGAAAAGATTTTAACTTGGTTTACGTAGATCTGGTCAGACTAATGAAAGCAAACATCCTATTTGATGCTTTTTGACTTGCATGAGGCTATAGCACTTTTCCGCCATATTTTCATTGTGCTCAAGATTAAATTTTACAGTTATCTGGAATTGTGTTGCTCTATTAATTTTTTAACAATATCTATCACAGGTAAGAAATCTATGCTACATGATCACCAGACGTGAAAAAATGAAACACTCCATATGCAAACTTGAAGAGCAAATTTTTCAGCTGCAGATGAAACTCGTGGAGAAAGATCTTCACCATGGTAAGGAACTGAAGCCAAGCACATTAAGTTATGCAACATTTTGTTTATTTTACCTTCATAAATGTAAATTTTTTTTGAAAGACTCTGCTGTTTGCCTGTGGTAATTTAGTTGAGCTATAAATCATAGCAAGAAATTTTTTATGTGTTCATCTTAAATAAATAGTTTTATTTTCTCTGTATCCACTACAATCATCCATTGATATACTTTATTTGTAACACTGAACAAATATTTTCAAGTGTTCTTAAAAAATGATATGTTATGAAAGAAAATATATACTATATACATTTACAGTGCTTTTTATCATTGTGTTAAATAAAGTTTGGGTCTTATTGCATAGTGGCGCTGTTGCTGTTATCATCTGTGGAGAGTTGTATCCAATTTGTAGATTTCAATGTAATATTATTGCAAGTAAATAAATATATCAATAAATAAATCAACATAAATAACTGAAAATGAGTGTAGAAAGGAGAATGAGGCATCATATTTTATTTTGCTGCCTTCTAGTTTAGCCTGACCAGATATCCCTGGAATCCAGGTTAATTTGATATGCCGAACATGTCATTAAAGTAAAACTTTTATAAGTTCTTCCATTGTTATCTTAATAATAAATTGGCATTATGCAATAAAATGTTATCCGGTTGGTAATAGCTGTGTGGTAACAACTTGCTTTTACAGAGACTAAACGTGTAGAGAGTAAAACTGAGTTTATGTAACATGACACAGCTGTAATTGCCTGCACCCTATGTAGTTGGTAAACAAAAGAAAGTAAAGCGCCTCAGAAAGATAATAATATCTTGGCGCACGTAATATGCAAATGCTGCTTTTCTGCTTTTCATGCTTGCTTTAAGGAGGCTTTTTCCGACATTTCCTCTGCACCCATGAGGTTGGTGGGCTATGATATATGAGCAAGCCACCCATGATTAGCATTATTTCGACATTGAAGCTGGCATGGAGCATTTGCACCAATATTTTATGCTCTCTGGTACGAAACGGGATCCCACCGGACTGAAGAATTTTTATTCATCACCCGTTTCTCACAGTTTAATGTACTTTTTAATCCTTTGCCCAGTTGAAGCATATACACCAGAGCATCGGTGTATTATCTGCTTTCTTCATAGTTGCCTACTCTCCCGGAATGTCCGGGAGACGTACGAATTTCTGGGAGTCCTGCCGGTTTCCCAGGAGAGCAGGGCAACCTCTCGGTTTCTAATCGCCTCACAATAGTAAAGTGACGGGGCTTAGGACGTGAATTGCACGCCATGGTGGCCCCGCCCCCAGCTGTAGTTGGTTGGAAAATGAGATTTCTGTTTAGGAGGCGGGGTCAAATGACTCGATCCATTGAGCCCCGACACGCCCACCTCCCCTTGATCTCCCGGAGCAGTGCTTGTCAAGGTTGGCAAGTATAGTTTTTTTATTAGGTACATTTTGCCCTTGCTATTACCTGCAATATTATATGTATTAGAAATATAAAGAAAAGTGACATATTGTGTAAAAATAACAGGACAACAGAAGTGATTTTGCTTGTTAGCTAATGTAATTACCATTCGTCTCAAATGTCCATTGTTATGAGGTGTGGCTTAGATTTGGTTTGTAATCAGAACAATGTCTGAGTGACAATTAACCTTAGTTAGCTTGCAGCCCAAGTTCATTTTCTATGTCAACAGGTAATCTGAAAGGTAATTAGGTCAGATGATATGCAATGTGCCTCCACAGTAATATACTGGCTGAAGTATCATTGTGCGATACATTTGTGTCAAATGTCTTAATGTGTCACGCAAGTGTGAAGTGTCATATTGTAACCCTTTGTTTAGTGTATGCAGCCAAATAGTTAATTCAGTCAAGCCATTCTATTGTATAATCCAGGGCTTGGCAACTTTTTTGTATCAGAGTGCTGGCTAAATTCTAGTCAAAACCAGGTGTGCCAGTTGGGTGTGTGTATATATATATATATATATATATGTATATATAGAGGGCTGCTTAGAGAAATTCAGGGCCCCGGTACAGCAACTTCATGGGGCCCCCCCTTGTAGTTGAGCATGGTAAAAAACTGCAAATGGTTGTACAATTGGGGTTGTGGCAGTGCATTGGGGGCATGTCTAGCAGGTGAAAAGCACTAGGCCACCCTCTTACAGACAAATGTATTACTCACACATGCCCCCTTGCCCAGCAGCTTTGCTCACATATGTCCCCTCTGCCAACATGCTTTAATCACACTTGCCCCCCCTCTGCTCAGCACCGTTAGTCACACATGCCCCTCTCCATCACCTTTAGTCACAAATGCCCCCTCTCCAGCACATCTTCTTACCTTATTCTCCAATGCACAGCATGGGAAGATATCCAGCAGCTTCCCCATGTGACCGCCGCAGTCACATGATTTGGTGGTTGATGGTACCTGACCTTAACAGTAAGGGACCAGCAAAAAAACGTTATGTCGCACAGTAGTGCCCCAGTTAACATCATACCTCATAATTGTGCCCTCCAATTCATCTTATGCCTCATAGTTGTGCCCCCAAGTAATACTATGCCACAGCTGCCCCCAGAAATTCATAGTATGCCACAGTTGCCCCCAGAAATACATAGTATGCCACAGTTGCCCCCAGAAATACATAGTATGCCACAGTTGCCCCCAGAAATACATAGTATGCCACAGTTGCCCCCAGAAATACATAGCATGCCACAGTAATGCTCCCAATACATTTTATGCCACAGTAATGCCACCAATTCACTTTATACCTCACAAAGTGCCTCAAAATATTTTAAGCCACACATTAAATGCCCCCAATGAATATTCAGCCACACAAAATACCCCCAATGACTGTTATGCCTCACAAGTGCCTCAAAAATAATGTTAAGCCACTAATAAATGAATACAAAATTATATAATCGTGTACTTACCTTTTCCAGGCGTGATCCGTTCCGCAATGGTGCTTGGGAGGAACTGCGTCTTTCACTGTTCGCAAGATGTCGGAGAGCAGAGCTGAACTAAAAGGAATAAATGATAGTCGGAGAAGAGCTGACTGCTGCGCAAGTGCAGAAGTTCAGCTCTTCTCCGGCTGTCATTTAATCCTTTTCCGACCCTGACATGCTGCACATGCGCAAACGCAGTAGTTCAGCTCTTCTCCGGCTGTCATTTTGGACGGACGGTGTGCCAGTATGCAGGAGGCTGCGTTCCATCCCCGGCACGCTGGGGGTTGCCGACCCCGGGTATAATCAAAGTAACAGAGACAGTATGTCTAACAGTTAAAGTGTCCACTGATGGATCCCTGCTGAAAGGGGGAGGATTGAGATATTTTGACCCTACTCCCTCTGTACAGCCAAGAATGCAAGGAGTGCAGATTGCCAAGAGAGCTATTCCAACTTGGAAGAACCTGGTGGGCAACATCAGCACAAAAGGACTCTGGAACAGGCATTGTAGTGCTGCTGAAGGAAACCTTACCGGGAGAGGGTCTGTGTGAACCTGTATCCCAGGTTGGGCGACATGCTAACGGTCTAGCTAAACGGTAGTGGTAATATTTCGGGAGGATAAGACTCTGGAAGAGACAGAGATTATTAATTTGGAGTGCTGACTGCAAGAGACTGCTGGAGGATATATGCAACCATTTACCCTGTACATTATGAACGTCTTATGGTGTTGTGCTGTCGTAATAAAGTCGTATATTTGATATATTCTGGTCTACCCAAGGGAGTTGAATCCCACGGAGGGTAACCACCATCCCAGCTAAGGGTGGTTTCCTCACACTCTCTCCCAAGTTGAGAGAGCGTTTGAGAACTATTTTCTTTATAACATATACTTTTAAAAATTTTCGTGCTTTCATATATTTTTTAGAGTACCATATTTTATTGAAGTATTAATTTATTACTTGCTTCAGTATGTAATTAGTATAAGGAAACTGGCCACGCTAACAGGCCTCCAATGACGATGGAAGCAATCTGTCTGCATGGTCCATGAGTGGCTGAACTTACTACAGCTAATGTTTGTAGTGAAGTGTTATCTCTGCAGGGAAAATACACTGATGCTAGATAAGAATACTTGATAAGCAGTGAGAACTGATTCATTGTGGATTTTATAGAGTGTACACATGTATGCTTTTTGTGTAGGACAGTAGTGCAGAGAGCTATATAAATTGTCTTGTTAACAGTCTATGCCCTCTGGCATTTAAACAAGGCGCACTGTTCTGTACAATCTCTCCTATTCATTAACGATTTCCCATGAGTAATCCATCAGCAGGCAGAGCTTGCTAAATGATCACAGGCCTATTCATATAATCTGTCATTTTAAGAACTTGGTAGGGATTGAAATGGAATGCTATGGTTGTTCAGAGAAAAAAATTGCGGTTGCGTGCTATTTCCTAGTTCTCATTTCTGCATTCCTACATCTCCTTCCCATGTTTGAATGGTAATTACAGATGTCAGATGCCAAGTTTATATTTTTTTATTTCCCTGAAAGCTGCATCTGGTGCATTGGCAAAAGTTTTTGGCAGTTTAGTGAGTTTTTCTGCTGGTGCCTCGCCTTTATTTTCAGGAAGGTTAAGCTGCTGTTTCTCTAAAAAAAAAAAAAAAAATGTACAAAAAAGGAATTATAGAGGCAGCTTCTTATCCATTTGGAAGCCCTTCTTAAATGAGGTGGTGAAGAGAAAATATATTTTAGCGGTAAAGGTCACATTTCATAAAATTGCTTTCTCTTCCCAATGTTGATTGCAATAATCGAAAATAGAAAAGCCAGATTTTCATCCATTTTTGTCACAGGGTCATCTGACTATTTGACTGTCCCTTTAAACTGTAGTGTTTGTGGCTTTGGAGCTGACTCTTAAGCTGCCATGTGTCAGGTTTCCTCAGCAGACAGTCTGGTTTGGGAACAGGACTACACAATGTTACTTTCAGCCACCTTTTCTGTTACTTTTTTATGTTCTCTGTTTGCAGTAAAAATGGCAAGTGAGGAACTATATTTTTTATGAATTGATTTTGAGACCTATGCTTATTTAATGTATAATTTGGGGCATACTTGCCAACTCTCTCGGAATGTCCGGGAGACTCCCGAAATTCGGGCCAGTCTCACGGACTCACGGGAGAGCTGGCAAATCTCCTCCATCCCGCACCTGGCACCCCAAAATGACGCGATTCACCGCGGGGAATCGCGTCATTTTGGCCCCACCCCCCGTGACAAACCGGCATTTCCGTTGCGGCGGACAGGGCCAAAATGACGTGATTGGCCACTCCCCGACCCCTCCCGCCCTCCAGACATACCCCTTTCCCAGAAAAAAGTAGAAAGTAGGTAAGTATGATTTAGGGACTGTGTTTACAAGTGTTTTACATTGTAATGTGTAGAAGGATATGAATACAATCTGTACAAAGAACAGTGCAATCAGCAATTACAAATAAGAATTTTAGATTTACTGTAGTTGTATTCTAATTTGCTATTTTTACTTATGCCATTATTATGTAATATAGACATTGGTAAAAGTGGAAATATAGAAATAGTGGTATGTGAAATGTAAATTAATGAAATTTGATAGTTCTCCAATGAAAGCAGTAGTACAAGTGATGGTATGGCATACCGCCTTATGCCAGTCTACTTTGACCATATATATATATATATATATATATATATAGACAGACAAATGCATTGCACAGTGTTAAGATTTTGTAAATGTCAGGAAAAGGTAAAAAATCTTTTTAAGAGACTGTCAGATCTGTTTACCAATATACCGGAGATCGGGCTAATTTTCTATTGTGTCAGTCCTTGTTAAATAGGCCTCCTCCTGCTATGCATGGGTAAGCTTTCGCCTGCAACACTCCAGCAGTAACTCAGTGATAGATGGAACAAACCCTATGTACAACGAAAACAGTAGTTTTTGTCAGACATAAGACTTTTCATCCTGGTATACTTTTATACAATTTCATCTGCATGCTTTAACCCTTTTTCTGGCAGCAGCCTATTGACTTAGTTAGGCCAGTGTCTGAGTGTTTTTTTCCCCAGCGTCATTCCTTTGAATGCATTACTCTTTACACACATAGGAGCTTATTAATCACCATAAGTTCATCATTTGGAGCTTTAGGTAATTCATCGGGGATACCCCTACCCCTCCATGGCCCAGGATGGGTACCATTAAGTTTTGGTGGTTAAAATCAGCCTGTTTAGCATGCTAATTAACCCGGCTAGATAACTAAGTAGCAGCACTTGCAATCTTTGCTGCAGCCGCTTCACTGCTCTGTGTCAGTCCTTAGTGAAAAGTACCAACCGTCCATCAGTGGCAGATCAGAACCCTTCTCAATAAGTAATTAGAATTCCGAGTGTACTTTTTTTTGCCACCCCTTTCCTGTATAAATTGTGCTGAATATGAGGGAGTGAATAGTCTCTAGTTAGTAATACAGGACCCCAGGGGGCCAGGCTCTTTATAAGTTTGTTTAGATAGTATAATATAACCAACTAAGTAGCAAAAGATAATATTTTCAAACTGTTCTTTTAAAGTGGATCAATCACTATATAATAACCACATTGGGGTCATCACCCAGTTTTGCACTGGCATGTGCAGGGACAATCTTTAAATCCAATTATAAAATCTCCCTCTCATGTTAAAAATTTTTATTTTTAAATATTAAGCCTTACATTAATTTACACTATTCACAGAAACCGTTCTTAAATGTTAAATAATATATATTTTGTATTACTGTAATGTTTCTGAAAACACAACTGTCACTGTGCATTTCACAACCCATAATGAACCTATGTTAAACCCTGTACAAAAACAGTGGAAGTGAATAATGCATTGTTGTGTACACTGTAATTCAAAATTCATTTTATTCCAAACTGAAGTGAATGTGCATTTTGTTAGCATTTTGTTCACAAAAGAGATGAATAGAAATAGAATGTTACCTTTAATATTATTAATACAAAGGAGACCTATGTCTGACACCGGAAGGCTGATCCTACTTTACAGAGAATGGAATATATGTAACAGAAGGCAGGCAAGTCCTGAATGTTATTGTGTAACTGAATATCTCTGGGAATGGTCATCAAACTAAGCGAAGTTCAAGGTCATTTAAATCTAAGCAAAGCTTGGCACAACTGGTTCCCTTGTGCAGTAAAAAAGAGTTAAGCAGAAAACAATTCTCCACTTGCTCTTCATCATCTCGTTAAACTGTGCACAGTTTACTCCTCCTTTTTCTCCTATGTACTTTACAGTAAACTCTTTCCCCCTAATTCTCTTATCTTATTCTCATTTAATTATAACCCCTCATTGAAAGCATTGATGAATCAAGCCGCCTATACACTGGCAGATTCAGTTGTTTGATAAGAGCGATGACAACCAGATCTGTGTCCAATTTGACCAGACAAAATCTTTTGCTAGTCTGTATTACAGCGAGTATTACATGGAGCCTCATTTTTGTGGTCAGCGTATAACCGCATACACAAACAGATCTCAGCTGACTCAACCTTCTATCATGTCAAGATTGATCAGATTTTGATTGGGACTGTTGGTTATTCTTGGCCCACACACAGAGCAATTTCTGAGAAATTGCTCAAAACAGGCAAATTGGCAGCTTTGTATGTGGTCATTTTTAGCTTGGTGAAGGTAGAAGATTTTCTGGTCACATTATTATTGCAGCAACAGGAATACAACATTTAGCTCTTTAGGAGAGTAGAAACATCCATTTTATTACAGTGGCTGCCTGCATTGGGTGAAAACAAGCTGGATAATGTAGCAATACAAAATAATCATAATGGTGTATCCCAAAAACCAAATAAAAAAAACAAAAACAGGTGCTGAGAAGTCAATGAATAATGGAATTATTTTAAGTAAAGCTGAATGTAGACGTTTTAGTGAGTTTATAACTGATCTTACACAGCTGTGAGAATCTGGGATGGGGATGTTCTAGCTATTCTATGCCTATGGAAGTATAATATTCTACAAATTCAAATGATTTGGGGATCGACAGGGGCGATTCAATCAGCCACGGGGTCTGCTAGTAACTTTGCGGCTGTGTTTCTGTGTACCATACTTGCAGTTACTATATTGAAAACTTCACTAATTGTTCCTTACACCACTATGAGGTGTGAGCAGAAATTGAGCGAAGGTCTTTGCCTGCAACATCATGCAGTAACGAAGCTGCAAGGTTCTTTAGTAATTGAATCAGCCCCTTTTACTTTTCTCTCTGAAAGACTAAACTGCGTAAGAAAAACTGAAAAGCAAATAAGTGTGATAATTTCCAATAAAACTTATGTATTTATTAGCATCTGACTACCATCATCAGTATTTTTTCATACAATCCCACTATTGGTTTGGCTATAAAGATGCCAAATATATGTGCTTAAGGTTATCGGTCCCAGAAAAAACTATATATAATGTACTTTTAAAAATGTTTTCTTTTTCATGGTATTCTACCAATGCACATGGTTATAAAGGACCTGTATGCACATACACCTGGGGTCACTGTAAGTGTGTAAAGTTTAGGGGGTTGGTGGTTGGAGGATGATGATGATGCATTAACTTTATCCCTCATATGTGTAACCTGCAAGGACTGCTTGTGGACAGCACCAGATTCACTGAGTACCCTCTCTCTTATGATCAGCTGGCAGCAGCAAGTCTCCCTCCATTCCTACTAAGCTAGCCAATCCGCAAAAGGCTTGAGCTGTAATGGGCTAGAGAAACTGTTTTGAGGAGACCAGCTCAACAGCTGACAAGAGAAATAGGGAGAGAGAGTACTGACTAGAGGGAGAGGAAGCAGAGCACAGAGGTGAAAGAGCAAAAGGAGTGAACTGGGCAGAGAGAGTGACTGAAGAGTGCCTTCTCTCCCAAAATGTCCAGGAGGCTCACGAATTTCAGGGAGTTCTCCCGGAAGATTCCATCTGCTCTTCTGGCCAGATGGGAGGGGCAGGGTCGTGATGATGAAAATTATGTCATCACGCCCCTTGCACCTCCCCTCTGGGATCTCACGGAGGTGCGGAATAAAAAAATAGGCAAGTATAGCAAGAATGGGAATGTGAGAAGCTAAACGATAGTCAGGGGAGAGGAAATTAATCAAAGTTGTAGAAAGAGTACAGAGGGAGATTAAGAAATGGTGGTAAGCGCTGAGAAAAGAGATAGATGTATCAATAAAGATTAATATTTTATTTTTAAATTAGTTTGGACCTTAAGAGTGCCTCCACATCAGAATCTTCTTTCTTTTGTATGGAAAAGGGATAGACAGTAAGAAGGGACAGTATAGGTTTGATTGCATCAAATATAAAAGTCTAGCAGTGTGGGGTGGGAGGAACATAGTAGATAAACAGGTGAGTTCAAGAGAGTGTAAGACAAATCAGTTACTCAGACAAATATTTTGAGAGTTGTCAGTAAGTAAAATAATGCTATTTAGTCAGTAAATTAATAGATAAGTATTAGTCAGTCAGTAAATGAAATATCTTAGTCATTTAGGTCCTTATGTAGAATCAGGTGCAATTAACACTGAAAACATAAATGTTCATTTAAAAGGCGTACTTTACTTCTTATCAGAGCTGCTCACTGGTTCCACACAAAAAAACGCATGAAATCCCCCTTAGGAATAACCAGCACCGTGCTGATAGCAGTAAGGGTGTTTCCACACCCCTGGGTGATGGATGTGAGTTAATGCAGTAAATGATAGATTAAAATAAGTATTTTGTCCATGGTATATCACAGATCGAAGCATGCCGAGTCCACCTTTAAGTGTTTGGACATGCTGGTGTTTGTAGTACTACAAGATCCAGCATACGCTGGCATTTGGGTCCTGTGCAGTTATAGTTATTACTGGGGAATTTCCTATGCCCTGGCCTCAGAGCATGGAAAATTCCCTGGAGATAGATATAACTACACTGCCACTAAGAGCTCATTTGTGGCGGGAGCTCTTAAGGGAGCTAGTAATGCTGCTCCATAAGGGTTTTTTATTTTCCGAAGACCAGCTTCACAAAAAATATGCCATTGACGCGATCCCTGACTTAGGTGAGGAAATAAAGCAAACCAATCAGGGTGTTGTGGGGAATTTTTATTTAGATTCTCTTTTTTTACTTGAATCTCTTAGTGTTTATTTACATGATCCTGTAGTGCACCAAACGGCCCACATTACCTGGATGCCAGGGCTTGCAGGCACTTATGGTTCCCCAAATGCCAGCATGCCCTGGTAGCCATGGTTATGCTGGAGCTTGTAGTACTACAAGAACCAGTATGCCCAAACACTTAAAGGCGGCATGCATTTTTTTTTTTTTACATGAAATGCAAGTTCGTGCTAATAACCAGCAGTAGCAGAATGGATCTTGCACCCGAGGGCAAAGCAGGTGCAACAGGTATGCTTAATAGGAGTCTACCTACTCTACATACTAGTAAGGTGTGTAGAGTAGGTAGACTTGCAGCGTTTGGGTTACACCAGTCCGCCCCTTCCCTCACTTGCTCCACACCTCTGCACATACAGAGGCACAATGGGGAGATACGTACCCATCTGCATACAGATTGAGATGTGCTCCTTTTTCTGCACCTGAACAGTACGGTAAAGCAACTTTTGTGCTTCTGTTTCAGATTTGCATCTGACTCTACATGAGGCCTTTAGTCAGTATATTGATCAGTGTTAGCAAGTAAAATGTCAATATTTTAGTCAGTGAAGTGATAGATATTTTCTAGTCAGTCATTAAATATATATTGTTAGTGAGATGACAGCTAGTCAGTAGGTAAATACATTTTATTATTTTTGAGATTTTGAGGCTGCCAATCAAGGGAGGGGGATGGATAGACAAATGTAGCTAGAAAGAAAGGGATACACCTTTCACCAAAATAGCAGACTACACATCAACAGCCACACTGGGCCACAGAAGGAAAGGCATCAGCATTGACCTCCAGGAATTCCAACACTCATTTAAAAAAATAAGTGGTACCACCAATGAACAGACAGACATCTAATACCTTAGTTCATACTTACCAACTTTCCGTTATTGGCATCCAGTAGATCCTGGAGACGGGGTGTGGTGGAAGGGCGGAAAAGGGCAGGGCAAATCACATCCTGTTGGCCATGCCCCCACAACAGTCATCATTTTGTCGCGGGGGCAGGGCTAAAATGATGCGATTCACCCGAAATTGCGTAATTTTGGCGCCAGATGGGCAGATTGCGGCAGACTTGCCTGCTCTCCTGTGAGTCCTGGAGTCTTATCCAGAATTCGGGACTCTCCCTGACATTTCAGGACTGTTTGCAACTATGCAAACCTTAGTTTATCTTGTCCGGGCCAGATGAAGCATTAAAAACGCTGACATCTGTGGGCACTTATAGATAGGACATAATAGATTATTCCTTATAGCAATAAATTGAGGTTTACAAGTCTCCAGTCACGATCCATTGAAAAAGGATAACATTTTACAATCTCGCTCTTCATCAGGGCCGGATTAACCATAGGGCTAACTGGGCTACAGCCCAGGGGCCTATGGCATCCAGGGGGCCCTTGAAAGTTCTCAGCAGCGGTATTGATCGGTCGGGTGCTCGGATCACGAGGGGGGGGAGCGGTCAGCTCGGATCACGGAGCAGGCCCTCCATTCCCTTAATCCGGCCCTGCTCTTCATCAAACATGTGGTTCACATTTGCATTGAGATTTCTCTTGCGTTTTTTTTAATTATTATTTTACAATACACAAAACATATACCAATATTTGCAGTCCTAAATAAAGTATAATAGCCCCAAACCCATAGACCCACAGCAATGATATTCTTAATATTTGCAATGATTGCAACTGATGCTTGATTATACAGCAGAAAACTGTGCTTTAGGTTTAAGCCTTCTAATTAATTGCAAGGTTTGTAAAATATTACAACATATTAGATGATTTATAAGGCTGAACGCTAATAATTTCCTAATCTTATTGTAAAACATTTGCTGCTACTTACAAATTGTGCTTGACCTGCACCACAAGACGCCCGGCATGCCTGCTGTCCTCTAGAGGGTGCCTTGATGTCCAGGGACGCAGAAAAATGCCCAGTGTTGCATTATGCATTGCAGTGTAACCTCATACCAATTGAGAACTAGCACCTTGAATAATTTTTTCTGTTTTTATCCTTAAAGACTGCTTGTTTAAGACTCATTCATGGCTTAAATTAATCATGAGAGTGATAGGACATGGGAATTGTCTTTATTACATGTGGCAGTTTTGTGTGGGAAGCTTTTCATTACACTGCTCTGAGGGTGCCTCCAACACTGACCTGGTGCAAAATTCAAGTCCCTTAGCGGAGGCATAAGTACCACACTGTCTTCTTAACAGCACGGGAATCCCGTTTTATCTCCTTTCATTACTCACACTCTGCAGAATGAAGTGCCTTGTCGGCACTGCTCTGCAACACTGCAAGAAATGCTCTCACTCCAATGTTTTACTGCTAATATTATTATTTTTAGCTAAGTGGAACTGAGTTCCCAAGTCAAGGGAGAATACCTGAAGAAGGCTATATATTTATTTAAATATTCTATGCTTCAATTAAAAAGTATATTTTTAAACATTTTATTTTATTTTTCACTAAAGTGGAGCTGAAAGCTCAAATCCGGCAAGGCTGGTATATTCAGGCGAGAGAATATTATCCCAGTTTATCCAAGTATCGCCGGAACTAACCCTCTAGGTCCCTTTTTTTACTTTATTTTTGTTTTTTTAATACTCCAGGGTAATTTGCATTATACGTTTGCTAGTATTTGGGGCACTACAGAGTTATATTCAGGCCAGTGTAAGTGGTGTTGTTTTTACATTGGTGCCACGACGAATCATTAAAGTTAGAAAAACCCTTCCTCTATCTGCTGTCCTATATTACACTGTATTCACAACTCATCTTTATAAGTTAATGTTAACCATGCTTGCCAATTTTACGAAAATCTTTTCCGGGAGTTTCCAGAGGGGGCGGGGCTTGATGGATCACATCATTTTGGTCCCACTCCCGTGACTTCATGATGGGAACACATCATTTTACAGTGGAGGACGGTCCCTTGAGAATCACGTCATTGCAGCTCTAAATCTGCCCGCTTCACTAGGAAGTGGGCAGATGCGGGAGGTTGCCCTACTCTCCCAGGAGTCCAGGAGACCTACCCAGAATTCGGGAGTCTCCCGGACATTCCGGGAGAGTTGACCAGTATGAAGTTAACAAAACTATGAACATTTTCTTCATGCTCGTTCTTGCATTGCTCTCAGTTTAGCCACATCCACTATCTTCCATGAGTACTACTTTCTCATAACAAAGTTTGTGCTCTACAATATGTTTAATTTTTTGGGCTAGCATAGCCCTGGCGCTTTATCTTTGTTATGCTTTGCACTGTTTTCTTCTATTTAACCATGGTTTAATATGGATACCAAGCTTTATAGTTTAGTATAGTGTATGTTCAAATAAAGGTATCATCATTTTTATTTATATAGTTTGAAGATATTAGTGGCGCTATATAAATAGCTGATGATGAAGATATATTATGCAGAGAAGCATAATCAGAAAATTATTCTCATTTATAATATATATGCATGCTACCACAGACACACACACACACACACACACACACACACACACACACACACACACACACACACTATGGCCTAATTAGCAAGAAGCCAATTATCTGCTTGTATGGTTTTTGGACCATGGAGGGCATCTGAGCACCTGAGGAAACCACTGTGAACAGAGGGAGAACATACAATCTCCATACATATACCAACCTAATTGGTTTCCAACCCAGGGCCATCGCGCTATTAGTCAGCAATGTTAACCACTGTGTCACAATGCCTCCAATAAAGTTTATATGAAATACATAACTTTGCGCCCTCTTTTTCTTTATTCACATTTGATGTACTAATTTATGGTAACAATCATCAATTTATAGTAATTTGCTTATCAAAGTTCAAAAATATGTGACTCCCTTCTCTCCACTTCTGCATATGGCTTTCTTTTTTATCATATTATATTTTCCATATTTTAATGTTTGTAATGAATATAAAAATATATCATTACAACAATGAAAGCATATATAAATCTTACTGTAATCTGCAGAATTCACCACACTGTAAAGATTACATTGTATTTCCCAGGAAGTCCGAAGCACCATTCAGTTAAACTCCCATTAACTTAAATAGGATTTCTAGTTTCATTGGCAATGAGCAGACAGATTTACTGAATATTGAATCGGAGCCAATGACTTGCCCAGAAATAAAAACTTAGGCCAAGGCAAGTCAACCACTTGGCTCTAGTATGTGTGTAGCACATGCTTTTTCTGTTATCTCTTGCATTTTGCCAGCAGTTATTATTACTCAAATTGAGTATATCAAGGGAAACATTGGATATATCAGTTTCTCACACTTGGACCATAAACCATACACTTGGATAGGATTTGGGCCTGACAGCAGTTCATATGCAGCTTGCACTTACTTTTCTTGTCTAAATGTTATTGGAATTAATACACACCGAGGTACCTGCAACACTGCACAAAGAATGCCTTGATATGCCATAGCATTTTCATTCTTCTTCTTCCTGTTTATTATAAATAAAACGAAATAAATTTTAGGATTGTTTTTTAAATGGTAGAAACGTTTCTTCGTTTGCATTCTGCAGTAAATAGACTTCATAGCTAACCACTTATTTAGGTGTTTTTTTTTAAAACAAGAGATTATGCTGTTATTTGGATAATCTTGAAAAACAGATTCTGTTTCCAGTATTTGAAAAGTTTACTTGTACATTTTCATTTGTACCAGGTACAGATATAAGATGAATACAGCCTAGGCCTCCATCAGTGACGGAACTAGGGAATGGGTGGCCCAGGTGCAAAAATATACTTTCTACCTTAGTTAATCGTCATGAAATAGTTTTAGCCACAATGTAATAGGGGAACTACCCAGAGAACATTAATAAACAGTGAGAATTGCATTCAGGATACTAAATAGGAGGGGTAGTACTGTGCAGTTCAACAGTTCTGAGAAATATAACAATTGGCGCACACAAAAGTAAACACCTTCAATCTGTAGTTAAAACTTTTTTAAAGGGGATAATACATATTTACACCTATCAGTCTATTTTCACATGTCTTCTATTCTATTTCTTTGAGGATATAATGTATTTACTTTATACTTTTACATGTATACAGTATGTGTACAAGACTTTATTTTAGGCAGCTGTCATGGACAATATTGCAGTAGTGTGTTACTAATGGAGATTAAATATTTTTTCTTCATACCTATGGGAGATCGATAATAGTATATTTTAACAATTTTGCTGCACATAATAAGAATACTCTCTTTATACAGCAGGTTCCAAAATTGTTTCTTTTAAGAGAAAAGGTGTACAAGTCGTGGGCAGAATACCAATTCAAGTTACTGAAAAGGTTTGGGTAGTGGGAGCCTGGGCATATCATATCACCTCTTCAACAGTATAAACACGTTTTATTTATTACCTCAATTTTCTATGTCGGCACTGCACGTTACATAAAGTTTATTCAGTAATACACCAGTTGTTAATACCATTACCACTAACTTTCAATCAATGAGCTTAAGGGTTTCAGAGTACACTATGCATCTTATTATATCCTCCTTGTGCTTTGCAGCAACAAGGAGTTTTCATGTCTGCAATTATTTTATCTACTTCATAGGTCCTTGTTTTATATATTTCCTCTTTTCCCTACTGTACAGTGCTGCCGATAATAATAAGTGATTATGTCTGCTGCAGGTAATATGACAAGGCCTGTAGAGGAACACAGTGCACTGTTGGTATAATCATTTAAGTGCCCAGGAAACAACTTGTATTATCACATGAGCTAGCACAGTACACTGTGCTTTAAATAGATGCAATATCATAACATGTTTAAGGAAGACCAATACTTAAATAGCTACATCTCCTACTCTGCATTATGATGGTTCAGCAACAGGGTCACTCATGAGCTAGTGTATAAGCTGTGCATGTGCTCAATCTATGGGTTAAGCATCCTAAGTGGTGTCGCAGTATTTTTGGGATCTCGTAGTTGACAGATACCATCCTAGCTAAAAACGGTAGAGCACCACTGTGCTCATAAAGTTGCACATGCTTCACTTGTTAGTTGACATCCTCTGTTAAGTGTAAAATAATATGTTTGCTACAAATGATTGATTGTGTTCCCTCTTTGTTATTTCGCCTCACTTAAGTCTTGTTATGTTTCTGTACAAAATACATTAACATTTATCATTTGTGTTGGTCTCTATAATGCCACCTTGCTATAATGCTGCTTTTGGCCATGGTTTATATGCCAGAAGTTAAAAGAGGGCACTATACATGGAATAATATATTTGAAGCGCTTATTGCCACAACATGCTTTAGAGCAGGGTTGTCCAACATGTGGCCCGCGGGCCGCATGCGGCCCAGCCCGCCTGTAAATGTGGCCCAGCGGTTGTGGCAAGGGGGCAGCGCTGTTAATGAAAAAAATATCCTGCAAAAAAAAATACTTACCTTGCGGTCACGTCAGCTGGCGCTCCGGCTCCCTCCCTTGTCTCCTCCTCCGTGCGGTGCTCGCAGTGAATGTCGGGGGTGACGTCATCACACCCAACATCCATTGCGTAGCGCAGCACAGAGGAGTCACCCGCGCGAACTATCAGCAGCAGCAGTGAAAGATTATCCAGTATCTTATTGTTGTTACTCTGAATTTGGACTTTCTGCACCATGCAATTATGAACTAGCTGTGTTCTCTGTATGTATCTAATATAAATATTAAGAGATGATTGTATTTTTAATATTTTAAACCATTTTAAATGTGCAGTGTTGAGTAGGGTGAAATTATCACCCACTGTTACCCTCATCGGAGGCTGCTCCATGAGTCATTTTTCCCGCCACCCTATCTTTAAATCTCTGTAGATTTCTATTAGTCCTCCTGATGCTACCTATATCCATGACCATTTCAAACTGGTCAATAAAAAAAATTATTCATGGGTGCAGAAAGAGAGGGAAAAAAAGTTTTTGGCATTTAATTCCCCGAACCCCACTAAGGGGCAGATGCAGGTAAGTTAAATTGCAGCTGGTAATGGGACTACTGCTTTAATCATGATTCTGCAACAGGTTTCCTAACTCTTACTAACTTCATTTCCAAGTAAGTTTAATATGTTAACTATGTTTTCTATGTTTTTTTGAATGATCAGCTATCATTAGTGTTAGTGTATTTTATGTGCGGCCCAAACCAACTCGTCGTCTTCCAATGTGGCCCAGGGAAGCTAAAAGGTTGGACACCCCTGCTTTAGAGCACTTCACCTATTCATTATGTTTTTGTTATGTTAATAGTATCATGAACAATATACAGGAAGTGGATACATAAAAAGGAAACGCCACTATATATAAAAATCTTAATAGAGCATTGCACAGCTAGTATGCCCCTTGACATTGAATTTACCAATATCTATAGGGATGCACCGCCATTCTACAAGAAAGTCACTCAATTGGTTAATGGTGGTGGAAAACACTGCCTCGGGCATCAATTGAGAATATTCCTTAAATGCTTGATTGGATTCAGATCTGATGATTAAGAAGGCCTTGGCATTTTTGCGATACTGGCAGAACCTAGGAGACACTTCCTGTCGTCACCTAGGACGTCGTTTCCCAGGTTGATTTGGACTTTGTGTCCTTTCTGACCACAAAACATAGACATGCCCAACATCCGCCTTCTAGCACTCTCCTCTTTGGATATTTTTAACTGTGTCTAAAAGGTTAGTTGAGTGCCCTTCAGACACAAGACCTCTTTCCATTTGGCGCTCCCTGAAACATCTATCAAAACAAATAGACAAGTTCATCAGGGAGTCTAGAGTTCCTGGAGCTGGATATTATACTAACGCATCCTTCACTGATTTGGAGAGACCTAGCTGAAACTAACTCTTCAAAGCTGGATCCTCTCAGGCATTGTCTGCCAGCCATCTTTGTAACAGTAATGTTCATCAGAATGAAGACCTTGACGGAGAGTATTGAAAAAAGACTCAGCTGAGGCTGCTTTCTCTGGGTGATCGTAATGCAACTGTGACAGGATGGACCGCCTATGCCACTCTGTGTTGTGTTGCTAGGGACCAGTTAGGCTTGCCTTGCCACTGTCCCCTTATCACAAATGCACCCTTTACCCGCAGTAGGAGGTGCTTTAGCTGCTGCCACCACTGGACTCCTTAGCAGCATCCAGCACTGCGTCCTTCTGGGTAACTGTCGCTGCTAGTGTACACTCTTGCTGGTACACCTGGACTGGTATTCCTGACCACTTGCCTTCAGATCAGGGTTGCTGTGGATGGTACCCCTGGCCTGTCATACTGGCCAGAGCTGCAGGTAGTGGGCAAATCGTTGGTACTGGAAAGCTGGGTTCAAACCTCAAAACACCTGGAAACAGATTAGATTTGGGTCTAATCTGCAGGTGTCAGGAATTACAGCAAGGAAGAAGTTGTCAAAGCAGGATCTTTAAGCAAGTGATGTTTATTAGCTCAAGTGTCCTGATAAGGTTCATCATCATCATCATTTATTTATATAGCGCCACTAAGGTTAGTTCACAATTGTTTAAGGTACCAGTAATCAGAATGTCAGATGGAACAATACTACTTTTCAATGCAAACCAGTGCTCTTTTTATACAGTTTTTGAGACTCAGCATGAAAGGAGGTAATCCAGCCTCTTGTCACTTGTCACCAATCTGGACTGATTCATGCAGCCTGCATATGAATCAGCCCCGAGAGGTTAACACATTTTTACACAGAAGCAGGGGGGAGTGTACTTCCCCCCCTGTCCACGAGCTGCCAGGGAGAGGGGGACTCAGCCCACTCTGCCTCCTGGTGCCTCTCTGTCTGGGGTGAGAGATTTATCTTTTAAATCTCCCGCTGAAACTACCTTCAGGGACCCTGTACTGAGGTCCGGCTCTCACCCCTAGCCGTAATAGTACCAGGGGAGAGCAGCCAGATCCCAAGACAGTAGTCCCTACCCTGTCGCCAGCTGAAGCTCTTTGAGCTCCAACAAGCGACTTAGCCTCCTGGGTCACCCAGGAGGTGCTGCACCTCCTGGATCTATATGATGCCGAAGGGTGAAGACTACAAGGCCAATCCTGCAGCACCCGCTGGACCACCAGGGGTTGGGAACCCCGCATCCCCCCCCCCCTTACCGGCACCACATTGCTCCAGTCCCCCGAACAGGGACCAGAGCTGCAGCAGAACCCCGCCAGAAGAGCCCCAGATCCGTACTGGACCACCAGGGAGCAGATAGGCACACTTTACATTTTAATGTACACACATTTAATTTAAGACACATTTTACACTACACAATTTAGTTTACAAATACACTTACATTATACACATTTTACATTTATAATACACATAGTTACATTCAGATGCACTCCCGGCGCCTAACACTGGAAGTTAACCCTTCCAGCGTTGCTCAGATATTCTGCTCTGTGGAGTTCTCGTTGCATGGTTGTTTATTTAACCAACTGCTCATGCTATAAACTGAAGTTTCCAGTCAATTGATTTGCACCTGTTTTGCCATGCACTTTGAATTAAAGTACCGATATTTGGAAACACTGAAAAACCTACATGATAAACATGCAGATAAAATAGGCGCAGTAAATATGCGTATCTATATTCAAAAGGAGCTCATTTTTATATTTTAGCTGGTTGGAATAATAAATAATAAAAATCAACACATCTGTAACCCCTTGATGTTGGTGGGTTCCACCAATTTCTCGCTAGCTTGATTTTCTTAGGTGAGCCAAAATATATTCACCATAAAAGTTGACCAGTCTGAACAGATATATATACCTTATAGGACTAATTTTGCTGGTTGAAATATTATGGAAAATATTATATCTCATGTCATATTCTTATGTATTTGTTGTAGCTGTTTGAAGGTATTGTCTGTTTTCCGCTAATATATATATATATATATATATATATATATATATATATATATATATATAGTGCAGTCTTAGGGCTTGTATGGTTTTTTTGTAAAAATTGGTAACAAATCGTGGGTTTTATGCAGGTTTTCACCTGTGTTATATTTGTATTATGTGGATATATGATATTTTCTTCACTACTTTTTGTACCTTAATATGGTGTGGAATTTTATTGTACTATTCTTCCATTCTTAATACTGTACCATATTCCTGCTCAGATGCTGCTGACGTCTTTAAATTTATCTTTCTCACCTTGGCGTGAAGAGTATTCATTTATCACTGCATGTAGCCTGTTTTATTATCATCCAAAAATGTGGAAATTCCAATCACCATTTGTTCTGTGTCCAAGGATGTGCAATGTATAGACCTAACAGTTTATGTTATAGAATGGCTTTATTTACTTTGGTGTTTGTAGTTTTTAAATAAAAGACTGACATCATTGTCATTGACCTTTCTATATTGCTCATAGTACATATGCCTCCCAACATTACAATTTCTAGCAATGCCTAGCAAGTACGATATATCCAATGTGTGCGTGTGTATATATGTGTGTGTGTGTGTGTGTGTGTATGTGTATGTGTATATATATATATATATATATATATTATATAAAAACAATATGCAAATGATATATAAATATACTTGTGTCTAGTAAAATAAAGAGCAGCAAAGAGCAATAATAATATGCTTATATTTTACTTTTTTAAAATTTGAATCCGGTATATGGCTAATGAGGAAAGTTTTGGTTCCCTCCATTCTTACTTTCTTTTTGGGGATAATGAAAGTTTTTGAAATTGTGCATGAGACTTGCCAAGTAATTAACATAGTTAACATAGTTGATGAGGTTGAAAAAAGACACCTTCTGAGATCCTGCACTTATATTTGAAATTAATCCAGAGTAGGCAACCGCCCATCTGTTTCAATTTTGAAAATCCCCCCAGACTCAATATTGCAATCCAATTTTTACCCTATATCCACTACTATCCTTTATTTTAAATTAACGGTCATATCCCTGGATACACCTTTCCGCTAAAAATTTGTCTAACCCTTTCTTAAACATATCTATTGAATCTGCCATCACAACCTTCCCTGGCAATGAATTCCATATCTTGACTGCCCTTACTGTAAAGAACCCCTTCCTTTGCTGGTTGTGAAATTTCCTCTCTTCTAACCTTAGGGGATGACCACGTGTCCTGTGTATGGTCCTTGGGGTAAAAAGTTCCCTTGAAAGCTCTCTGTATTGACCCCTAATGTATTTGTACATAGTAATCATATCTCCCCTTAGACGCCTCTTTTCTAAAGTAAACATGCCTAAACTGGCTAACCTTTCCTCATAACTTAATGACTCCATACCCTTTATCAATTTTGTCGCCCTTCTCTGAACCCTTTCTAGTTCCAAATGATCTTTTTTATAGAGTGGTGCCCAGAACTGTACTGCATATTCAAGATGAGGTCTTACCAACGATTTATACAGTGGCAAAATTACACTGTCTTCCCTTGCATCTATGCCCCTTTTTATGCATGCCAATACTTTGTTTGCCCTTGCAGCTGCTGCTTGACATTGAGCACTATTGCTAAGTCTACTGTCTACGAGCACTCCCAAATCCTTTTCCATTATAGATTCTCCCAAATTAATTCCATTTAATTTATAGATTGCGTTCTTGTTTTTGATCCCTGAATGCATAACCTTACATTTATCTGTGTTAAACCTCATATTCCATTTAGCCGCCCAATCCTCCAGTTTATTTAAGTCCCTCTGTAGAGAAGCTACATCTTGCTCTGATTTTATTACCTTACAGAGTTTAGTGTCATCTGCAAAAATAGAAACTTTACTCTCTAAACCATCACCAAGGTCATTAATAAATATATTAAAAATGAGTGGTCCCAGCACGGAACCTTGAGGTACTCCACTTAAGACCTTTGACCAATTAGAAAATGTTCCATTTATCACAACTCTCTGTTCCCTATTCTCTAACCAGTTTTCGATCCAAGTACAAATTTTGATTTCTAGACCCAGTTCCCTTATTTTGTAAACCAACCTCTTGTGTGGCACTGTATCAAAGGCCTTTGCAAAATCTAAGTAGACCACATCTACTGTCCTGCCCTGGTCTAAGTTCCCACTAACTTCCTCGTAGAAACTAATTAGATTAGTTTGACATGACCTATCCCTCACAAATCCATGTTGTAATGATTTATCAGTGATGTGTTTTTCTTTAAATTGCACGTTTCTCAAATTCATTACTACATTGAGCAGCAAAACTGGAAGTGGTTCAAAGTTTTACAGCTACAAGAAATTATTTTTGATTGTTTTTATAACAATTGTTGACACTGCTGTTCAGGTGATTCTAAATCTTTTACACCTCGTTAATTGGTTAAAAAATGGAAGGTAAGCTCAATACTACAAACTCCAATCTTCTTCTGGATGGAGGAGAACCTAGTAATATAAGACAATTTAACCCTTTAAATATAACCTTAAAAATTAATTGTTTTACCTTTGTTTAAACATTGTTCTATACTATTTTAATAATGTAAGGAATAAAACATGAAAATAATTGTAAAAAGTATTTTATTTTCTTGGAATTTTTGTTGTTATGCAAGAAATATAATAATTGTCAAAGTACAATTTGCAACAATTAAAACAATATAAGACGGGGGCGTGGTCTGACAGCCATACTATTCAAACGGAGTATCTCTCAGCTCTCCCCTGATGAACCAAAAATCTTCAACCATTAGTTGTGTTAGTTAGTTTGCCTGCATAAAGGCTTCTACTTCTGGCCCCCACTGGGGTGATATCCTCCCAAGAAATTTGAGGGCTTAAGTTGTCCCCCTAGTTGCCGTGGGCCGCCTGAACAGTGCTTGTGCCTAACAGAGAAGGGATCCAGGGCCTGAAGTAACCCGCACCTGGGACCCACACTGTCGGAGCCTGAAAAGCCTGCAAACCCCCTTCTCCGGCACTCACTGTCCACATAAGGCACCCGGCTACCATATGCGCCCTGAATATTACCGTGGTCAATCTATGAGCGAACGCTGACAGGAGGATGGGTGTGTTTAGCCGAGCTGCATAACTACAGACACCCCTGGGACTCTCACTTCCCTCCACAGTCCTCGGTCCTGCTGTGTGGCCCTACTGCCGATTCGCCCGAGTCTCCCAGACTGCGCTCCATCCACGGCACTATAAACCAGAAGTCCCCGGGCCATGGCTGCAACCGCACTTCCGGTTCACGATCGGCGCTTGAGACAGGGTTCACAGGTCAGTAGTCCCCTGGAGACCCTCTGCTGTGGGCTCCGATCAGTGCCTCTACCTGGGGAACAACTTTAGTGGCTCTCAATCAACTGACCAGCAGTGCTCCACTTGTCACTATCCGGACAGCCTGCATTACACTAGCTGATTTCAGGTCAGTACCCCTGGGGCTATCTGTGCCATCAGGGCTTGAATCAAAGGGGCTCCTGTCCAACCCTCCTTCTACACTCACGTTATAGACTGCCATTTATCCCAACTCATCACACAAGATATTTTACAGCCCCAGTATACAGTTCTGCCTGAGTTTATATCGCAGCCGAGAGCTCGACCCACATCTGCAGCACCTACTACCACTACTACTGTTGTAACAATATCATAGGAGTGAGGCACCTCAACGTTGTCCCTGAGGGGGGGCGGCCGGTCGCAGGCCTACTGTTGCTTATCATTCTGGTGAAGGCTGGTCCCCACCCGGTGAAGAGCATATAGAGGTAGTGGATCTGCCTGGTCGCTGGAAAGCACAGTTAACTAAGGTCTGAATATAAGTGCCAGGGGTCCAGAGTAACCTTGCCAGCTCTGATTCAGTCTACATCTTCCTCGGTTCTGTCACAAATGGATCAAGATGCCCCAACTACCATTAAATCTATGCAACTAATGTTTGACTCATTTAAAGCCGAGGTTCTCTCTGAAATGCTCTGCTCGATATGAGAAGTCAAGGCGAAAATAGGTGGGAGAGCTTCCCATATTGAAGACAAGATGGAGGAGCTGGTGGCGTCTCACAATGAACTCATTACATCCCAAGAGAAACTTGAAAATCATGAATTTGGGATGGCTGACAAGCTGGCTGATGTGGAAGATCGTTCCCGGAGAAACAACCTAAAGCTACGGGGTGTCCCCGAGTCTATCTCCATTTCAGAACTTCCGGACTTTGCTAAAGATTTGTTTAAAAAACATCTTCCTGAAGCCTCTGATCAAGATCTACTACTGGACCGTATCCACAGACTCCCAAGACCAAGTTTGGGGTTGGAGACGGCGCCTCAAGACACGCTCATGCGGGTCCATTTCTATCATATTAAAGAAAGGATCCTACGAGCAGCCAGAAGACAGGCAGCGGAAGAGGTTTTGCAAAATCTGCAATTATTCCCGGATTTTTCCTTGGCCACTGTGACTTAACGTCGCTCATTTCAATCCATTACCGAAGTGTTTTGTGATCATCAAATCCAGTATCGCTGGGGTTTTCCGGTCAAACTTATTATCCAGCGTAATAATTCTACATATGTGATAGCTACAGTAGAAGATGGTATCCAATTATTACAATCTTGAGACATTCAAGCTTCAATTGCCACTTCGGACTGGTCGCATGTAGCTTGAGAAGGCTAATTTAATACTCCTTCTACTTCTTCCGCTTGAAGGTCTACTTTACCCTGGAGCGATTCAGCTCTACTTTATAGCCCCTAGATTCTGTGGAGTCATTACCATCATAGGTTTCGAGCATTACTTATACAGTGACATAAGACTCCTGCTTGAAGGTGGAATGTGGATCTCTGTCGGTGAGCAGTTTAAGAGCTGATCGGGACTCTTTTATTGTTTCTATATAGTGTTTATTGCTGGTATTCTTTATATAATATCTTTATATAATTGGTTCTGTTATGCTCTGTATATCATTTCTGAAGTTATAGCAAGATTTTCTATGTTTCCAGTAATGTTTACTTTAGTGGTGATTACTTTTTTTTTGCACTCACTTGTGTTATTGTTTTGGGTGGGTACACCCTTTCTAGGGCCATGTCCTCATTGTTACTGATTTTACTGGATGATTTGTCCCTCTGGCAACTACTTTAATCCCAATATTGGGGTTATTTATGTTTGTTTTTATGCCCTGTCATCCCTTCTCCCTTCCTATTCCTTTTCTTTCCTCCTTGGTCCTCTTCCCTCCCTAGGCAAGTACTCCTTTCTCCTTTTTAATCTTTTAAAGTTCTCTATTAAGCCAAAATGGTTAAGTTCTTATCATTGAATGTAAGGGGACTGAACTCCCCTGCTAAAAGACATTTAGCGTTATCATTTTTTCATAAGCAAAAAGCTGATATTGTCGCAATGAAGAAACGCACTTCTTGGCTAAAGCCCCCCTGTCTTTAAAGACCATAGATTCCCGCTGTGTTTCACCGCAAATGCCCCTTTTAAACTGCCAATACATTTTCCCATGGTTCTGCGCTTTTCCAGAAAATCGCACTGACATGTGTTTATCTGTAGACAAGAATACCAAATATGTAATATTAACCAAGATCTAGAGGGGGAAAAAACGTGTTTTTATTGTTCACTTTTCTTTGTGAGTTATTAGCGACTATATTTCTCTACTTTTTGTATTGCTCAAGCTGATATAGGTCACCTGAGCAAGGCATCAGGCCTGTCCTCCTTTAAAACCCCATTGTGTTTTTAACACATGTTGAACATCTCTGTATGCTTCAAGCGACATTGACACAAAAGCTAAGGCTTGTTAAAACATGTGTTTGTAGAGGTCCATTCCTTTTCATTATTTTTTGGACTTTCGGCATCTACTATCAAAGCCCATTTAATAGGCTTTGAGAATGCACATAAAATGCTTAAATAACCTCCATGTGTACAAAGTCTTATGGGGCCTGATTTGTGCTCAGACGTGTCTGTTTGCATGCTGTATCTTGCGAAAATCTGCTCTGCACCTGCTCAGTAATGGACCTAACACCAATGAACACAGTTGCATGCAATTCATGTTTGAACGCAAATGACACTTTGAACTGCCTACGACTTGGAAGAGTGGACCAGGGGTGGAAAGAGACGGACTGACGTAGGCAATGTAGAGTAAGGGAGTGCAGATGCAGTTAAGGTCGATTCAAGTCCTGGGTTTCTCTTTAGTACACTTGTTTTCAGACATTTCATTTAAACCTGCAGGTGTAAGTGCCCACTGATAGTGATGATTGGCATGGCATAATCTTTGTTTGGAAAAGTACACATATGTATGCCACTGGATAGCACAGACCATATGTATGCAAGTAAGATACACTATAAAAATGCATTGTATGTACAGTACACATTATGAATTTTTTTATTTTATTTAATGTATAAAAAATCCTTTTTTTTTTTTTTAAACCAACTATATTTTATTAATAATTATACTGTTGAGAGTTCATTTATGTTATAATATTTCCATTTTTTTTGGATGTGTTCTGATGTGACCTTGTATTGTACATATTTTTGTGCAGATAGTGCACTCTGTTCTGTCTGTTAACATGGCAACTAACGTTTACACCCAAACTTCAAATTGAAACGTATCTTGAGATCACTTGGATTTGAATATGGTCGGAACTACGCTCATGTTCTGTGATCTTTTTGTTTAGTGTTTCGATTTAAATCAGGTCCATGGTGTTTTGCAATGTTTGTAGCTTTGTGTACTGAATCTCAAGTGTCCATTTTGGGAGTTATATTTATTTCTCTCCCCTTTGTTGCCTTCCTTCTATTTGCTATTATATTGCAGACTTGCAAAGGTATGTGTGTCTCTCATCTATCATTGCACTAGTTAACCAGCCTCTGGTGGTTTGTAAGATTAGAGAGTTTTCAATTGCATATATGTCCCTATTTTTGCATTGCAATCATTAATTTGGGGGGCGAGAATGGGCTGTGTCTTGCTAGAAAATAAGCATGGCTGGGTGGATCAAGGAGTGGTGTTGGCAGTTCAGGGGCATGGTGGCACTTTTACTGATTTTTCTTGAGTTTTTTCAGATTTTTGTTTTATATTTTAACTGTTAATGGTTTAGTCATTCAATATTATTTTACTTATAAAGTTTAAGCTTAAAGACAGACTGTATATATTATTATTGTATATTTTATCAACAATAAAATTATTTCAACAGAAAAATCCAGGAAGAAAACAAAAGGGAAAAAGACAAGCAGTCCAGAAAAGAAGGAAAGAATGAGAAGAGGAAAAGGTTCCATTTTGGGACAGCTGGGTAAGCTGGAACTATGGTGGGGAAAACATATATTTATGTGTGTTTCTTATATTCCACATGTGATGCTTACTTTTGTAACTGTACACTGTAAATAATATAATAACAAAATATTAGTGTAACAGAATTATAATCTATCTAGTACCCTTGTCTTTTTTTCCACTTTTCCCCTTTTCCTTCTATGAACAGAACAGTAATTTGCAATAGAATGTGTTATTGTATCTGAATTAACAGGCACTGAGGGGAATTCAATTCCCCCCGAATTAGTGCGGCGTTAAAGGTATTAGAGTTATTACGGTAATTTTAACCCCAGGGAGCTGCGAGCAGAATGCTGGCGTTGAAACTACATTAATAACAGTAATTAAGCACATTATTACCGTAATAATGCGCAGGCCGCGTTACTTTTACCAGTAATGTGGCCAATTGAATTCCCCCCTAAACCTTACATAGATGTTGCCTTATATTCACCATACCTTTTACAAATAAAAGCGTACATTATTGTTCTGTTATCAAACATTTCTCCATAATCTCAATTTCATGTTAAATACTTTCAGTTCTGCCGACCTCCTAATTTTTCCAATGTGTATTTGTGATTTTTATTAGTAGCTCTTTTATATAGGCTAATTTGTATGTTATATTTACCTTTAAAGACTAGCTTCACTTAAACATTATAATATAACATAACATTATATTTCCACATTAACAAATATGCTTTCCCTTATAATCACTTTGGGGGGGAGTTTAGTGGTTTGAGAGATACTTATCCCTCCAGGACTGGAAAGTAAACATGGGAAAGTTAAAGCTTATAAACGCAGTTGATTGGACAAAGAAAACTACAAAGGTCTACTCTTGGAGGAGGGGGTGGGGTGTTATTCTAAAAATATTATGTTTAGGTGGAGTTCTCCTTTAGAATATATGGTATGGCCATTTGACAAAATAAGCAGGACTATATGAATCAGAGGAACTGTAACCTTGATTTAGTGGCAACTTAAACTTATATGTGAGGTTTACTTTGAATAAATCAGTACTACACTTCAATTGCTCAATAGACCTAGTACTATTAATAGGGGTGTTCAAATCACAACTGTCTAGAATTTCTCATTTTCTTGATCTCTGGATAGTCTGGTTTCAATCATTGTGTCAACTATGATCTTAACAAAAAAGAGAAATTGTTTTGATTACTTACTGTTATTTTTTTTTCTCTTGGCCATCCAGTACAGGATTATAGAGAGTGGGTTGTAATTTCTGGTCCACTAGGGAAGATGAGATAAGCTCCTAAAGACAAAACTTATGTAAGAATTCTTACTGCGATTTTTCTTAGGGTTCTGACTGGGCGTGTACATGCCCTCTCAGCCACGGCTCATGCTACTCGCCGGCTGCTGCATCTTTGGGGGTGCACACAGGTTGCTAGGTGGGTGCAACGCGATGTGTGGTTACAGAACTCATTCATGTCTTCATATTGGCCCTTGAGAGGGGCTTGTTCGTACACTTATTGCCGTTAAGAGGTCAAGTGATGTATCATTAGTTGCAATATTCTGTCTATCAGCCTTGCCTGAATCCTTGACCGGATTAAATATTGCCTGCCCTGGCTTTAGTGCCTATTTTGAAGTTGTTCTTTCCTTCTGATTTTGTTCACTGATGTCTGTTGTGATAACTAATTCTGGTTTAGCATTGATTATTGATCTGCTCCCTGACCCTATAATATAAGACCATGTATTCACCGCATTAATTTGTTTATATTCTGACCTTGGGCGATAAACACCTAAAACACTGTTCAATAGTCCTGGATCAACAGAGTTCTTGTGAGCAGATTTAGCCTTAAGGGAAAAAGTATTGTTGACGAACATGTTTTTTTCTGTTTACAGAAAGGGTTGTGGGTAGTCTGACATTATATTGTAAAAATACCAAAACATAATGTAGATACAAGTCCAGATCAAGTTTTGGCAAACCAATTTCCACGTTTTGAAACAAATGGTCCAAAAGCTTCCACTTGGGTTGCCATACAGGAGAATGCACCAGGCCTCATTATACATCACCAGCCCGAGTCCTGGTACCTAAGGTAAATCAACCAGACCAATGCACAGGGGATCATAAGCTGCTTAAAAATGTTTGTAACGTGATATCTACTTTAAATTAAGAGCATCAGGTGTAGAAGATCAAAGACTGGGGGCTATGACATCTCTCTTGCAAGAATTCCCTCAAGCTTAGATCTGTAGCTTCTTTTTTTCAAAGCATTAGATCTTTTGTATGATCATCCTGATAGCTTTATCAGCATAATCAAACTTACATTTTCTTAAACAGGGCTGTAAAACCCCTGAAGAATGTAGTGCAGAATTCTGTCGTAAGGCCACTGTTAGCTGCTAGATTGATCTAGTCTTTCACAACCAGTTCCACTTACATCTTTTCAAATCTGTCAAAGACTGTTTAGTCTATTACCTTACCCATGCATCTTTGGAGTCAGCTGTGTAGCTGTAAATTGACAGAAGATTAAGGGAAAGGAGACAGGAATATGGTTTGTCCTCTGCGCCAACTCCATTTATCCTGCAATCTTCAAGCCTCTTCCATTCACCATTTAGGACAAGACTTTGCAGATTGGGGACTTGATTTTAACATCCAAGGAGAAACAATACTGCTGTTCTGTAGGGCTATGTATGTGTTGTGCACAAAATAGTAATTTTGTTAAGAATTGCTCAAGGGAAAAGAGAAACTAGTGCCTAGATGGGCCTGGGAAAGCTCATCTAGGCAAGTAAATATTTTCTCCTAAAATTTATACATTATATTTACCAGTTGAAATGTCATGCAAATATTCTTCTAAATCTAGTTATGCCTTTCTGGATTGTGGTGCACTTCTCAATTTTGATGATTTCTCATTTGTTAAGAGTTTAAAGATACAGGGGCTAATACAGATTGGGACATATCTTAGTTTTCGTAGCATATCTTGTGTTAAATCGCTCTGCATGCAGACTTCTGTGATCTTGGCATTTAAGCCTACATGCGCTGAGAGAGTCAGTGCAGGGGGCTCTGTACAGTGAAGGTGTGTTTACACAAATCTGGCTCATGCAGACTTGCCTGAAACACGTATATATAAGAGGCGTTCCTTTTGCACCTGCTATAGGGCAGGTACAAGTATTCACTGATGATGATGATTTGTCGTACACCAGGCGCATATGCTGCTGATACAGAGGTAGGAACATCTTGATCTGTGTACAGATCTGCATATGGGCAGAAATGCACTCATTTTTGGTGCGCTTTCTTTTTTTCTTTAAAGGACAGCATCAGCCCTACAGTGTGTTCCTGAAGATGCCCCTGTTTAACGTCTATGCTCTAGATGAGAGACTATTATGTAATGGAGTGATTTTCCTAAGAACACCAGTTGTGAGGTTGTACTATTCATATAAAAAAATATATTTATATTTATTTAACTTACCCTCTTTTAATGTGGTACTGTTTTTGTTCTGGTTTCATAATCATAACCCAGTTGTTGAATGGATTATGGCGGATATTATTAAATGGTGTTCCTAATGTCACAAACATTGCATGTCGTTCCAGTTTGCATTGCCTTTAGAGGCGTACCCTATACAATATCAGAAGTACACTGATGTTGTTTGCAAGATATTTACCATGCATCTTTACCTAAATGGTGAATGGAAGAGGCTTGAAGATTGCAGGATAAATGGAGTTGGCGCAGAGGACAAACCATACTCCTGTCTCCTTTCCCTTAATCTTCTGTCAATTTACATGGTATTACCACCTCATAAGTTGTATGATTGTCCTATTTATTTAATTCACGGAACCCTGCCCCCAAGAGTACAATTTATACCCTTTCAGGTCCAGAATCCAAGACTACAAAAGAATATACTGAAGCAAAGAGACCAACCACATTACCTGCCATTGCATGATCCTTTTTTGTCAAAAATGGGGGGTTAGGCCCTGCATTGATTATCAGAGTCCTAATTATGTCACTGTTAAAAATAACTGGTTAGAAGTGAGCATCCAACATCATCCCTGTTTAAAATCTTGACTGTATTGAAATAGCCAAGAAACTGAATTCTCATCAGGCAAGATTGTCTTTATTCTTCTCATGATTCAGCTACAGCCCATGGTCAGGGACCTGAAAGCTGATCCTTTATCCCACTGCTTCTTTCTTGAACATACTGAACTTTGCGAGGATTCTTCCTAACATACCCAAGTCACAGATCATTGCTGCCTAAACCTATGACTTGTCTCTCCAGATTCAACAAGACCAAGACCAATCTCCTGTAGGAAACCCTCCTAATTTGCTTTTTGTTCTAGAAAATATGTCCTATCGTGATGCAGGGTTCCAGATTGCCATGTCATCCTGGAATCTAAAAATTCATCACTTTACTTTTCAAGTCTGTCTTTAAAGAAATGCCAAAGAGTATGTTAATTCTTGTGAGCTTTGTGCAAAATCTTGGACCCATTTTTCTAAGGGTTTTATTATAAAATGACCCCCGTCAAAGTGATACACTGATTTGGGTACTGGTAGGTCCCTTTAGCAGATGAATCACTTTGTAAAACGTTTGCAGCTAATTTATGCCAACGATTTAGTTTCCCTTTTTATTCAACATATACCTGTCAACATCCTTTCCGACAGAAGAGCTCAATTTAGTTCAAAATTCTGGAAATTGTCAGGGTACTGAACTATCGTTTTCTTCTTCTTTTCATCCGCAGTAATGGTCAGACGGTAATGGTCAGATGGAACGCACCAATCAGTCATTGGAACAATATCTAAGATGGTATGTGGCTGATCATTAATCCGATTGGTCCAATTATTTGTCCTGGGCAGTGTTGCTCATAACAATTATCTAAATTCATCCACTGATAATTCACCATTTTTCTGTGTTTGTGATAGTTACTCCAGATCCTTTTTCCTTATAGTACCTCATTTATTATACATTCTTGAGGCAGAATCTATAGTTTTACTTTGAGCATAAACTTTGCTGCAAAACTCAGGTTATCTATCAGGAACTTCAAACTCATCTAGAACACTTTCATAAGCCGTTTCACAGAAAAGCACCCCTGGGGGGTACTGTTGTGGTTCTGACCGGGCAGGTGTGCACCTTTTTGGCTAGAGCTTATGTGCCTCCGCAGGCTGCATCTCCGTAGGCACACAAATGGCTGAGGTTGGGTGCTTCTGGCTTGACAGACAGTCACACGACCACTGACTCTACTGATTGGCACTTGCTGACTGTGTAATAGGGGCTTTTTCATAGTCTCATTACCTGTTATAGGTTCAAGTGCTGTTTGTTTATTTGCTATATTTTGTGTACCTGTCTGAATTCTTGGCCACAATTAAACTCTGCCAGCCCTGACCTTTTGCTTTGTTCCAGACCTGACCTTGTGGCCTGCCCTTACCTCGGTACCTGATTTGACTTTTGTATTTCCTTTTGAATTGGTACACTGATCTTGATCTGCTCCTTGACCCTGTAGTATCTGACCTTGCACCCTCCTCCTACATTTGTCTGTTTTGTAACTTTGAGTGATAAACACCTAAAACTCCATGCAAATGTCATGGGGGAAAAAGAGTACTGGTGAGCAGATTCAGTTGTAAAGGAAAAGGGACTGCTATAGGTCAAGAGCACCCAAAGCTTGCTTTTTAGTGTGGACAGAAAGGGTTGTGAGTTGGCTGACATTACAACTTTAAAAACCCATCTTTATAACTTTAGTCTTTGCCACTACCTTGAAAGCTACACAAAACCTACCTTAACACACAACAGGGAAATAGAATGTTGTACTTGATGGCTATGAAAAAAATTGCAATTAGCAATTTAAACAATTTCTCTCTTTCCTGGCTATCTATTCCAGCATTTTCAAGCCACCATAAAGAGAAGTGACTGCCAAAAGAACATTTGTTTCAAAGGTGGCATGGGCTGCTGCATATATATCCAAATGATAATGCTAAATGAAAGTGTGTAATGCAGGCCAGGCTACTGATTTGAGAGTGGCTTCACCTTAGTTGCCTGCTTCTGGTAGAGTGTGTTTGGAAGCTAGTTTACACCTAGAAATATAGGTGGGGGAAATGGCTTCCATCTCCTGTTTTGGACCTTCAAAGAGGCAAATAATGTGTTGTCCTATGAATGCCTATTTTAAGACATCTAGCAAGATCCAGGATTGCATGTTCAGGCCATGGGAAAGTCATAAATGCTGTAAATATGATCACTTCATTTATGTGGAATACAGTAATAGGCTGTAGACCAAATAGCAACTCTTTCAGCATATGATCTAAAATTACACTGCTTATCTTGTGGGGTGGTATTCTTCTATAAGGATGTTTTAATTGTCCTGAAGATTTTGACCAAACAAAAGTTTTAGACCAGTTTCTTAACCACAGTGCCCTCTTAGCAAAAATGTCAAGAAACATGAGATAAGCTAACAGTCTTGTACAGTCTGTACATGCTTACAAAAAGAAAAGCTGCTGCTAATCTGAGCTCCATCTAGCCCTCCCAAAATGTAACCCTCTCTGTACTAATTCTAAATGTATCACCCACATTCTTCACCCAAGAAGACAACTTTTGCTAGAGACAGTAATGCTTCATTCAGTAGGACTACAAATACCTACCTTAAGCTTCCTTACACTGGGATCACAAAAAGTCTGTGTTTTCCAAAGATGACATAATTAGACTTCATTTTGAAGAACTCACAGTCCCAACACTATAATGGCAAAAAATAGGGGTCTGTTAAAACCAGGAAATAATAAATCTGTATATTCCTCCTTATCCTGAGAACAGACAGATACTTAGTGAAGGATGAGTTGGAATAGCTTCTTTTGAATCAGACATAGGATATACTGGAGTGTGTAGCCTGTGTCAGTTCCCTTTGCCATACCATAATAAACACATGGGGACTGATGCACAATTGGCTTCAAAACAGGGCATAATTTATGTTTAAAAAGCTGATCGTAAAAATGTATCTAGGCCCATATGCTGAACAGTATGCATCGGCACCAGTGGCATATGCGCACAGTTTACATTAGGCACTGGTGTCCATGTATTTATCCATTTGTATTATATACAACAATTGCATTCGCTATTAGGCATCAATAAAATGTAAAATAAAAAAGCTCTCTAGTATAGCAGGAACAACTCCCCTTCTCGGGTAATAAAAAATGTTTTCCTTCAGCACACACACAAAAGCATAATATGTGTCCAAGTGATAAAGAAAGCAGCAATCACAAGTAACCATTTACAATAGGTCCACTACTGCCGAAGACCATTATCATCATCTGCTGTTTATATTTGCAACTGACCACCCACATATAATATTTCTTTCTCAGGTGTATATACATATTTTTTCTAGTCTGCATCTGTTCGCAATTGCCCTTACTGTACTCGACCTGCATTAGAATGCCCTGTCCCGGCTATCCAGGTGCAGGAATGCATAAGTGACAGAATCCCAAACATCTGCATGGGCATATATGCGTGCTCCCACGTTCTGGGCATGCTTAGAATTATTTCATGCAAGATGTGCTACACAAACTTGCGTAGTACTCACTGCGTAAGCTGCCTCATGAGGTGGAGGGCTGGGTTCAACTTACAATAAACGCCTTATAAAGCTTTCTGCCCTCAGATTCCTTAACTTGAGATTTCGGTGTAGCTCATTAATCCTCCTCCTACAGCTATTATTTTGTATAGACAGTCACAAAGTGGGGGTAAGAAAGAGAGAGACACAGAAAGTGGGGAGCAGAGGATGCTGGGTCCCGGGCGCCGTCGGATTGGTAGGTTTGTGGAGATGAAAGAGGGCACAGTGTGAGTTAGCTGTAACTTATATTTTTGACAGAAATATAATTGAAAAAAAGATATAATATTCTTTTCCCTTGGATTTATGTGTATTATTTTTGCATACAACTAAATAAGTATTTCTGTCCTGACCTAAATACTTATTATGTTTTTTTGACCCAACTACTTATAAAACAGCACTGCTCGGTAATTATTTTGGAGGGATGCCTTGAAAAAAGTGTGGATACTTTTAACTGCAAAAGTTTGGGCACCACTGTCTTTAGGAGTAAGTTCTGCCTAATTGGACCAGGGGAGTACAGCCAACTGTATAAAATCCTGGAAGATGGGCAAGAAAATAGTTTTGAAGCTCTGATAATGTATGTTATATAAAAGTGGAGTAGTGCAGAGATGGGGTGTAATCATGTTTAAAACTATTATATAACTTATGTATTCTGAAAAAAATAACACCACTTTGACAAAACAAGTGCAATATTGCAAGCAATTTGGCAAAACGAATTGATTTCAAGTGTGACAAAATAGCAACACTTTAAAGTTATCTTTAAACTGAACCAAGTAATATTAAAGCCAAAGGTGGAGGGTATTGTTTCTATTTTTTTTTAAATAAAAGGATAACAAAAGTGAAAATTCTATTTTGGATTGAGTTCCATAAGATTTATGTTACAGAATTTTTCTTACCTAGGGCCTGGTATTTTACCTGATCCCACAGATCACCCAATGTCTTACACAGTCCATTAATGCTCTCCTCATATCTGTACAGCATGCTGCCTGTATGAAAAGGCCTAGCTCAGGAGGTGCAAGGAGAACATCAATGGGATGTGGCTGATATCAGAGGACTCACCAGAGGGAAAGCTGCATCCCAGATGAGTAATATTCTGTAACAACGTGTAATGTATGGAACACATACATATCCAAATGGAGCAGATATGCAACGAAAAGAGAATTGAGTAGTTTTAATTTATTTTATTTAACATTTGTTTGTGGCGTAAGTTAAAATCATTTACCTACATTTTATTTAAAGTTTACTTAGATTTAGTAAACCTTTAATATCATTGTTATTGTACACAGGTCTACTTTAGTGCCATACGATGACTGTATGATATTTCTATGTCGTGTAACATTGTGTAGCAAGAATTGTCCAATCTCTAAACCGTTCTCACATTTGTAGAGTGAAAATACTACAATACAGTCAGAAATAAAAACAATTTGTTTGTCTCAGTCACCCCTGAATTAGAGACGACCTAGGAATAAAGCAGTTTGAAATACTGTAGAATCTGGAAGAGTTAGGACTGGGGATTGTAGACATGTCCGACCAACTCTGCATTTCTATAATTCATTTTATGCTTTTACTGAGCATATAAGTTATACTGAAGTTGTGGCTCCGGCTGGGGAGGCGTACAAACTATTAGAAAGTTGATGTTTCTCTAAACAGTAATGTGCTGCAAGAGTCTATGGAATGAGTTAAACTTTTCATAGGGGATTGTATTGTAAGAGGTCTTGGTCTCAGAGTTGGTCTTGAAGGAAACAGAGAGTTAAGATGCCTGCCAGAAGCTACTGCTCAGAGAGATAGATGATGAGATTTTATATATGTTGCTGTACATGTTGGTTCCAATGAGTTATCTAATAATGACTGCATTTTGTATGTTAGGAAAAGAGCTTGGGCAGGTAAAATCCTTAATGTGCTTCTCTGAAACTTATCCTGTTTATAGGATGGGGGACAGTAGGATGCTTTGCATCAGCCATTTTAATACTTTGTTTGGATTTGTCTGTCAAGACAGGAGAGTTTGGAAGAATGTGACATTGTTAAAAAAAAAAAAATCTGCATCCTACTTCTAGGTGAGCTGTTCAGATGTTTCATTACTGGTTACTTAGATCAGTAAAAGGGGGCAGATGAAAAAATCTCAGATTGCAGTGCCCCACTAAAGATAGTGATAGGTGTATTGGTATAAGTGGCAGGGCAAGGAAAAGTGGTACAGTTTTAAATGTTATGTGAATAAATACTGATGATAGGATTGAGAGTATTTGAAGAGAGAGGGTTTTTTTCCCCGAATAGAAACAATTTGTAAGCCATCAAGACAAAATGTGGAACGGACTATAGAGTATTGATAGAGAAAATCCTTGATATGTCATAGAATGGTAATGTGATATTCATTGAAAATTTTAACATGCCCAATGCTAACTAGAATTCAGAACTGAAAATCCTTGGATATAATTGGAAGATAATGCAATGGATAAAGGTTTAGCTTAAAGGACAGGAGACCGAGTGGTGTACTTAACCAGTGGGTGTAGTTCAGGGATCGGTCCTGTGTACCGTTTAGTCTAATGTTTTCATTAGTGATAGTACTTGTGGTCCGCAAAGCATATTTGTTTACTCTCCCAGAATGGCCGGGAGACTCATCAATTTTGTGGAAATTGCACAGTTGGGGGCGTGGGCATGGTAACGTTATCGCATTGGCACACTCTCTCCCTACTTGCTACCTGACCTCCCCACTTATGTCTTAAGGGAAGGTATGCTTTAGCAGATGATACTCAGATTTGAAACATGGTTGATACCCTAGGGGAACAAATCAAATTAGTAGTGATTTGGAGAAATTTAGAGGAATGGACTAAGGTGTGGAATTGTAGATTTATTACATTAAAATATAAAATAATTGATGTGAGATCCAAATATCTCAAAGAATAATGTAGAATGAATGGGAATATATTATTAAGAATAACAGAGGAAATCAAGTTTGGGAGCTATGGCTTCAGATGACATGAAGGTAAGCAAGAAATATGGTCATGCAGTGGGAAAAGCCAGTAGGGTACATGGTTGTATAGAAAGAGTTATTAGTAGCAGGAAAGGAGGAGGTTATTTCGCTGTTTAATAGGCTACTGGTAAACATCACTGAGTACTGTGTACAGTTCTGGAGGCCTTAAAAAATAAAGAAAGATAATAAAGTGGTAAAAATTCAGAAAAAGGCTACTAAAATGGTTAAGCTGCATAATATATTTATACAGGAAAGACTTCAAGATTTGAACATTTACAGCTCAGAGGAGGGAATGGACATACGTGATATGATATAAACATTCAAGCATATCAAATCTATTACTAAAGTTCAGGATGACAGGTTTTTTTTTAAAATAAGAGGATTTCTAGAACAAACGGTCACAATTTGAAACTAAAGAATGAAAGGTAACATAAGTAAGACATTTTTATAGAAAGGGTTGACAGATTATTACAATTTTATTACTTATTATTATTATTATTATTATTATTACCACAATTGGACTAATATGGCTCTAACTACTTTTTGCTATGTTAATATATACTGTAAAAATGTATTAAAATATTTTTGATGTTGGTGTATTTGTTCTTTCAGATTTGTCATCATCATTCCCAATAGATGGAACATTTTTTAGCAGCTGGTTAGCTCAACCAGTTCAAATTACCACTGAGAACGTGACAATGAGTCAGTGGGCCTTGAATAATGGTCACCAGGAGAATGATACTTCAGGTCTTCTTTCTGAGGAGCTGTTACAGGATGAAGAGACCTTGTTAAGCATCATGATGGATAACTCACTCAAGTCTCCTTTCAAGCAGATGGAGACAGTAAAAAAAGTTAAAAGCAAAACAAGAATGAATGGAAAGAAAAAACTGCAAATAAATAACCCGGGTACCATTTTTAAAAGTCCACGGGATGACCTTAGCCTGTGGAATGATCTGAAATATTTGTCAGATGATACTGAGATGCCTTCCAGCCACAACCCCAAACCCAACAAAACTGGCAAAGGAGTTGCCAAGGTACAAGTGGAGAGAAAAGGGCATGGTAAGAAAAAGACTTTAAAGAAGAGTTCTGTACAGTCACCTGTGTTAATGGCCAATGGCTCACGTGGCTTATCAGATCAGAGTAAAAGTGAAATGACAATAACATATGCACAACCTGAGTCTAATTCTCTTGTCAAAGTGCCTGACTCACTGGGTTGTCCAAAAACAATGGTGAAGTGTAGATTACCAAAGGGGGGTAAAGCCACCTTGGAGTCACAGAGTGAGAATCCAGAAAGGGCAAATGGACTTCGAGGTAATGAAATGCCCAAAGAAAACTCCCATTTGGACAATGAAACTGATGGCTACTACTCAGATGCAGAAATGACCGACTCTGAGGAGGAATCAAGTCGAGGAAGAATGCAGCTGAACCAGTTCGACCCCTCAAATGACGACATTGTCCGAATGAGCATTATGGCATCTTAATTCAGTAGAAAATAAACTGGATAATTTCATGATGCCTACACCAAGATATGACTGCCATTTCCAAATGATGCCTGCTCTCAACAGAGGTGTCTGTCATATGAACATGTAATATGTTTTACATATATTCACATATATGTAATATATATGTTGTTTCAGCACAGTTGTCTTTCTCTACTCCATATTTAAGCCTCACAGATATAGTACTGCAGATGTCCTTTTGTAGCTAACATGCATTCTCCAATTAAATGCAAGTGTGTGCATCTAGGGACATGTGATTTTGTATTCCAAAGCAGGATGTTAAAGGATGATGTGAGTTCAGCTATAGGCGGTTAACGGGCATTATTTTAAGACAAAGAGAAAAGTAAATTGTGAATTAAAAGCTTTCCCATCACCATTTAATGACACACAAAATTTAGTAAAATAAGCAAATTGCTAAAAATAGTATAAAGCACAAATAAAATGCTTATTTGAAGAAAGCACTTATAAGTAGAGGAAGGCAACTAAGCTGTTGTAAAGGTTTTGCTAACATCCTGAACTCATTATCTTCCGTCCAGGCTGCTTTGTTGGCCATGGACAGACGTATAAATAGCAGTGTGCAGCACTATGAGCCAGTCCAGGCTGTCCTTATCAATACATCTGCTGCGTCTGTTAATGGAACATACAAATGGCTATTGGAAACTCTTGGAGCTAAGCCCAGTAATAGCTGGTTGGTTTTTCTTGCTCAGGTGGATAAATTAGGCTTCACCTCTGTGGTCAGGTCAAGAGGGGACAATATAGGCATTACTTTTGTAACAAAACATTTTAAACCAACCATGTGTTTTCTCATAAGGGAGATAATGTACCATCAACACTGGTTTCTCAATTACTAGTGTTCTTGTGTGTGTTTCATTCTTATGTATCTCATTACAAATAGTTTTACAACTATAAATTGCATAATGTAATTATGGGCAAACTTCAACACTCCCGTTGTTGTCGGTCTACAACAATGTCTGACTTTGCTTATTGGAAGAATGTAATTCAGCTAGAGTGGGAAAGGTTTACAATTCCTGCCATACCACATTAGATTCCTGTCACTACATTAGAGTCCACATAAAATCCTAACACAAGTGTCTTCATCCCAGTTCTTCACACAAAGGATAACCATTCATTTTATCTGGATTTGCATACTTAGCACAGGGAACTCCATGAAAGTAAGTATAGATACAAACATATACTTACATACATGTATGTGTGTGTATGTATGTATATATATATATATATATATATATATATATACATATGTACGTATGTCTGTTTGTATATATGTATGTATCTACTTACTATGGGAGTCAGATCTTTTTAGGTTATCCTCAAAATCATACTGTAAGAAAGGAATATTTTAGAGACCACATATAAATAGTGGCATATGACATTTAATGTCAATGAAACAGAGAAGAATAATGAAAGTTAATTTGTCATTATTTTGCAGATCACTAATTATAGTGTTATTTTTATCACAATGCACTGGTATTGGGAAAATTCTGCAAAGGTCTTGCTATTCATTAGTCTGCTGACTTTAGTGTGACAGTTTAGGGCCTCCAACTTTTCTAATGGCAAGTTTTGTCATAAACTCTCCACACATGACCTGTCGCTGACTATGGATTGCACTGTGGCATCTTGACCTTTTTCCCATAATGACTCTCAATGGCACTTCCTAGTTACTCCAAGGAACAGCATATTTCCTCTACTCCAAATATAGCTAAGCCCTACTCTGTCTAGGGGATACTTATGGTCTGCACTGTACATATTACACAATAATCAGAGTGCTATTAAGCTGTATCTACTTAGGAGATAATGGACCCCATTGTGCTAATGTACAATAATAACTCTTACCAAACATTGAAACTGAGAGCTAATACAGCGCTTCCAATTTTCAGAACCCTTTCTATATGATGACCATTCACTATTAGGGTCACGTCATTACTGTTAAAAACGTACTCATTTCACAGGGTTAGCACCAACTACCAGCTTCAAACGTTGTTCATTGTTGTATCTACATTTGCTTCAGATGTATAGATGTATATGTCTCAGGTCTTTATCTCGTTTGCACTTCAATTTTTTGAGAGATCTGTAAAAATTCAAGTCAAGGCTTTATGTAGCCGGTTTGTGTTCTAAAACAATGTAAAATAACCCCCTCCCCTTTATTGCATAGTAATAGTGTTTAATTTAGTGTGTGACCATGTTTTATGTCTTTCCATGGAAGGACAATCATTTTTGCCTTTGCTAACATGTATAGGTGAGCTCAGTTTTGTCATCCAGCCCATATAGATATGAGGGCAACAAGAAGATATATCACTGTTACCGGTAACAGTGTAAACAAATTTTGTTTGTTTTTTTACTGGGACATGACAAAAAATAAGCATTGATGACCAGTAAGGATGATCAGTGTATTAGCTACCAGACCACAGTCTCTTCTAAGCCTTAAAAAAAGTGTTTTTTTCTTCAGACAGCCAGATATTCAGGCATGCACATCTCATTTTTTTCCTTTAATGGTCACTGATATATTTGATATTTTTCAATTGGTGTGACCCCAGGGTGAGCTCAGGTAAAAACACAAGTCCAATAAATGAAAACAGCAAAAAAAAGAAATTTTTTTTTTTTTTGCTTCAAACACGAGGCATTTCTGTAACCCATAAACCTGTAGCTTTTCACGAAAGCAAAAGATACACCAGATATGATGTATGTCAAACAAAAACCATTCAATGGATGCCAAAGAACACTTCTACATGACTAAAAATTACATACTACATGGATTTTAAGCAAATATTTGGTGAAAAACACATACATAGCAGTTATTTAAAACGTGAGCTCACAACAACCCACAGAGAATCTAAGCTTACTGTAAATGAGATGTGAAGTCTGTGACGACAGCGCCTCCTGCTGTTTTGATAAACAACTCTTTATTTTATCAGTTAAAGCTTTTCTCAAAAGTCCTTTTCAGCAATACCAGCAACTTAAAGGGTCTCCGATATACCCTTTTTAAATAATTGGTTCCTGTAGCCAATTTTATAAAAGTATAAAAATAAATGAATCAATAATGAAGATAAACATAACAGAGTTACACTGACATTTTATGTAAGAAGTCAAATTAACATGTGAGGTGATCAATAATTTCACAATAGACTCTGTTGCAAGACAGCAGATGGAGCCAAACAATTCAGATGGCTGTTAGTAGCTAGCAGAATCCACCAAGCTCAATAAGCTCCTAGATTCAATGCTGCAAGAGCCAATGAAGGGTTTGTATTAAAGAACAATGTTAAATACAGTTTAGGACTAGTTCAACTTTACATGCTTGGTAGATGTTCGATACAGTTACTAGTATAGGTTTCATACCAATAAGTAATATGCTGCATTTAATTGTTCTCGCTTCTGTGTGCTTCAGTTAAACTATGGTTAAAAGATACCCACAAAACACTGCTTCATGACCTGCTTCTAGTGTTACTTGCCTGATCAGTACAGAAAAAAAACAGTTTGAGAATTTCTTTAAAGAACAACCAGTTTCATCATTTTGTATCATTATTAAAGTGGACCTGTCACCTACACACAGGGGAAACAGCCATTATGTGGGCAGAAGCAATCTTCAGCTTATCAATTCATTAAGAACTGATATCACTGAATCATGAAGTGCTTCATGCCACCAATTTTTACTAAACTGGTGACATGAGGTAAACTGTTAGACTGAACAAAAAATGGCTACCTCCACTGTGTGCAGCTTTTTTGTCAACTTGGCTATCCAGATTCCATATTTATGATGGCAAATTAATAAAGCATACTGGTATTTTCTTTTTATTTTGAATGTTTATCTGCAGTAAGAAAATAATGCATCTGGCACTGTTTTGCAAGACATAATTGAAGGTTGATGCTGAATTACAGAATTTAGCCTAGAGGGCCTTTAGACATGGCCAAATTGATTTATCTCTGCATTAGGACTGTAGTTAGATGCAGCTCTATTCTATTATCCTATTTTGTCCAATAGGATATAGCCAACTGATACAGTCAAACCATCGTTTTACATCCCCTGATTTTATGTATCTTCTGACATTTTACACTTTGCACGGCGGTCCCCTTATTCCCTAATATATTTCAGTGTGTCCTGATGTTAAACTATCTTTTCCTACATTTCACACCACAACACTTTTCCTGTACAGTATTTAGTGCTGTGCACTAGTTTGCTGTGGTTGTTTATTACTGTAAGTGTTCAGTACAGTAATCATGTTTTAGTACTGTAAATGTTCTAAAATACTGTACACACTGGCTATATTTTCTCAGATTAGGATACATATGATGTTACCTCAAGTTAACATTTTGTTTTACTGTAAAGATGTGGTTTGTTATGAAAAAGTCCACTTTGTGTATATACATGCTGGAGCAAGCTGTTTAACATAATAAACCACTGTGGTCAATTGTAAATTGGTTTCAGTGGTTTAATTATGTGAAATGAGGGTTTGACTGTCTTTAGAAATGAGCATACCTATGTCTCAGCACATTACAGCACTCCGCTACAACCTTTTTCATTATTTTTCAAAACTGTGGTTGAAACACAAAGGAACCTAAAATAATCAAGCAAATTTTTTTGAACTTGCTTATTCAAAATAAGACAAAATATCTATTTTTGATAATTGTTAAAGATTTGTAAAATATTTACCATTTAGGCATCCCATTGAATATTTCATGATCCACAAGTTTTAGGGGGGAATTTAATTCCCTCCGAAGTACCGGCGCGTTATAGATATTACCATTATTACGGTAATATTAACCCGGCTTTCTGTTCGCAGCTCAGGGAGCTGTGAGTAAAAAGCCGGCGTTAGCACTACCGTAACAACGGTAATTACACACACTATTACTGTAATAACGGTAATAGTTTTAGCGTGGCGATACTTCGGGGGGGATTGAAGTATTTTTTATATGCTTACCCGAATCACAAAGCTGTACTTGGAGCACTTTTTTTAAAACTGTCTCCAGTAAATTTTGCAAGACTTTGCTCCGTCAGATTGCTTCCAAATAAAAAAACACATGAATATAAATTGCTGATCCACTGTATGAGAAGCTACTCTTTTTTCCTAAATAAAAACATTTACATATTGTTTTAACTCATTTAATATTATTTTAGCAGATATGGGGAAAAAATCCCAACTAAATTTTCTTTACAATAAAACCAAAATCGTTAATTTCAATCCGGTGTAATTTTTTGTAATAAGTAGGTAAGCTCACACCTGGATATATCTGAATACAGATCCACGGTCACCTATATATTACCCCTACCACAGTATGGAGTTACCGGTTGTTCTTTAAGGAAAATTCTGTCTACTTTCTCAATTCAACAAGTGAAACAGTACTTAATCACATCAGATGCAGAAAACTATATGAATGTCACAGGAGGAAAACACTCCTGTCTTTGTTTTTTAAGAAAAAAATAAAAGTGATGTGCCATTTGTTAATATAAAGAGAAATATTGAAAATATATTGAAAAGAGCAATTATAAATTATTTTTGGCTTATGTTGCGATATTTATTTTCTTGTATTAGAAATTCCTTTGTAGATGGGAAAAAATGTATTTTTCATTAATGCAAAGACCTATTTCTCCTTTTTGTACATTTTCCATGTTAGGCAATCCTTACAGCAATATAATATATGGAACTTGTTCAGTGTTACTGTATATGCATGCAGTTTGTGTTGCTTGGAATAGTTTTGTCTGCCAATGTTTTCCATTTGCTTTAAGACACATGGGACCACAGCCCATTGCTCCTTTTGCATTCTTTCGATGTGATTGCAAATACAGTTAATAAAGCAATGTTTTATGTGTATATCTGAGTTATGTTGTCAGTGTTAAACATTGTGAGAAAAGAAAAAGCAGTGTGTTAGCGGGAAAACTTACAAAATTACATTTTTTAATAATATTTAGCTGTAAAATTGACGTTTGCATACAAATCTAAGCTGAAAATGACATGTTTTCAGGTGATGAGAAACATTAAAAGAATAAATAAAATACAAAAATTCAATAAAATAAAAGTCATAATATGGATTAGGTGTAGCCAATCAGATAACTTTACAGATACAATATACAGGTATTGTATCTATTATCTGGAATGCTTGGGAGTTTTTCAAGGTAAGGGATTTTAAAACAATAATGAATTTTTCAGAATTGAGGGCATCATGCTTAATACACACTAAAATACATTTACTGTTCTGTTTCCCAGTAATTCTTTCTCATTAAGTTGTTTAGCCGTGCTCCTCACATGGTATTATGTATATAGAACCTAATCTACAAACAGCAGTCATTTTTTGCTTTTTTACCCTCTGGTTTTTGGAACTTCGTGGTTAATGGATTTCTGGATAATAGATCCCATACATGTACTTGCTATCATCCCCTCCATAAGACACATTTTTAACAAGATCCCACACCAATTTCTGATTCCAACAATCATTGTGACATCCCTGAGTGCCTCCAAAACCCTGGACTGGATCACCGGAGATACATCATGTGCTCCATCTCCAGCTGATTTCAATCTTCTGCAGTTTTAGCTTCTGTGATGTTGGATAGTGTTTTTGAAGAATGCTCTGATTATGCACATGTTTTTTGGAAAGGTTGACTTCCACCTGATTGAACACAGCATACTGGCACGTTACAGTAAGAAAGTATTAAATGGGTGCAGCTTTGCCGACATGCAGTTTATAAAGTTCCTGTTCATGCCAGTCTGGGAACATTCTGATTCTTCTTTTCCCGGAAGTTAGTTATATCCCAAACTGAAACTATATATTACCCAGATAAACAAGGATGTATTAATCCCTTTTCTCATGCTGGTACTGATCTTTATTTAGTAGCAAGAAAAATGTTTAGTCTCTGGTCCCCTGTATGTTTCAGATGACTAAACAAAATTATTTCAAGAATCGTTATCCTTTGAATCTAAATTCTTCGAGTTAAAGGAGCAAAGGTTACATAATCCGTTTATAATCTCTTGATGACTCATGCTTGACATTAGTACAAGACGGCATTTTATACCTGTGTTGGGTTTTCTAATATTTTGCGGCTTGGGAATGCTCCAGCTGTTTTGAAAGAACTGATCTATAGCATCTTCAGGATCTTCTAGGTACATTTGTAGTCTTATATTGGCTATATTCTTAAATATGCATTTAGTTCTACAACACTTGAGGGATCATCTTTATTCAGTCAAAATGAGTCTAAGGTGAAGTCTTTTCTGTCAAATCCATCGTATGCTATCCCTGGATTGAATCTAAGTCCCTTACACAAAGAATGGAATCTTTTCTGCATGCATGCATTACGATCGTTAGGAGAACAGAGAGAACATAACACCATCTCTTGTGTGTGTAGAGACTTGTCTGTTTATTACAATCAAGATTACACGTTCTTATAGCACGCTGGAACTTTTTCTAGCAAGCAAAAGATATAACACCTGGCATCATATGTCTAAAATAATTGGGGCTATTAATCTGTCATGATTTTAGCCTTGCAAACGAAATTTTAAAACACTACCAGTTGTAACCTACAAGTAGTTTATTTTAGTTATCTCAAATAAACTATTTCTTACCAGCGTTTCTCTTATCTGCTATTTAAACATGTTCCAGATATTTCCTAGAACATTGCCACATACTCATTATTTTTTCTTGTTAATTTCTACATTATATTTAAAGCAATCTTAAAGGCACAATACAAATTATTAGATGACTTCTATATTATATTTGAAGCAATCGTAAAGGCACAATACACATTATTAAATTACTTATATATTCTAATTTCTAAGAAGGGAAGTGTCTCTTCTTAGGTTATTTGAATTCTGCTAAAAGTCTTAGGATGGATCCTGTAGCAATCTAGAGATTAGCTTTTGTATTTACTGTTTTTTTTACTAAAAAAACCTCCCATGTTGAAGACGTTATTAATGTCAGGCTTTGAAGGTACTCTTCTGAATGAAAATGTTACTCTAAACGTCTAATGTCATTGTCATCCTAATGCAAGTTACCTCCTGAAACTGTGTTGTCTACTTGCTGAAACAAATCTCCAACAGATATGGAAGCCTTCATTACTATATGCAGGGTGAAAGGTCTGCACTGATATCTACAATGTATGGGGTAATGGTGATCTAAGTGAAAGTGGAATTATTGTTTTCAGCTCTGTATCGACTGTAACACTTCTGATTACCTCTACCCCTTGGTCTGTCATTTACAAGGCACTTTAAATGCACAAGAGCTTTTACCAACAGTCCCAGAAAAGTTTGCTAACAATACCTAAAATTCTTATCCTCCTATCATCCAGACTAAATGATTAGCAAGGCCTCTCATTATATCCATCCTTGATAGATTCTTAGTCCAGCAGCTAGGGAGACGTTATCTGCCTATCTTCTATGTTAAACTATAAGGATTGGCTTCTCTTTTTTAAAAAGCAAAAGATATACCTAGGGTTCGGGCTAGAAAAATCATTACTAATTCACTGACCTTGATGTTCTAAAGTTAAAAAGTTGTTTCTAAGCTTACATACTAGTCACAGATAAACATTCACCCCCAAAACTGATGCTTGGAGTCAGACCTGGGTGCAGAAACAAAGCTTATAGGTACAAGTGCTGTATATAATTTGTACATAATGTACCAGAAATAAATAAACTTGAAGAAAAAGAATTAGATTATAAATAATTGACTCATACAACAGTACCTATGGAACACTGATTTTGTATATAAAAAACCGCCAAGATGGAAATCCAGGTAAGTGTACCTACAGTCCTATGTATCACTGCATAGTAAAATAAAATCATTAAAATATAATGCTTATTATTATTATTATTATTATTATTATTTGGACTTTTGTGATCACCAATTTTTATTTATAGTTTAGTTACACCCCACTCATATTTTACAGTTGTACAGGTTAATATATAAATCGCTTTCAGAGGAGCAATTAATGAACTGTTTCAGATCAAATTCTTTATAGTGATAGAATGAACACATTTTGTATTTTTTTATGTGTATTTTGACAATGAAAATGTTCTCATTTGCAAAAACTGTATTTAGATATAAAATTTTCACTTGCACTAGACAGATGAAAAGCTAGTCACTGATTGGTTGCACATTAGATATCTAAATACATAGGGTCTGATTCATTAAGGAGCGTATGACTATATTATTAACAGGTGTTATTGTATTTAATATTATTTGTTTTAACTTGTGCGTTCTGATGGGACTTATATGTACATATGCATTGTGACAGAAAGTACATAGACCCACATTCAACTAGAAACATTTCTTGAGAACCTCTTCATGTTGAATATGGGCGTACCTGCTTGCATTTTCCATTTTTTTAAAAAAAACAAAAAAAAAACATACATTGCATTCCTTAATGAATCAGGCCCACTGTTGCCACATTATTCACATATTCCCATTGGCAAGCTCTGGCACTAGGACAAAGGGTCAAGACCTATTACTATTGTAGGTTATCTACGGTGGTAGCCTTATCTATGGTTGTAATTTAGGTTCAAACAGCAAGTTTTAAATGTTTATTAATAATGTACTTCCAAACAATAAAAATAATTTAGGTCTGATGTCAGTGTTATTATTCTCATATTAGTCATTCAACTATGTGTTATAAGTTGTTCAAGATAGCCATGATCGGTAAACTTTCTTTCATATGCATTTGATATTTAACTTGTTCACCTTTATCTATGCACAATTTAAGTTCACTAAGCTGGGATATCGGAATTTGATTACATGTGAACGAAGGATGAAAAGGGTAAAGCCTGAATTCTTAGCGGTATGGATTCAGCAAGGTCCTGGAAACATTCCTTAGAGATTCTAGTAAATGTTGACATAACAGCATCACAGATTTGTGGCTGCACATTCATGCTGTGAATCTCCCATTCCATTACATTCCAAAGGTGCTCTATTGAATTAAGATCTGGTAACTGTGGAGGCCAATTGAGTACACTGAACTCATTGTCATGTTTGTGGAATCAGCTTGAGATGATGTGCACTTTGTGACATGGTGGGTCTGAGTCATTAAGGAGAGCAAAGCAAAAAAAGGAGTACGTTTTTCCTGGACAAACCATGTTACAATGCAATGGGTGCAAATTTGTTTATTATTTTGCACATATGTTAAATACTGGCTGCTTTTTCATATAACACACATATACTTGATAGTATTATTTTTACACTGACATTTAAATCTGTCCCGACATTTTAAATTTACCTCCCCTGTGAGTGTGAAAATAATATTTTCTTTATTGATAAACGAATTATAAAATGTTGTTATAACTTTAAATAATAAAGACCAGATATATTTCTGCTTACTGGAATCCGAAGCCAACGCCTAGATCAGTCATCTGCTTAGCAAGATAAGGAAACCCACCTTCATTACCATACAATTTGAAGACTGCAAGGAGACAATGCCTAGATCAATTATCTGCTAAGCTAGATAAGGAAAACACCTTTATTACCATATATGGAATTTGGCATCAGCTATGCTTTACATTTATAGGACCACAGCCTAATTCTGAGTGTGTGTGTATATATTTATATATATATATATATATATATATATATATATATATATATATATATATATATATATAAACAAGCAGGGCTGGAAAGCAGCCCGAGCTGACTCTGAAACTTAGCCACGTATCTGAGTTTCATTTTTCTACTCTCCAGTCGACTGACAGAATTTCTGTTATTGGGAAATCAGATTATCAGTGGGGCACCAAGCCTCGGTACCCCAACATTTACTGGGTACTCATCCAGGATCCCCAAAATACTTGCCCAGGACTGACCAAATACCTCCTCAATCTTCAGGAACAGCAGACAAATCCGTACAGTGAGTAGTTGATGTTTCGTGCATTTGCACCTCTCTACTCTATCTGCTCTTCCAGTAAGATATAAGGTGGGGTTCAGTAGGGGATGGTTAAATCGAGGATCTCAATTTTTCACTGAAAACCTGTTTCCTAAAAATTAATAATTGTCTTGTGAGTTAAGTTGGTGTGAAAAACTGAGTGTATGTGTTTGTGTCAATACAGGATGTATATAAAAGGATATAAACAAATGCCTTATTAGTTGACCTTGATAATCAAAGGCATTCCTCTGCAACCGCTACTGAAGCTTGACCTTGTTCTTTGTAAGACCACTATCCCTGGGTTTGAGAGGTCACTATAAGAGATCCTTGGCTCCTGTAAAGACTGAAAGAAAATAAGATCAACACTGTAAAAGTGTTTGATTATGGTGCTTAAAAACAAAAAGTCCTGTGAAAGTAAAAACTAAAATCTGTTGTTCAATGTTACTGAATAATGAAAATATTGAAATTGTAGGATTTATTAATTGTTTTAATAATATTTACAATTTACTGGGGTTTTTGTGGGGGGGAGGGGGATTTAGTGAGGGCATAGAGGGCATTAGGAGTCTTCAATGGGGAGTATAAATGACAGAAAATTGTCTTAAGTGTCCAGACTGTAAATGTGTCATAATTATCTAAAAGACAACCTCAACACAAGTCAGTAAATTAATAGCGGTCACTGAACCTAATACTGACTTGTAACTAGTAACTTTTGGGAGATATCAAGAAGGTATTTAGAATCAAACCATATATACAGCAGTGGTTGGATTTCATACTTGCATAGATTATCTGAAGACTCAGGTAGGACTGGGTTGGTGGCAGGTTTATCATTTCTTGCCTGAAAACATAAAATAGAATAGGGCCACTTACGTATCCTATGATAAATAAATTATCAGGAAAGCATATACTCAAGTTTGTAAAAGAATCAATACAAAAAAGGATTTAATTCTAAAAGGCATATAGGTTAGTCACTTTTCGGGCAAACTAGGGGCCGGTGTTCCCATTACTACAGAAATGGGGGCCCAGGGCAGTAAAGGTATGATGGTACAGACATCATATACTCCTGCGGATCTAGTAAAGGAAAGAGAAGGTATTGTGGCTATCAAGGGAATGTGTTATGTCTTTAGAAAAGCAGGGATGCCAGAAATAGGGTTCGTAGATCCCAGAAGATTGGAAACCTTTCAGAAAGAACATAGTGTATGGATCACTAAGAGCAAAAAGGAACATCAAGTGTCAGCATGGGTAAGGGCATGTAAGCAAATAGAACAGAAACACATAGCATTAGAAGAAATGCTAGAATATATTAAAAGACATACAAATGGGGAGCCATTTGTAGACCCACCATCTCCCACCACACCCCCACTAGTCCCTCATGACAGTCCCTTAGAACAATTGTCCCCTTGCAATCCATTCCAAGTCTCAGAACAAGGTTCACAAGAGGACATTTATACACAAGGGGAAGCAGTACTGCTGGACTAGGTTGTCACAGGGGGGAGCCACCTAACACTGCATTTTCAGAAGCAATGTGTCTCATACTATAAGGGTGGAGGCCAAAATACCCAGCTACACAGTTACTTCAGTATGTAGATTATCTACTCTTGTGTTGTCAGACTATTGAACAAAGTTGGGAAGAAACAATATCCCTGCTAAAATTTTCTAGGACAAAAACACTGTAACATTTTTCCCACAAAGATACAGGCAGCTCAGAGTAAGGTGATATTTTTGGGGCACTGCATTTCACAGGGAACAAGGTATCTTACACAAGACAGGGTACAAGCAATTCAACAGGTAAAACCACCACAGAACCCCAAAGAATTGAGAGCATTTCTAGGTTTGGTGGGTTATTGCAGAGAATGGATTGTCGGGGCATCTCTGCTAATGTTCAGCACAGGAGGCAGAGTTGCAGGTGCTCACTGAGGCATATATAATTGCAGAATATCAGATGGCTAATATATATACAGACTCCAGGTACGCATATGGAGTGGCTCACGATTATTGACCTATATGGAAGAGTAGGGATTTCATAGGATCAGCAGGAAAGCCCATAAGGCATGCTAAAAAAATAAGGGCATTGTTCAGAGCATTACATCTGCCAAAAAAGGTAGCCATATTAAAAGTCCAGGCCCATACTAGAGAAAAGACAATGTAGGCCAGAGGAAATGCGAGGGCAGATGGAGCGGCAAAAGCAGTAGCTCTCTGCCCCCAAGTCCAGGTCTGTCAAATGACACAGGTCGATAGCCCTGCAGAGTCTGTGACTTTAGAAATATTAAGCAAATTCCAGGCACAGGAATTCACAGGAACAAAAAACGCCTGGATAAAGAAAGGTGCTGCCTGTCAGGATGGCATCTGGAAAACAAGTGACAGATACTGTCTACACAGAAGCCTGTACCCCATGATGATCCAATTGGCACATGGACAGGTGCACAACTCAAAGGAGGCCATGACACATAGGGGGGTATTCAATTAGCCTTGATTTCGCGATTCCGATAATATTTAACGCGTTTTCGCGTTAGCATAGAGTGCACACAATTCAATTCCCCTTATTTTACGCGTTTAAGTCGGAAATAAACATGTTACGCAAAATCTTACCAAGCTCATAGAACAAGTGCAGGCAGGCTATTCAATTGTAAATTTTCGCTTTAACGCATGTCCAACAAAATCGCGTTTAGTCATTTTTTCGATCGCACCATTGAAGGTCTTTTAAAAGCGTTAATGATTCCTTTAATGTCCAAACTTATTTTAATATGGGGCTTTTTTGATAATATTAGACTCATTAAACTTCTCTAACTTGATAATTGTGTAATAAAAATAACTTTAATCCCATGAAAATAAAAAAGTTTGTAAAATGATATTTAAATACACCCCCTTTAGAAAAAAGCAAATGGTATAGTCCACTGGATTAAAATTAAAAACATTAGTTTCATTTCTCATTCAACTGACCTGAGAGAAAATATTAAAGAGGAGACTGAGACAACTGTTTGGTTTTGTATATCTAAAATTTATATCTAGCAGATAGTTAAGGTTTTTTATTTCTATAAAATTGTTAATATCTAGCATTATTTATAGTTAAAAACTGTTAATAGTTTAATATCTAGCAGTATTTATAGTTAATGATTTATATTTCTATAAAACTGTTAATAGTTTAATATCTAGCAGTATTTATACTGCTAGGTAGTTAATTATTAATAATAATAATAATAGTTAATTAATACTTTAATTAATACTTAAATTTATTTATTTTTTTATATTTTTTATAAGAAATTTACAAAGGCATTAGTAATGGAGCCATTTTCAACAAACGTTTGGCAGTTTATGTATGCAGCATGTATTGATGAATGTGCACATGCTGGTTTGCTTGTTGAGGGAGAGGAAAGAAATACTTTGGAAATAGAGGAGAATGTAGATGTGCATGTGGCTGCAAGTGAGGGAGAGAATGCTGTGGCTCCATTACTTGATGCAAGGGTTCGGGTCCCACGGCCCCGTCTGTACCGCACACGTCGGTTACTTGATGGGGTCCCTGAGGATGAGGTGATAAGGTTATATCGCCTATCCTCAGTTGCAATTTATTCTTTATATGATCTCCTTAAAGAGGACCTGGTTTCTCCCAACCCACATTTTCACGGAGTTTGTTCCAGGTCCTTAAAGCCATGAAAAAACATACTAGGGAATTTATTAAATTCCCACAGTCTGAATTAGAATGGCAGGAGGTCAAATCCAATTTTTATAGTGTGGCACGTATGCCAAATGTCCTGGGTGCAATAGATTGCACCCATGTGGCACTCATACCTCCGCACAGAATGGAAGAGAGCTTTCGAAACCGAAAGCACTTCCATTTCATGAATGTGCAGATGGTGTGTGATGCCAGAAAAAAAATCCTAAATGTTTGTGTTGGCTTCCCTGGTTCCTCTCATGATTCTTTTATTTTGCAGAATTCAGGAGTATTCAAGAGGTTTGAGGAGGGAGATTTTCCTCATGGATGGCTCCTGGGTAAGTTATATCTAGGTATTCGCTATTAATAATTATTTCTAAAATGAGAAGAGCACTAATAAATTTTTTTATTTTTTTTAATAGGTGATGCAGGATATGGGAGCCAGCCCTGGTTGCTCACTCCAGTGTCCAATCCAATTTCTGATGCTGAAAAAAGGTACCAAGCGGCACATATAGCCACCAGAGGTGTAATTGAGCGTACCTTTGGGCTACTTAAGAGCCGGTTCCGCTGTTTGGACAGGTCCGGCGGTGCGCTTCTGTACTCACCATCAAAAGTTTGCCTTTTTGTTATTGCTTGCAGCATTCTGCACAATATCTGTTTGGCAAATAATTTGGAGGTAGAGATAGATCCTGCTGTTTTACAGGATCAAGACCTTTCTTCAGCCACAGCATTTGGTCGGGAAACAGGAACTCGTGAGCGCCAGCGTTTAATTTTGGATTTTTTCTCATGTAAGTGTAAATTTTGTAATGTCATAATTTTTTTTTATAAATTAATTAATAAGTAATAGTTTATTTTTTTTTTTGTTTTTTTTTCAGGACTTCAAATTATTTAGTGGGAGATAGCTCCAACAATCGTTGTTCGGCGTTCGATTAAAGGATTTTTATATATATATATATATATATATATATATATATATGTTTTTATTTGAAAATATGTTTTAATGTTAATAACTGTTAGTTAAGATAAAAGGATCCAGCAACTGAATTTTAAAGACCGAGGCCATGAAGCTTTTCAAGAGCCAGCTTCTTGGACAGGTGGGTGTCATCATATGTAAACTGCACCATGCTATGTTCTGTGTGATGTAACCTTATGTAAAGTATCACTACTGACACATAATCACACTGAAATTATATTTTTTCTCTTTTCCTTTCTCCAAAATGTACCTGTCACACCCATTCCACTGTGGATTGCAGACGGAACCAGCAACTGGATTTCAAAGACCTAGGCCATGAAGCTTTTCAAGAGCCAGCTTCTTGGACAGGTGGGTGTCATCATATGTAAACTGCACCATGCTATGTTCTGTGTGATGTAACCTTATGTAAAGTATCACTACTGACACATAATCACACTGAAATTACATTTTTTCTCTTTTCCTTTCTCCAAATTGTACCTGTCACACCCATTTCACTGTGGATTGCAGACTGGATTGGATGGAATTGGATTCTGGATTGCATGGAATATTGGCCCACTTCTATTGTTTGTTTTTTGTTAAATATAATGTATACTATTTAAATACCACCAAAAACATAAATTATAAGAGAAATGTTTGTTTGTATCCCAAAAAGTTAATCACTCTTTAAAATGTATTAATAAATTTTTTCTAACCAAATTGATGTGTTGAACAAGTATTTAAATTTCTATTATATTGTACAACAATCTTTCTAGATTATAATAATGAAAGACACATGTTTTAAACAAAACTATAACATCTTTTAATAATTTACATATTTTCTTTGTGCAATAAAATTTATATATCACAATTTAATTTCTGTGGTCTTTGCTTTTCTCCAATTTCTTGTATTTTTCATAGTAGTTCTTCTATCCTCTTCAGTTGGCTGTGAATTAATTAAAAGTGTTTAATTTTTTTTTTTTAAAAAACCATAATACAGTTGAATAAAAATTGCAACATTAGCATCATTAACAATCAATCCTCTATTTTAATTTTCATTAGGATTAAGTATTATCTTTAAAAAAAAACACTGATAATATTTCTGGAACTTTTTTTTTTGGGCGCTGTTATCAATAACATTTTACATTTAATTTTTTTTTACAATGAATGTTACAATTGTTAAAAACATTAACATATAAAAACAATTTAATATGCATTTATATCTCAATAACATACCGTGTTTAACTATAGGCAAAACTAAGTTCTTGTCGTTAGTTCTTCTTTAGTATAACTTCATGATTTGTAGCATAGACCATTAGATGATTATAAAATCTTTTGTCTAAGGGATTTAAACAGAAAAAAAAATATATATAATACCTAATATAAAATGTAACATAATCAGATTAATTTTAACACAAATATTTCACTTACCATTGTTAAATATTCTTCCGGTAATTGAAGGATTATGTGCATTTTTCCATTGTAACTGTGTATTTTCAACTAAAAAAAAAAATATTTTTTTTTTAAATACATACATATAGGCATTCATATACACATATATCTATATATCTATATACACATACATATATATATGTACAAATGTGTGTGTATATATATGTATAAAATAAATTAGAAGACAGGGGGCACCACACAGTGCAATTATAAGCGATACATTGTCGTATTCATCCAGAGATATATAATTCCCGTACCAGATATTCAAAGTAATCGAGCCAATGATTTATATGATGAATTCCTTCTGATGGCACCACGAATAACCTGGTAATAAAGGTAATCCTGGATAGTAGATATCGCCTCCTGACATAGGGCAAGATGAACAGCTGCAAACTAAAATACAAGCCACAATGGTGTGATACCGTAAATGAACCAGACCAATATGCTTAAAAAGACGTCTAGATTGTCGCCGGCTGGTACCTTCCTCATCTGCAGACAGGTGTTGAATGACTGGGGAGCTGCTTACAGAATTTAAGTATTGGTCAGTTTTTATATCTGCCCTTCACAAGCGCTCTATTGGAAGTTTTGGGTATATATATATCTCTCTATCTCTATGTATGTATGTATGTATGTATGTATGTATGTATATATATATATATATATATATATATATATATATATATATATATATAAAATGTATATCTTTATGAATTTTTAAAAATATGCAAATACATACCTTTTTACATGTAAGGTTCATTGTGATCATCAAAATGAAATATTCCAAAATCTTCAAACGTTGAGAACTTGTAAAACTTGTTGCTCCATATTTATCAACAGATCAATTATATCTTCTATTTCTAAAAAAAAAAAAAAATTTGAGAAATATATTGTTACTAAAATGTTGTTATTTAATATTAAATATGACCATAGATTGGGTTAGTGAACATACTAAATATTGAAGTATTAGATAATAAAAAAAATAGATAGACATTTGACTTACGTTGGGGGTAGATTGCATCACTGGATCCTCTGATGATGAAGATGATAGTAGTCTTCTTCGTGCAGATTGCAATTCTTCTGGGCTTGGCCTTGCAGACTGCACTGTCAAATCCAAGGGTATCTCTGGGGTCCTTAAGCTGCTTATAGCACTTTGTGGTTGGCCTGTTTGAGGGATGGTTCCTGAAACATTAAACTCTGGAAAATTTACCGAAAGGTTTTCCAAAAGCCTTCTTGAGCGCATTTCTTCATTTAAACTTTGAAGGTTGGTGGCTATGAGGATATTGGCTGCTGCAGTCTGTTGTTGGTTCTGCGAAATTTGGTCAAGAATATTGGAAATTCTTCCAATACTCACTTCAGTTCTTTCTTGGGAGGCTAAGATTCCGGAAAGAATAGTGGCAATGTCTCGATTTGTGTTTATCTGTAATTGCCTCTGTTTCGACATTTCCTCAGTAAGTCCAACAATGGCATCTTTGATTCCTCTCATGTTGTCTTCCATTGTTCTCCGAAACACTTCCTGGGAGTTTTCCATTTCTCTTGCAAGTGTTGTAAGTCTAGGAAAACTAGATGTTGAAGGTGCACTTTCCCCACATTGTATTCTAGATTGTGAAGTGTCTTCCAAACGCTGAAATGTTTGCTGGAGGGCCTCAAAAGCTGTGGTTGTTGTTGCAGCTATATTGAAAGAAAAAAATATATATATACGCATACATACATATAGAAACTCACAACTATTTATTTAGAAACATGCTATATTGTTTGACATTATAAAAAATATAATTATGACTCTACACTTACGCTGAACCTCAGGAATTTCTGGTGAAAATGATAAAGAACCAGACTGATGGGAGTTTTCTGATTCTGGAAAAAAAAATTACATTTTTTTATGACGTTAGTTACATTTGTATGTATAATAAGGTCAGTATGAACTTGGCACTTTGTATCAATGATGGAAACTTACTGGTAGATACACAAAACGTTTGATTTATATCCTAAAGGACCAGGGCCCTCTTACCAACTATTTGGGCCCCCGGGTAAAGACATGCACCTGGGCCCATATACGTCTGAGGCAGCGCAAGACAAAAAAAAAAAAAAAAAAAGAGAAAAAAAACCCACAAACTTACTTTTAGGACAGCTGGCGATCCGGCTACCTCCCTGTTCTCCTCCTCCTTCACATTCCGCAATGCTTGACTGGCGGGTGTTATGACGAGTCACCCAAAATGCACTGCCAGCGCCACACTGAGGAGGACAACAGGGAGGGAGCCAGATCGCCAGCTGTCCTAAAGTTAAAAATATTTTTCTTGTACTGCTTTGGAAAGACTTACCTGGCCTGCAGGGCCCCCGGCCACCTGCCCATTGTGGCCAATGTGAAAGAAGCCCCTGTAAACGACTAACCTATATACCTTTAATCAGTGGCCTATGATGAATTTTATAAATAGTAGCTAAGTTAAATTTTTTGTCCAAAGAAAATTTTTACTTACCATTTCTAGCAAAATCACATGTTTCTGTATCCTCAATAGGGGTTACATCACTGTCTGCAGCTCTTGCCTCTTGTTGCTTCTCTCTCAGGTTTTCTAAGGATAAACAATAAAACATGTTGCTATTATTATCTAATTGTAAATGATTTATTTCCTCATCAACAGATTATTTTAACCTAATGACAATTTGAAATATTTAACAAATAAACAAAAAAAAAAGGCTTTGCAATGTTGAATGTAGAATGTATATTGGACTATCATTCACCTGCAACGGATTCCGAAATGTTCTGTAATGACGCCAATTCTGTCCTTGAACTACATGGTTGCTCTTCAAATGCAGTCTCTGAAACATAAAACAATGTTAAAAATTTGGCCAAAAATCCGATTTTAATAAATTTAAGATTTTTTTATATTTTTTTTTAAAACCAACCTCTTCTTCTTTTTTCAGTGATGTTAGTCACCGTAGAAACTGATGATACACTCGTTCGTTTTCTTGGGATTTCTGTTTGAAATTGCTTTGTTTTAGATTATTACAAGACATAGATATATTTTTGTAAAAAAAATAAAAAAATTTTTTTCATAAATACCTGTTGTCGCACGCGATCCTTTTTTCTTAGAGAGTAGGATGTCTTTGTGTGTTTGAACTACACAAAAAACACAATGAAAATGGTTTTTAGATATTGATTGATGACATACACATATTTTTAAAACAAAAATTGCCCCAGACACTCTTCAAAATTGCCCCATGACTAATGTTTGGGCAAAAAAAAATAATGCCTGATTCATTAACCATTTACCTATATAAACTGCTAATTTTGGTCACTCGGCCAAAATAATGTTACAATGAAATGGCTGCAAAATATTATAATGTTTTCCAAAAAAATAAAATACTGACGTTTTTCACGTAACACACAAATATCATCTGTGTACAAATAAGCTCTCAAAAATTAGTGCAACAGGAAAAAACAGGCAGTATTTAACTTATGTGCAAAACAGAATACTGACTTGCACACCTTGCATTGTTGCATGTTTTTGTCCAGGATACTTAAATAACGTTTCTAAACTTACGATCCTTAATGAATCATGAGCCATGTCATTAAATAGATTAGAATTAAATTATAAAAAAAATATAGGGTTCAAGACCAAACTCCTCCTTTATATGCCTTCTTTCACAGGATCATATATATATATATATATATATATATATATATACACACACAACTGACTTAACACATACATCGATAAACACACACATGTGTGTGTACATATATTAAAATATATACACATACATACTATGGTGTAAGAGACAAGAAAACAAACACACACATACACAAAAAGATGTGCACGTTTTAGACCATAAGAACAGTATATTAAAGATAGGCGTGTATATATAAGAGTGATTATTAAGATAAAAATGGATCAATATCTACAATTTAACCGCTATGGCTATATTTATCCATTTATATGTTAATAAACACGCTTATATATACATGTCTAGCTTTAATATACTTTTTTTATGTTCTAAAACATTCACATGTTTTGGTGTATGTGTGTGTTTGTTTTCTTGTCTCTTACACCATAGTATGTATGTGTATATATTTTTATATATGTACACACACACCTAAAAAATAAAGATATCTATATATAATCATATGCACACATTCACAACCACCTGTTTAATGTTTATTCATTCATCTATATCAAAAATATAATTAAAATGGGTATATCTTAGATAAAGAGAAATGAGTATACATAAAACAGTGTTGATTGAGAATGTGTGCATATAAAAACTATAAATATATTTGATTTACATTGAAAAAAGTTTGGGCTGCATGATATACACACACCAAAATCCTATGTTATTATTGTCAAGGTGGGGTTCATCTACATATTGCTTTGTATGTATACAAATTTCAATCAACAGCTGTGTGTACATTGTAAAATAAATTTGGAATACAAACAACACAAATGTACAGTAACAATAACCATGGGCAATGATAACATATGATTTTCGTTTGAGAATATATTTTAGACATGAGATGTGTGTGTGCGTGTGTGTGTGCGTGTGTGTGTGTGTGTGTGTGTGTGTTGGTATGTGTGTGTTTGTATGTATGTGTGTGTGTGTACATGTGTGTGACTGGTAAAATATATTCAAACAAAAAACACTTACCAACTTGGCTGGCAGCTGTGTCAGGACGTCCTTTTGAGCTTTTCTTAGATGGCCGCTTGGAAGTTGGCTCTACAATTAAATTTAACAGTGTTAAAATTAAAATTATTTAAAAAATTAATAAAAAATAAAAAAAATTTAATTTACACTTCCTCATACATATAAACATATATACATACCTTCTGATAAATATGTTGAAGGTTCCTCTGTGTCCACAGCACCTTCCACACCTTCCACGAGTACAGGATCCAGGACCTCAGACAGCCTCACTTCCCAGGGTTTCATGGTGATATTTGCAGGTTTCCCACCACCAGTTCCTTTTGCATGCCTCTTGGATGCAGCCATCTTCTTCTTTACAATCCGCTTACAGTCCCGGAAACGTTTCCTGCAATGCTCAATAGATTTTGGAACTTGCCCACAAGAAGTCACCTTGTCAGAGATCTGACGCCATATCTGGTTCCTCTGCTGATGACTTGTGACATGTGCCCGTTTACCATAAAGAACATCATAGTTAGTTACTATCGTGTCCACCAGGATGTTGTTCTGCTGCTCAGAGAAACGAGGTGCTCTGGTGATGTTACTACCACCTTCCTCAGGATCATCACCATCATCTTCTTCAGCCACTGTAGATTGCTGCGAGGGTCTGGAAGCCACTTTTTTAAGGAATCTCTGTCTTCTTCTTTCTTGTGCTCGCTCTCTTTCTTCTGTTTCATGCTGCCACTCTTCTCCACTGCTGATATCTTCTTCATCCAGGTGTACCTGTTCAGAAAGATTTTCCCTATGCTCCCTAGACATACTGATATATGTATGCTATGTAGCTGCTATGTAGCTGAAATAAATAAAAGTAATGCTGGAACTAAAAAGTAACTAAACTTTTATTTAATTGTGATTATTGCACACTTTTTCTGTATTGCAGTATATTGATGTCTGCTATTAAATAAAATGTGTGGTGTTGTGTAGTGTTTGATTTAGTGTGTGGTGTTAGTACTGTGTAAAAATATAACTTACTATAATGTAATGCAAAATGTAATGCAAAATATAATGTAATGCAATGTAAATAATGTGAAAATAATGAATAAAGGTATATAAAGATGCAAAAAGTACAATCCAGAAGCTCACAAAACCAGAGGGTCTCAGGAATCAGCCACCAGCATCGAAATCTCTGCAAAATGGCACTTTGCAAAACAAAGTTGTTTTTTTTAATAGAAATGTGGGCAGGAAATCGCGAACGGCGGGAAAAAGGTAAAAAAAAAAAAAAGCACTTCGTACAAGTCGGATATTACGCGATAAGGGGCTGGGTTAGGTATTACAATTGAATACCGTCATTTCCGGGAAGTTGATTTTTTGCGATGTCCGCGGTTCCGCGTATTCGCAATATATTACGCGAATACGCGGACAATTGAATACCCCCCATAGTGTTCTAAAACACTGGGTGGCTCCAGGGTTTAATTCAGCGGCCATAGCCTATTCAGCTGCATGTCTTCTATGTGGGAGATATAATCCAAGACAGACAGTTAAGACTCTTCAAATGCATACACCAAAGCCATTATACCAGAGACTGCAAATTTACTACATGCAGTTAGCCAGAGTTGAAATTTATGAATATGTCCTTGTGTGCATTGACCTCTTCTCAAACTGGGCTGAGGCGTGGCCAGTATCAAAAGCCACAGCTAAAAATACAGCTAAGATAATAAGTGAAATTGTTTGCAGATACGGGCTACCTGAAGTAATAGAATCAGACAGAGGCCCCCATTTCACAGGAGAAATAATGCAAAACATAATGAAGGATATAGGGATACAGCAAGCACTTCATACACCTTACAGGCCACAAGCAAGTGGTAAAGTAGAGAGACTGAATCATCATCATCATCCTTTATTTATATAGTGCCACTAATTCCGCAGCGCTGTACAGAGAACTCATTCACATCAGTCCCTGCCCCATTGGGGCTTACAGTCTGAAATCCCTAACACACACACACAGACAGAGAGACGCACACACAGACAGAGACTAGGGTCAATTTTGTTAGCAGCCAATTAACCTAACAGTATGTTTTTTGGAGTGTGGGAGGAAACCGGAGCACCCGGAGGAAACCCACGCAAACACGGGGAGAACATACAAACTCCTCACAGATAAGGCCATGGTCGGGAATTGAACTCATGTCCCCAGTGCTGCAAGGCAGACGTGCTAACCACTACGCCACCGTGCTGAATGGGACATTAAAACTGAAAATCGAGAAAATGTGTGCACAGACAGGAAAATCTTGGGTAGATTGTTTATCTTTAGCACTGTACTCAGTTAGGACTACACCAGGAAAAAAACACAAGTTGTCTCTATATGAAATTTTGTTTGACAGTCCACCCAGGACAGGATGTTATTTTCCACAGCAGTTACAACATAACCATGCTGACCTAACTGATTATATGATACAAGTCTCCAGGGTTTTAACTAATGTGAACTCTCAAGTTTTGTCCTCCATTCTAAACCCAGAAAATATCTCTGCAGCACATTCTCTACAACCACGTGATTGGGTATTTCTGAAACGGCATGTGAGAAAGACATTGGAACCCAGATTCGATGGTCCTTATCAAGTCCTATTGATAACGTCTACGTCAGTCAAACTGGGAGGCAGAAATACCTGGGTTCACGCTTCACACTGCAAGAAATTGACTGTCAAGATTGATCTACCATCACCATGAATCCTATCCAGGCATAGTATTGTTAAAATTAATAATTCACACTGACATGATTACACCAGGAAGTAAGAATAAGAAAGAAACAAAAAATGTCTGTATACACGTGGATTAGTGCTAATGACACTCAGACTAAGTGCCTGATAGGTACAAGCAGACTCTCTCAAAAGATGGTAATTGGAAACCATGCTGTATGTTTAAATTCCGTATGACAGGAAGATATTTGTTCACTGAAAAGGCAGGGGCAGAGAGTCATGGGTTATGGGTAGCGGGGAAGAACGATAAGCTTCTGATTTTTGAATTCAAACACTTACAAGATGGTGTGTTGTAAAGAAGACTTCCTGCAACTAAAGGGGTATGTACAGACTTGGCAGACAGGGATGAGGTGTATTAATGATACTAAGAAAGAAATGACTATAAACCTGGACCAGCCCTGGACAGCACAGGGAGATGTGATGATAATATGTATCAACTCCATATAAATAGTAGGAGGACCAGGTCTAGAATATGAGGGGAATAATATAACACTAACTAGATCAGAGATTCTGATGCAGAGACTGTATGTTTTAAATGCCCAGCCTAAACCACATAATGATACCATAATTAAGCTACTATTCTACTGCATCAAGGTAGGAACACGTAGGTATTCCACCAGACATGTATTCAACATAACCTTTGCCCCAGACCCCACGACTGTAGCAACAGAAGGAAAAGAGAATGGTATGATACCGTTCTTGGGGCCGCAGTAACAGGGATGGGGGTCCTCAATAGCATTGAAGTTAAACCAAAATACAACACAATGAGTACAGCAGGAGAAGACATGAATAAGGTGAAGCTATGCAGACCGAATGGATGCCTACAATATTTACCCCAATACAGAAACTAATTAGCTGGGATAGGGAATATCTAAAGTTGAAACATAAGATTGGCGCTCAAAGATAAACTAATAAAATAAAAACCTCAATAAAATATCTTCTCAATGACATGCACCAGGATCAAAAAGTCTGTCTCTCATAATAATATTCTGATATGGATGTCAATTTAACTTGATACAATTCAACAAAGTCCTCCAATAGAAATATCTGATATATCTAGGTCCGTATAAGGGTTTAATTCAGTTAATAACGAGGATATATTTTATTTTTCTTTGCACTCCAGTAGATGAAATAGTTAGATAAGGCGTCTGACTCAACCAATATAATTGATGCATCAGATTCAGTCACACTCAGATTTCTTCTTATACAACCCCAAAAAGAAACACACTTACAAGATATCTGGTGTCAAATAGCGTGTAATCTCCTACAGAGGTTGGTTACGTTCTTCCTCACTGTTTAATCCCGCATCGGAGCTCTACAGCATACTGGGTTTCTTGAATTCAAATGTCTAATACAATTCAGCACGTTTTTTCCACAGGCTGGTTCCGTGTTGTCCACTGCTTAATCCCGCACCGGAGCTCTGTAGTGTAGTGGGTTTATAGTGTAAAACAGCCTGTCACCTCCACAAACCCTTGCTGCGTTCTTCCGTAATACTCAATCCCACATACGAGATCCACCATATGTACGGAATAGATAGGAAGAAAGAGGAATTCTAATAGTGCATTACCTTTTATATAAAGGATGTTTATTAACCACTTAAAACAATGAACATGATATGACGCACATAAGCAAAATGTCCACTGGAAGTCTCTCACATGATGGACTCTTACCCTGAAAAGGTGTAATAGAATGCATATAACAGTAAACCTTGAATTGCGCGCAACACAAGTCACTGATATTCAGGGTAGAATAATCCTATGTAAACCTCCGCCCCCAGCCAACGCGTTTCAATTCCAAGAATCTTTGTCAAAGCATACGGGGTGTAGCCGACTTCCTCCCTTATAAATCATCTTAACCTTCAATTTGATTTCAGATGTGTCTAATCTATTTGGAAACACAGCAGCTAACATTGTATCCAAATATGACCAAAACTTTATCCTATCAAATTATATATAACTGACAGTTTTATCCTTGTTAATAAAATATTTCATTTAATATGACTAAAACATAATAAAGATATATAAGCACAAAGAAGATTTTTCAATCACGTTGAACTAACTCGCTCGACTAAAGCATAGGGGAAGCTCAACATGAATGTTAGCCTCTTATCGGAACTGGTCAGCCTATTAATACACTATGAAGCAAAATGAAGATATATCACTAAGTAAATACTCCACATGCCACGGATTTTCAAAACGATAACCAACAATATCCTCCTATCTAACAAAGGGGGAAGAATCTTATCTGTGGAAGATGTGACAGATTAAAAGTTTGAGTCAAAAAATTTCACAGGACTTTTCTCAGACTACCTGTGCATAAGATATAAGAAATCGGCTCATCTTTCTCTTCAAAACATGCATGGTAAAATCATCAAATTCTCCCTAAAAGTGTTGCCCCGATCAGAACTAGCAAAAGGAATACTAATATATTCCTGACCGGTAGGCAATGAATGGCAACTGCACATCATAACCAAGTCTGACTAGAACTCTGTGAAAATAACATAATGCAGTATAATATACAATAGCATAATCTCATAGCTAGAAAAAAGAACTATAAAATTCTACATATACTACTTAAATATCAGATATATGTACAACTATCCCTGCATTCTAACTATCTCAGCTCTTAAGGGAAAAATTGCATGAATGACAATATATAAATCAACAAACTTAGGAAGGGAATGACATAATGAAGCTTACCTGAAAAACCACTTAATCTCAAAATCTTTGTTCAACGCCTTAGGCACTAATGTATCCATAAGATAAATCATTTTCATCTCAACTTGAGCTGATTCTTTCCCAGAATCTTTTCTTCTCCAATCTCCACAGATTTTTTGTATACCTCAAAAATATATATATTTTTTTTCATCACAATTGTGGTACTCTCTAAAATGTGCTGATAGTGAATGTTGTTGATATCCTTTTCTGATATATCGGTTATGTTCACCTAATCTTTCTTTTAATTTCCTAGATGTTCTCCCTATATATAATTTATTACACATGCATTCAACTACATATACACAGCTGGTGGAATTGCATGTTATAAAATCTCTAATTTTATGGGAAAAGCCTTAAACAGGAGACTTGGCAAATTCTCTTTTCTTCCCATCTCCCTTGAACTTCAGGCAGACTTGGCACACACCACATCTATAAAATCCTTGGGATTTTTTGCCCACTTTCTTTGATTCCCTCAAGCAGCTTTTAACCAAGATGTTCTTCATTGTAGGTGCCCTCCTATAAATAAATCTAGGAAATTAATGGATAATAGCGTCTAATGCAGAATCTTTGATTAGAATCGGCCAATGGTATGAACAATATTGCGTAATAAATGGCACCCCCAAAACACTATTTATCTTAGTAATAAGGAGTTGTGTTCTATCTATGTTTTACACACGTTCAATGATGCGATTAAGATTATCCTCTTTATAGCCTCTTTCTAAAAACTTCAATTCAATTGACTGTATTTTAAACATCTCTGGTTCTGTACAATTCCTTCTAATCCTTTGAAATTGCCCCACTGGAATGTTATCTAACCATTTGTAAAAGTGGTTACTATCAATCGGGATGAAGGAATTGGAATCCGTGGGTTTGTAATAATTATCTGTTACTAGATGGTAATCTTTAATACATATATTGAGGTCTAAAAAATGGACTCCGCTATTAGCATAAGCTTGATGTTAAAAGTATTAGAATTTAAGTAATTACAAAACTTTTCTAAAGATGCTGAATCTCCCCTCCAGACAAAGAAGATGTCGTCGATATATCGAAACCAGGAAACCAGATTCGCCCCCATACATGGGTGGTTCCACACATGAGTGTCTTCCCACTAACCCATGAACATATTTGCATAGCTGGGAGGGAATCTGGTTCCCATGGCAGTGCCACAATTTTGTAGGTAGAAATCTCCTCCATACCAGAAAAAAATATTTTTCAAAATTAATTCTATGCCTTCTAGTATGAAGTCTTTCAAAACTGTATTCACTTCTGTTTTATCCAAAAAATACTTAACGGCTTGAATACCTTTATCATGATCTATAATGGTCTATAATGAACTAACATCTGCTGTAATTAGCGTCTCAGATTCTTGCCATTCAATATCTTTTATCTTGTTCAGCACATCCATTGTATCTTTTAGATATGATCTAATGTAGACCATCAAAGGTTGCAGGTGATAATCTACAAATTGAGATAAATTAGCAGTTACCCCCTCTTTTCCTGCCACTATAGGCCTACCTGGTGGGGATATAAAAGTCTTATGAACCTTAGGGAGGATGAATAACACCGGAATAGCCGGATTTTGAATCTTAAGAAACTCCTTAAGCTGAGGTGAAAAAATCCCTCTATTTTAAATTTGGACAGGAGGTTGTCAAATTTCACCATAATACGGTCGGTAGGATTAGTTCTAAGTCTCTTATAGGTACTAGCATCGTCTAATTGTCTATGAATCTCTCGGTCATAATCTTTCACATCTTGAATCACTATACTACCCCCTTGTCAGCAGGTTTAATGACTATTTGTTTATTTTTCTTCAATTCCTTAAGGGCTGCTCTCTCTGCTTTATTTAAATTGTACTTCTTTCTTTTCCATTTCATTTTCTTTAGGTTTTCTTTCACTAAACCTTCAAACGTTTCCATTATTGCTTCTTTACAGTGACTAGGGAAAAAGTAGATTTCTTCTTAAATTTGCACATATTGTCCTCTACTTCTTTAGATTCTGATTGTTTCCTGATTTTTTTTTTAAAGTGACCTATCTAATAAATTTCTGGAGGTCGATGAAAATATTAAATCTATTTGGTTTGCTAGAGGGAGCGAACTTCAGTCCCTTTGCTAGGACGTTCTTCTCATTATTGGACAAATATGTTTACTCAAATTATAAATCTTTACTCCCTTATCAACATTTCTGCATGGGGATTCTTTACTTTTAATATCTGTAGATATAACTTTCCTCATATAAGCTCAAGTATATATGAATTTTGCATAAACATGCCCCACAATGTACACACTCAATTTCTGATGTGCGAAGGGTACATGTAACAGAAGTATAATAGACTGTACATAGTGCAACATGTTTCAGAACTGAGACAATAAAAACATTTAAAAAATCAGAACCAAATATTTTACAGTTGGGTAAAACCACACACATTAGGCTACCTACGCCTTTTGGCAGGTACATCAGAAGTTCGGGTGACACTCTCTCCTCTTCCTCACTGCCCCCCTGGTGCGGGCACCTCTGTAAAGTGATGACTGTACCTTCCTGTGTGTCGTTAGGAGGTGACATCTGCACTGACTGGTGCTGGCCTTGTAGAGATGATGAGGTTCCTGTGGAGAAAAGGCCAAGGTAAGTTTATAGAAAATCACATGCTTGTCATTTTAATTTTGGACACTGCAGGCAAACACATAACATTGTTTAACTACAGACTCTTTTCAAAACTCAACTTTCCTGACTAGTTGCTATATAGGTCCTGCTTAAGGATGATACTCATCTTTTAAGGTAGTAAAAGCTCATGTATCCTATGTGTTAGGCTGAGGCCACAGTGAAACCAAATTAATTTGTTACCCAAACAAGAGGGTGTAGGCGGCAAAATGGTGGCGTGGGGTAAACTATTACTCCTTTTGCCCAGCCTCTGTGTAGTACTTCCAGATGAATTCTACAAACGTATATCAACCAAGGTATTAAAGTAATTTTATCGCTTACCAATAAAACATTGTCCAATGCGATTTGTGTGGTTCCAACGCACAATGTATTTAATTGCAAAATTTAGCAGGATTTTACAGCAAGCCATTGTTACACATTAAAGATGTTTAAAATAAAGCAGGAAAGTATAAAAATCAAAATACATTACATCTTCCTTATAGGGTTCACCCAAATTCAATGAATGCAGTCATGATCTCACATTGCCAGGATCAAAAAAGAGATAGAACAAAAGCCAGCATGCTTGTATATACTGTACAGATAACACTTGGTGAGGTCTTCATTGGTCCAGGGTTAATGATATTCCAGTTCCTTGCAAGTTATAGGTCAGTTCTTTTGATCCTTACAAAGGGTGAGGGGAACTTCCCCCACCCCATTGTTCACATGATTTGACTCTGAATGACCAGTCCAAACTGACCCACACAAAAGTATTTTTGAGCATTAATCTCATATTGCTTGTATCTTGCGATCGCTAGATGCGATCGCTATTCCGTCCACACGGGGTTAATGCTGGTGAAATAAGCTTTAATATGGGACCAAACTCTTTACCTTTTAAAACACCTGAACCATAAATACCTTCACTACAGTAATATATATGCACAAATAAACAATCTAATACATTTTACTAATAAATGTATGTGGATTGGAACCCTTATAAATATGAACCATATTTATAGATGAATGTGGGAGTGCGAGTGTATGTGTGCGTATTTTATCGTGCGATCGCGCCTTTCCACGTGTTAAGTGGCGTACTGATCGCAATCGCACGGTAAAACAATATTAACCAATATACTTTCGTTCATCCAATTATACGACTTCAACAAAGGTATTTCACATTTCCACAAGCATTTACATATAACAAATGCTTGAAAACAATGTCTTTGCGCAAAATCTGCAACTCTCACCAGTTTGCTCTTCAGGGGCAGAATCTCTGACAGATGGTGGAGGAGTCAATTTTGGACTCGAAGTAGAATCTCTTACAGGCGAATCTGAATGTTTGAATAATACCAAAAACTGTATTAGCAGTGGAAAACATTTACTCATGTATGCAGTGTACTTTGAAAAATTGCATTTAGTTATTAAACCATAAACCCTTTTTTAATTGAATGCTTCATTGCAAAACACTTAGTAAAATATGCAAACAACTCATCACTTCCTTTACCAAAAGAGGGTGCATCCGTGTCCTGGACGTTTACACCTTCCACAATTTTACGGGGTAGTATCTCACGCAAATCCTCCTCATAACTTGTATATTCCACATGAAGTGGTGGCCCACCACCTGTGCCTCTTGCTGCCCTCGACTCCTGAGCCCTATTTTCTTTAAGGCGTCCCTTGATGACTGAAAATATTTTGCGGCAGTAAGACACTGACCGCTTTAAACGTCCCACCGCATTCACGGCCTCCCATATCTTAGACCATAATTGGTGTCGCCGCCTTAGCAGAGTACGGGCTGCAAAGTTTGATAAAATAATCTCGTAACAGGGAACAATATTGTGCACCAACACACAATTCTCACTGTGAGAAAATCTGACATTCCTCCCTGACTTTGTCTTCCTCCCCTGTCCTGTCTCCTCTGTTGAAGTCGTATAATTGGATGAACGAAAGTATATTGGTTTAATATTGGTTTGCCATGCGTATTGCGAAGCATACGCCAGGTAACACGTGGCGTGATGCGATCGCACGGTAAAATACGCACGCACACACTAGCATTACAACATTTAATTATTTATACAATTCATATTGGTTCCGTTACACTGTAATTTATGAGCAGATAGCATTTGGTTTATTATTTGCTTATATAATATGATTATATGTACATTTTAGTGTTATTAAAGGTTTAGGTTATAGGAAAGGTGTCATGCCTGATATCATATTGAAGCCCTAATCATCAGCAGCTGTCCGGTGCAGTCGGCGAAGAGATCGCACATTGCATACTTTAGTTATTGATATTAGGTAATAAACCTTTTGTATGATGCTGGCTATGAAAAGGAGCAGACCCCCTGGAGAGACAACCCCCTCCTTTGGATTCCTTAGATTGAATCAGCCTATGAACTGTTTACCCTGAAGCCACCCTGTGCCTGGACCTATAGATGCAAGCTACGTCATCTCTATTGTTCACAATGAAACACTGACTGTATATATTAGCTGCATCCCCCACCAGGGTCAGGCTACTCTGACCACAGTTATCTAACAGATACACTGTTCCATTGGGACCCATGGAAGCACAGCGATTGCAGCGGTATGTATGTATGTAACTTTTGGTATTGGCTGTGCTGTACTGTACTTTATCATAATATAATAATGTATTGAATTGTTGATTATTTACATCTGCTAAAATAAACCACCATGTGCTTTGGAAACACATGCAATTGATTGGGCAATGCTTATTTTAAAACGATAGAATTACTTTAATAATTTGGGGGCTCGAAGGTGAGTTACGTTACCAGCAGGTATGCAACGCTTACGTTATTCGGTTCCTCAACAAAGGGTGGATTGAAGGACGCGTCGCATAGCAGGAAAGAATGCATTGTGTTTAAGACCTGTGGTTCACTTTGTGTTGAGAGACCGAATGTCCGTTGTTGCATAGACTGAAGGAACGCTAATTAGAATCTAGGGACAAGAAAGAAAAATGTTTCTTTTTATTGTCGTTTTACGTTTTAAAGTGTATTGCATTGCTGAGCGTATGTGTATTTCCGGCTGTGCGTACGCAAACTTCCGGTAGATTTGCCACGTGGTTAAACAATTGTTTTAATAGTTATACATGCATAGTATAAATTACTTGTGAAAACCTCTGAGACATTATTACTGTTGTTGGGAACTTTTAATTTTCTGCGCAGAAAAGGTGGATAGTGTGTGATTTTGTAACGTAGATACACTGTTTATTATTCATTGTGCTCAGTTGCTGTCTGACGAGGCGGATTGCCCAACTGAAGGACGGTATACAGGGCAGGTATACCGAATGCGAAAACCGGGTTTTCGCAAAGCGCTACCAATAGATCGCAAGGTTTGCTAATAATTAGTATTGGTAGGCTGTGCGATCTAACCGCATGACAACCATCAGTGCGAATTGGTGAAGCAGCTAGGAGGAATTATGTTGGAAAGGCTGGTTGATTGTATCGACTTTGTTCTCCCAGTTATAATAAACTCAACAGATTTTTGTGGTTTAGCCAGGGCATCGAGGAGCTGATAGCCTTTGGGTCCCACAGTGATAGTTTCTGTGTTAGGGGTCCTTGTCTAAGACAAGAGGAAGCGAGTGGACGCGGCTTGTAGCGAATACGTCCACGGCCAGTAAGAGATCTCTAGCTGTAGAGTGATTGTAGCAATTGTTGAAATCAGTATATCTGTGTTCCGCATAGAAGGTTGTCGTAGCCTGGCTATCTAAGACACTGTTCAACATGGGTGCTAAGCATACGCTAGAGATGGCCAATGTACTGCCTAAAGAAGGCCTTAGGGATTCAACAAGGTTTTGTATGTGTAATAAATATGGTGCATACGCAACGGCTTATTGCAACACAGGGGTCGAGATGACAAAAGAGTGTGTTAGGCCTTTCCCAACAACAGGGAGTTTTAATGCAGAGGTACTAAATACCGTAAAAGATAAAGTACGGTTGATTAAGTCAACAGTACATAATCATTGTTTAAAATCGTGGCAAATGGAAGGTAACACGTGGCAGAGCAGCGAACGCACAGCGGAAGTGAGTGTAGCGAAAAATGCGTGTTCAGCGGAAGTAAGCGTACCGGAAACAAGCATTCCAGAAGTGTGCATTGCTAATCGTGGCGAACTGAGCGCAAACACGCCCCCCGACAAATTCGGTCGGGGCGGGAAGTACAGCCAATACCAAAAATGTGAAAACTGTAACTAGTAACCTGTATGTTGTTTTAAGTAATGTTAAAAGTAATGTTTCAGGACAAAGAAGAGGGACGGTCCCACCAGCAGGGGCAGCGGCTGAAAGTGGTGAGAATAATGTAAAGGTTAACACAGGGGGAGACATCCATTGTACTGCAGCAGCAATTTCAGCACCTAGTTCAGAACATAGTCATTTGGTAGACTTACATCCTGTCTGCACTACAACAGTTCCCAATGGGAAAGCGGACAGAGATGGTGACGTTCCCTTAAAACATGTAGCAAAGCATGATACAGGCACTAGATCTAAAACATTTTCAATTTTGTCTGATTTCCCTGATCCTAGGAAAGATTTGACCAAATGTCAGCAGTTTATTAGATATTATGGTAATATGTATGAGCCAACTAATAACGATTGGCGAGTATTATTGAAAACCTGTCTTCCTCTCAATACTGATATACAAAAGTTCATTAAGGATTGTATGTTGGAGGAGGATGAATCCTTAACCAAGGATGATAATCAGGACAATATTAGACAAATAATAACACGGTTGGCCATATATTTCCCAGTGATAGTGGACTGGAGTAAAATTTTTACTATCCAGCAAAAAGATAGTGAAAATGCAACAGACTATTTTTGCAGAGCTCTAATAGAAATGGGCAAATATACTGGGGTACCAGACATAAAAGATAATGTACACTACAGAGAGGTTGCTGTTAAAGTTCTAATGGATGGACTCAGGGAAAACTTGAAAAGAAGGGTGCAAACTTCATTACCATACTGGAGAGGAAGTACTGTAAGTGTTCTCAGTGAGTCAGCTATAGGACATGATAAAAAAAAAACAGAAGGAGACACTAAGTAATAGGGTAATGATGGTAAGTATCCCAGCACTAGAGGGACTGCACACACGACCACCAGCATACAACCCACATAACAGGAAACCCAAAATAGTAAGATGTTACAATTGCAGAGAAGAAGGACACATTAGGAGAGATTGTAAAAAGGAAAGTGACAATACACATAGGGGTGGGTCACATAGATATCATCCAAGAAGGAATTCACATAGACTAGAAAACTCACACCTGCCCGCACACGTTATAGCAGCAAATGCTGTGCGTGAAAGCAATAATCAACTCGAGAGTTCAGGTCAGACCTGTAATCCTACAACTAGACAAAGTAAAGTTAACCTGTGTTAAGTATTAAGGTGCAAAATGTAGAAAGAAATTTATTTAAAAGGTAATCTTTGTTGATTTTGTTTGTTTGTTTTATGTTGTCACATGTTTGCTTTCCTAAATCGCTGGCCGATGGAAAAGAATGGACATGTTTGTTTTGTTTGCTGTTTTAAGATAACTATCTTGTTTTTCTTCTCACAGATAAAGGGGACACAAAAGGAGTATAGACTTAGTGATCAGAGGGATGGGATAGAGAAATAGAAAAAAAATCACTCTTGAAAGACAAATTAACAATAGACAATTGGAACACTCTTTTGTTTTAGGCTGCAGTGACTCATGATAATTTGTTTGGCTGAGAATCATTATCCAAAAATGAAGTATGTACATACTTTGCTCCAAAATATCGTTTTATGTATTTCAGAGAAAATATGAGTCACTAAGAGTAAATTTTTCATTTTCTCTATAATAAGTTAGGGAAAGTCCGTTGAAAAGGTATGTAGTTGATGTTATACCGAGTTCTTAATGAACAAATGACGGACGACACTGGATGGCACTGTTAAGACCCCCTAGTCAAGTATGGTGAGGGGTCATAGTTGGCAAATAGTTAAGGGGAGCAGTGGAATGAATACAGCCATTTCCCCATTGAGTCAGAGTCCAATCCAGCTGTCATTTTGTTGTAAAAAAATCTCCCTTTCTGCATGTATGTTTGTATTCAAATCCTTATATTCCCATCATTCATTGCTTTCCTATTTCTCATTTTTTTACTCAAACGCTAATCTCTCTCTCTCTCTCTCTCTCTCTCTCTCTCTCTCTCCCTCACTCCCTCCCTCTCTCTCTCTCTCTCTCTCTCTCTCCCTCTCTCTCTCCCTCCCCCTCTCTCTCTCTCTCTCTGCTCTGGTAGAGATAAAATCAGACACAGTCTCAACAATGGGGCTAAAACATATTTTTAATTTTACATAAGACAAATTCAGAGATACACACACTAAATTGACATGAGTTACAGAAACAGTCAGGGGTTTTGTTTTCATGTGTATAGAAACTGCTGATTTTAAGCCGAAAGGTTCTGTTGTGGAAATACGATTCATATTTTATAGATTGCATATCTGTTTTGTGTTTTTTTTTGTTTTATGATTCCTGCCTCCTGTACAAAAATGTGCCTTTATATGGAGGCACAAAGGGTGGATAGGAGATTGCTGGAGGTTAGGCATACAGATATGCATCTCTGTATAGAACATTGGAGTAGGATTTTTACCACAAGATACGACATAATGTGAAACCCTAGAAAATGTAGAATTTTCATGTTTTATATTTTTTTCACTGTTAGACAGGCATGTACTGCATACTGTTATATTTGAAGAAAGTGTTATAGAAATAGACCTCTTTGCCTTTCCCACTTAGTCAAGTAGCTGAATGTGAGGTACTGAGAATGACATGTGAGTTGGCAGTGGGAAAATCGATTGATATACATTGGTCTTCAGCATTTTTCTAGTCTAGGGGGCGATGTTGAGGTGACTGAGAAATCATTTTATAGCAATACCAGCACATGATTAGGACACTACATAGAGGACTTTATATATTGACACAGTTACCAACTGAAGTAGCTGCTAGTAAGGTCCACACTTACACACACGACCATACATGGCTGTCACACCAGGGCGAACATAGCTGTCAAATAGACAGCAGGGTTTTATGTGACAGTTAACAAATCTATGTTTTGTTTTGTTTTTCATTGTATTGTTTTAAGTTTTAAAATGTGAACACACACACACACATGCACGCATACACATATTGGTTAATATAGGAAGATTTGTGTTACCTGAGGGATAAACTGTCTGGAAGGTGAAGAGATGTGGTGAGGAGTCTGGTGGACTCTGGAGAGATGGACAAGGTAGACCACTAGAGCCATCCCATATCCCTCGTGCTGATGGGTTTTCCTCCAGGTAAAACAAATACACATCATCCAATTACCACCATGCAGGATCCTCAAGTATACAATGGTGTGCCAATGAAAATGTCTGGGTAGAGGTGTATTGAAATGTGTCTAATGTATTACTGTATCATACTCAAAGCTTTTGTTATTCAATGTGATAGTCCTAGAGTTATAATAGATGATAGGGGTATTCATGTTATTGATAATAGAGGTATAATGTATGAGTAGTGGTAACAAATCACATACTTTCAATTAACCATAAACCAGTGTGAACATAAAGTAGTGGTACTCGGTAGAATGAATTGAATAGAATAAGAGTTGGAGCTCGATTGAAGTGACTGATAGCTTCGGCCACTAGTCCTTTCCCGCTACCAAAAGATCCCTCCTGGGCAGAGTCCTAAGCTGTCAGTTTTTGAAATGTTCTTGACCCCTCGTGAGATGAGATTGGAACTGGGAGGCTAGGTTAGATCTTGAGAGAAGGTAAATAGTGAGACAGCAACCAAGAACGTCCAAAACACTGTTTCCTGAAAGGTCACACTAACTGTCAGGATGTTGGATCAGGAGAGTAAGTTGTGGAGCAGAAATTTCTTAAGCTTAGGTTAGTTGACAGACAGGTACCAGGTGTAGGCTACCAGCATCACGGCTTCAAGGGTAGCAGAGACACACTGGTGCCCATTCCACCCACTGCAGAGGGGCCAACACTCAGAGAAGGGTCCAAGGGCACTCATGAGTCTGTACTGGAAGGCCTCGAATGCAGTTAGTAGCACCTGAGCCAAAGGCTAAGACTGTTGTCCAGCATCAAGTTGTAGTTTTTCCTGTTTTGTGTTCTCTCATTTCATTCTCTTCTCAGGGCGGTTAATTCTTTTGATTATTAGCAGGTGACAGAGACTGGTTCAGGTAATGATAAGGAGGTATTGGGGAGGAAGAAGTTAGTAGCATAATCAGTCCAGCCAATTACTCTATTCAATTCAGGGGTAAAGGAAAATTTAGAAACCTTGGAGCTTGGAGAAAGTGTGAGGGGCTATTGTCTGAGTAGCATTCCTTCCGTAAGTACGGCGACCCCATGGTTAGAAAAGAGATACACCCAGCGATGCCAGTCCAGTAATATTCGGACTTGAGCAGGCATCCTTGAGAATGATTATCATTCTTGGGAGGGTAAGGTTTTAGACCAAACAAAGTGCTGGGCGTGCTCACACGTGCCTCAGTGATTATATCAAGTAGGATTAGTTCTCTTTCCACTAAATATTCTTGAGGCACCCGAACTATAGGCGGGAGGTCACTAAGGGAAAAAGTAGGACACCTAGGTCCCTTAGTCTGAAGTCTCCCAATGCTTTGCAAGCCGATCACTGTTAAATCTGAGTATTGGGAGACTGGGAAGAATGAACAGACAATAGCCCGCCCACAAGTGTTGATGAAAAGAACTGATGACATTATTAGAAGTGTGTCGATTAACGCAGGCTGAAGGAGATTGCATATGACATTATTGATAGACATAGGATGATGCTATTGATGAACATGAAGTGTTTAAATGTATTCTGAGCTTAAAGACATGCGTTGGACAGAAGAACCTGTTAAACTTAAAGAAATGTAGTAGAGAATTCTGTATAGCTGATACATGTTCTATTGTACCTTGTACCTTTCCAAATAATGTATTAAGTGTTTTATTGCACCCTTGAAGGGCATACAAAAGGTTATCTCCAAGCTCCAGAAGTGTACGGTTTATAGTAAAAGAAGAAATCGTTTAGAGGATTAAGACTCTCTCTTATGATAACTTGTTTAGATCTACAAACAGCGTGGTCATACACCAAGGGGGATTTGTATTACATAACAATGAAACGTGGTACTGAGATCCTGCATATAACATCTTTAAGGTGATAGTTTATTATACTATCAAAAGGTGGACTGTTGAAGTCGTATAATTGGATGAACGAAAGTATATTGGTTTAATATTGGTTTGCCGTGCATATTGCGAAGCGTACGCCAGGTAACACGTGGCGTGATGCGATCGCACGGTAAAACACGCACGCACACACTAGCATTACAACATTTAGTTATTTATACAATTCATATTGGTTCCGTTACACTGTAATTTATGAGCAGATAGCATTTGGTTTATTATTTGTTTATATAATATGATTATATGTACATTTTAGTGTTATTAAAGGTTTAGGTTATAGGAAAGGTGTCATGCCTGATATCATATTGAAGCCCTAATCATCAGCAGCTGTCCGGTGCAGTCGGCGAAGAGATCGCACATTGCATACTTTAGTTATTGATATTAGGGAATAAACCTTTTGTATGATGCTGGCTATGAAAAGGAGCAGACCCCCTGGAGAGACGACCCCCTCCTTTGGATTCCTTAGATTGAATCAGCCTATGAACTGTTTACCCTGAAGCCATCCTGTGCCTGGACCTATAGATGCAAGCTACGTCATCTCTATTGTTCACAATGAAACACTGACTGTATATATTAGCTGCATCCCCCACCAGGGTCAGGCTACTCTGACCACAGTTATCTAACAGATACACTGTTCCATTGGGACCCATGGAAGCGCAGCGATTGCAGCGGTATGTATGTATGTAACTTTTGGTATTGGCTGTGCTGTACTGTACTTTATCATAATATAATAATGTATTGAATTGTTGATTATTTACATCTGCTAAAATAAACCACCATGTGCTTTGGAAACACATGCAATTGATTGGGCAATGCTTATTTTAAAACGATAGAATTACTTTAATACCTCTAACCCTTCCTCACCTTCCTCTGTCCCCTCCAGCTCCATCTCCCTCTCCTCACCCTCTGCCCCCCTACTATCTCTGGCCATAATCCCAACTAATGAACAAAAACAAGTAACACTGAACTACTGACAAACACAAAAGACAAACTATACTAGCTAATGAAACATGCACAACACACTCACACACAAGTAACAGAGACAAAGGACTAGACAATTACCAAAAAAAAGACAGAAATTAAATCAGAAAATAAAGCCACAGCACTGTAAAAAAACACAGGACTACTCACACTCCAAGAAGAAATCGCAGCACAACAACCCTTCAAAACGCCTCACTCACAATACTAATACCTCCAAGCTCCTATCTCTTTACTCCTCAAAACCCTATCAAAACAAAAATGTGAAAGCCCAGTGATTTATATAGTGCTTGTGATGTCAAATCTCCTGACAGAGAAAATAGCACATAGTAAAATGGCATGAAAAAGGTGACTATTTCAAAAAACCTGCTAGAAAACTAAACCGCCGTGTTTTGAAGTAACACCGCCATGTTTCTTTCAAAGCCTCCTGCGGCTTGAAGGCTTACATACCCCCGTTACATCGACGGCGGATTCCCATTGAACCTTAAAACCGCCCAGTAGTAAATCCGGCTGCTTGACCTGCAAAATCGCCCGAAAAACGCGGCGATGCATGATGGTTCAAACCGCCACCAAGCACGATTCTTAGTAAATCTAGCCCTTAGAACTAATTCTACCGACCGTATTATGGGGACATTTGGCAACCTCCTGTCCAAATTTGAAAATAGAGGGATTTTTTCACCGCTTAAGGAGTTTCTTAAGATTTAAAATCTTGCTATTCCGGTGTTATACATCCTCCCTAAGGTTCATAGGAGTTTGACATCCCCACCAGGTAGGCCTATAGTGGCAGGAATAGAGGGGATTAGTGTTAATTTATCTCAATTTGTAGATTATCACCTGCAACCTTTGATGGTCTACATTAGATTATATCTACAGGATATGATGGATGTGCTGAACAAGGTAAAAGATATTGAATGGCAAGAATCTGACACGTTAATTACAGCAGACATCAGTTCATTATACACCATTATAGATCATGATAAAGGCATTCAAGCAGTTAAGTATTTTTTTGGATAAAACAGATATGAATGCAGTTTTGAAAGACTTCCTATTAGAAGGCATAGAATTCATTTTGAAAAATATTTTTTTCTGGTATGGAGGACATTTCTTGCGCAAAAGGGGAAGGGGATTGGAGGGGGATGGGTAGCAAGTGTCACACACGACAAATCTAGCAAATCAAAATCAAGAATAATACAAACCAAACAAAATTTCTCTTAATTTCTGAAAATCAACTTAAATAAACTTCCAAAATATGCAAATAGTTAATTTCCGGGGAAATTATGGGTCATCTCTAGGGAAGAAGGCTGCATACCAATATCCAGTCCCCATTCTTTAAGGAGCGCAGTGGAAGCAATCTAATTGTTCAATGGAGGAGATTTCAACCTACAAATTGTGGCACTGCCATGGGAACCAGATTCCCTCCCAGTTATGCAAATATGTTCATGGGTTGGTGGGAAGACACTCATGTGTGGAACCACCCATGTATGGAATCTGGTTTCCTGGTTTCGATATATCGACGACATCTTCTTTGTCTGGAGGGAAGATTCAGGATCTTTAGAAAAGTTCTGTAATTACTTATATTCTAATACTTTTAACATCAAGGTTACGTTTGATGTTAGCAATAAAGGGGTCCATTTTTTAGACCTCAATATATGTATTAAAGAAAAAGTAACAGATCTAGTAACAGATAATTATTGTAAACCCATGGATTCCAATCCCTTCATCCCGATTGATAGTAACCACTTTTACAAATGGTTAGATAACATTCCAGTGGGGCAATTTCAAAGGATTAGAAGGAATTGTACAGAACCAGAGATGTTTAAAATACAGTCAAATGAATTGAAGAAGCTTTTAGAATGCTTTTTTATAAAGAGGATAATCTTAATCGCATCATTGAACGTGTGAAAAACATAGATAGAACATAACTCCTTATTCCCAAGATAAATAAAGAAGGGAAGATGCCTTTGAGTGTTTTGGGGGGTGCCATTTATTACGCAATCATGTTCATACTCTAAAGAAGTTGAAAAGATTGTTAGACACCATTGGGCGATTCTAACCAAAGATTCTGCATTAGACGCCATTATCCATCAATTTCCTAGATTTATTTATAGGATGGCACCTACAATGAAGAACATCTTGGTTAAAAGCTGCTTGAGGGAATCAAAGAAAGTGGGCAATAAATCCCAAAGATTTTATATATGTGGTATGTGCCAAGTCTGCCGGAAAATCAAGGGAGATGGGAAGAAAGAGAATTTGTCAAGTCTCCTGTTTTACGCTATTCCCATAAAATTTGAGATTTTATAACATGCAAATCCACCAACTTTGTATATGTAGTTGAATGCATTTGTAATAAGTTATATATAGGGAGAACAGTATTATGTATATGTAGAATTTTATAGTGCTATTTTCTAGCTATGAGATTATGCTATTGTATATTATGCTGCATTATGTTTTCATCTAACACTTGATTATGATGTGCAGTTGCCATTCATTGCCTACCGGTCAGGAATAAATTAGTATTCCTTTTTCTAGTTCTGATCGGGGCAACACTTTTAGGAAGAATTTGATGATTTTACCATGCATGTTTTGAAGAGAAAGATGAGACGATTTCTTATATCTTATGCACGGGTAGTCTGAGAAAAGTCCTGTGAAATTTTTTGACTCAGAATTTTAATCTGTCACCTCTTCCACAGATAAGATTCTTCCCCCTTTGTTAGTGTCACGGTCGTCTGAATTTCTTGATCCGATTTGGGACCCTTGGGCCTAGCTGGAGCAGGACTGAAACAGAAACTAGCAGCCTGGATAATCTTCCTGCTCATGTTCTTGCTGAATGTAAAATATAGCAGGGGAATGAGCAGTCTGGAAATGCTGACAGGAGCACTGCACTTTAGTTATGCAGACAGGAGCACTGCACTTTAGTTATGCAGACAAGAACACTGCACTTTAGTTATGCAGACAGGAATACTGCACTTTAGTTATGCAGACAGGAACACTGGAACCAGGAGCCAAGAACTATCCTTTGGAGAGAAGTGTGTTGTTCTGGCAATGAACAGATCACAGCAGCAGGTTAAAATAGGATGTCCCAAACAACTATTGGCTGATCAGTTCACGTGATCATAGCTTCTGAATCTGGTTGGTTTGGAATGATCACCTGACTGCATCCAAGATGGCCGCGTCCATGCAGCAGAACAAACAGTATGTGTTTGTTTACAAACGGAGGTGTGGAGAACGGGACTGCTGCAGATGACCAGAAGGGACCCAGGTAGCCGTGATATGACAGCGGCGGATGAGGTAAGTGCGGCTAAGATCCCAATTTGTGACAGTACCCCCTCCCTTACGAGTGGCCACTGGACACTTAGATTGGGGCTTAGTTGGAAACTTGCAGTGAAATTTTTTGATGAGAGATGGAGCGTGAACATCAGAAGCTTTGATCCAGGCCCTCTCTTCTGGACCATAGCCTTTCCAGTCGACTAGATATTGTAAGGTCTTATGTCGAAACCGAGAGTCCAAGATCTCTTTAATTTCATATTCGTCACAATGTTCAGTCTGCACTTCAGGAGAAACCAGTTTGGGTGTATAAAACCGATTTAGCACCAGTGGTTTTAAGAGAGAGATATGGAAGGTGTTGGGTACCTTGAGGTAAGATGGTAGATGTAAATTGTCGGGAGATGTTAAACGGTCCAATAAAGCGAGGAGCAAATTTCATAGATGGAACTCTGAGGCGTAGATTGTGAGTAGACAGCCAGACTCTGTCTCCAGGTTTCAAGCTTGGAATGGCTCGTCGCTTTTTGTCGGCCTGAATTTTGTAGCGTTGGGATGCTTTAAGTAGAGATTCCCGTACCTGGCGCCAGTGGCCTGAAAAATTCTTTAGGAAAACTTCAGAGGCAGGTACCGAGGCTGTAGGAAGTGGAGTAAACAAAGGTACCCTGGGGTGTAGGCCATAGACCGTATGAAATGGAGTGGAAGCAGAGGATTCGTGATAATGATTATTATGAGCAAATTCTGCCCAAGGAAGCAGATCTACCCAGTCGTCTTGAGAAGAGGATATGTACAAACGGAGAAATGTTTCTAGGTCTTGATTAACTCTTACCGTTTGCCCGTTGGATTGGGGATGATAGGCCGAAGAGAAGTTTAGTTTGATCTGTAGTGCTTGGCACAAGGATCTCCAGAATTTCGCCACAAACTGAACTCCTGTATCTGAGACGATTTCTTCAGGACACCCATGCAAACGGGTTTAAATAACCCTTTATACATTGCTGAGCCAGGATAGGTGCTGATGGGAGTCCACGGAGAGGAACGAAATGCGCCATTTTAGAGAATCGGTCAACGATGACCCAGATGGTATTGAAATTATTAGAATTGGGCAAATCGGAAACAAAGTCCATAGAAATATGGGTCCAGGGTTTGGTGGGAATAGGCAGAGGCAAAAGTTGACCAGCTGAAGATTGTCTTGAACTTTTATGTTGGGCACAGCTGCCACATGCGGAAACAAATTGCTGAACATCCTGATGAAGCGTAGGCCACCAGTAGCTTCTCGATATGAAATATTGAGTTTTGCGGATGCCAGCATGACCGGCAAATCTGGAATTATGTGCCCGTTGGAGCAATTTTTTACGCAGATTTTCAGGAACAAAAGTTTTCCCCTGGGGAGGTGTATGGTCGGGTCTACTGACTGCGATGCTGAGTGGGCTGATAATAGGCCGTGGATCCACAGTGATGGAATCTTCCTCTTTTACCATAGAACGTGACAGAGCATCGGCCTTGCGATTTTTGGAACCGGGACGGAAGGTGACATGGATATCAAATCGAGAAAAGAATAGTGCCCATCGGGCCTGACGTGGATTCATGCACTGTGCAGTTTTCAGGTAGAGCAGATTCTTGTGATCCGTGTATATTGTGACAGGATAACGAGCTCCCTCCAGTAAATGCCTCCACTCTTCAAGCGCCAATTTGATGGCAAGCAGCTCTTTGTCCCTTATGGCATAATTTCGTTCAGCTGGTAAAAATTTTCGGGAGAAGAACCCGCAGGGATGCCATTGCTCATCAGCTGGTTTTTGGGAGAGAACTGCCCCTACTCCGACAGATGAGGCATCAACTTCCAAGTAGAATGGACAGGTTAAATCTGGTTGCCTGAGTATGGGAGCAGAAATAAATGCTTGTTTCAGAAGTTGAAAAGCAGATTGGGCTTCTTCAGACCACTTGGCAGGATTAGCTCCTTTCCTGGTGAGGGCGGTGAGTGGTGCTAGTACAGTAGAGTAGCCACGAATAAATTTTCGATAGTAGTTAGCAAATCCCAGAAATCGCTGTACTACCTTTAGTGTAGATGGTTGAGGCCAGTTAAGAATAGCTTGCACCTTCTCTGGGTCCATACGGAGACCAGTGCCCGAGATGATATACCCCAAGAATGGAATGGATTCAACTTCGAAGGTGCATTTTTCAAGCTTGCAATACAGTTTATTCCTTCTGAGATGGCTGAGGACCTCTTTAACATGTCTGCGATGGGACTGGATATCAGAGGAGAAAACGAGGATATCGTCCAAATATACCACAATAGTATGGTACAGTAAGTCCCGAAAGATTTAATTTATGAAATTCTGAAAAACTGCTGGGGCATTGCTCAGACCGAATGGCATGACAAGATATTCGTAGTGCTCATCCCTGGTGTTAAAGGCGGTTTTCCATTCGTCGCCATGCCTGATACGGATCAAATTGTAGGCCCCGCGGAGATCCAACTTCGTAAATATTTGGGCACCTTTGACTCTGTGATGAGGGGCAGAGGATACCGGTTCTTGATGGTAATCGATGCAGGGACGTAATCCACCATCCTTTTTCTTTACAAAAAAGAACCCGGCTCCTGCCGGTGAAGAGGATGGGCGAATAAACCCCCTTTCCAAGTTCTCTTTTACATATTCAGACATAGATTTTGTCTCAGGGATAGAAAGAGGGTAGACTCTGCCACGCGGTGGGGTTTTACCCGGAACAAGATCAATGGGACAGTCCCAATTCCGATGAGGTGGTAGAGTTTCAGCGGCCTGCTTACTGAAAACGTCTGTGAACTCTTGGTAGGCAGAAGGAACTGGCAAAACTTCCTTATCAGAGGTGGAGCAATGTGGAAGAACTCGTTGTAAACAGGAGCTGAAACAAGGTGGAGCCCACGCCAGGATTTGTGGAGTCGACCAGTCAATATGGGGGTTATGCGTTTGAAGCCATGGAAACCCGAGAACCACAGGGCTAGTGGCTTCTGGGATGACCAAAAAGGTAAGAGACTCGGAATGCAGAACTCCTATTTGGAGCGTCACTGGAGAAGTCTGATGCGTAATGGTACCCCCTGGAATACGGCTACCATCAACCGCAGAGAGAAAGATGGTCACTGGAATTTTCTCTAGTGGAATGGCTAGTTCAGCAGCTAATTTGGCAGACATGAAATTCCCAGCTGCTCCAGAATCCAGCAGGGCTGAAATGTATTGGGAGCCTTGAGCGTGTTTCAGAGTGACTGGGATAATACAGTCCTTGCCTTGTGGGGAGTGAAGGGCCGCTCCTAGGCTCACCTCCTCATCGTCAGCTAGGAGGGTGTGTTTACCCGGCTTACGAGGACAATGATGTAACAGATGTCCGGAACTGGCACAGTATAAGCAAAGTTTCTCTCTAGCTCGCCGTTCTCGCTCGGTGGTTGAAAGACGTGCTTTGCCTAATTGCATGGGTCCTTCAGGAAAAGGAGACGGTACACGGACCCGTTGAATAGGGTGGAACTTGGGGTGTTTCAGCTTCCTCTTTTCTAGAGCTCTCTCTCTGAACCTTAAGATAAACCCGATTGCAGGTGGTAATCAATTGGTCTAGCGCTGTAGGTAAGTCCAGAGACGCTAATACATCCTTAATGTGGTCAGACAGGCCCTGCCAGAAGACCGCAACAAGAGCATCATTATTCCAAGATAGTTCAGAGGAAAGTGTTTGAAATTGAACGGCATATTGGCCCACAGACTGCTGCCCTTGCCGAAGCCGCAGAATATCTAAAGCGGCTGACGTTGTTCTTCCAGGCTCGTCGAATATTCTGCGGAAGGTAGACAGGAAGCTATCAATATCAAATAAAATTGGGTCAGATTTTTCCCAGAGCGGTGATGCCCATGCCAGAGCTTGCCCTGATAGTAGCGAAACAATATAAGCAGTTTTGGTACGTGCAGTAGGGAAATTCCCGGGTTGTAATTCAAAGTGTATACTACACTGGTTGAGAAACCCGCGGCAATTCTTCGGATCGCCATTGTATTTAGCTGGCGTGGGAAGATGGAGTCTGGATGAAGTAGGTAGTGAAGCAGGTCTTACTGGCTCAGGCGGAGTATGGGATGGTTGACTGCGGAATAACTGCAAGGTATCCATACGAGTAGAAACATCCTGCAGCAATCTCAAAATTTGCCCCTGGTTAGTTTCTTGTCTCTCAATGCGTTCAGCTAATATTTGGACAGAGTCCTCCCTCGGGGTATGTTCCCCTAGCGGATCCATTTGGCCAGAACAAATGTCACGGTCGTCTGAATTTCTTGATCCGATTCGGGACCCTTGGGCCTAGCTGGAGCAGGACTGAAACAGAAACTAGCAGCCTGGATAATCTTCCTGCTCATGTTCTTGCTGAATGTAAAATATAGCAGGGGAATGAGCAGTCTGGAAATGCTGACAGGAGCACTGCACTTTAGTTATGCAGACAGGAGCACTGCACTTTAGTTATGCAGACAGGAACACTGCACTTTAGTTATGCAGACAGGAACACTGCACTTTAGTTATGCAGACAGGAACACTGCACTTTAGTTATGCAGACAGGAACACTGGAACCAGGAGCCAAGAACTATCCTCTGGAGAGAAGTGTGTTGTTCTGGCAATGAACAGATCACAGCAGCAGGTTAAAATAGGATGTCCCAAACAACTATTGGCTGATCAGTTCATGTGATCATAGCTTCTGAATCTGGTTGGTTTGGAATGATCACCTGACTGCATCCAAGATGGCCGCGCCCATGCAGCAGAAAAAACAGTATGTGTTTGTTTACAAACGGAGGTGTGGGGAACAGGACTGCTGCAGATGACCAGAGGGGACCCAGGTAGCCGTGATATGACAGTGGCGGGTGAGGTAAGTGCGGCTAAGATCCCAATTTGTGACAGTTAGATAGGAGGATATTGTTGGTTATCGTTTTGAAAATCCGTGGCATGTGGAGTATTTACTTAGTGATATATCTTCATTTTGCTTCAGTATGTATTAATAGGCTGGCCAGTTCCGATAAGAGGCTAACATTCATGTTGAGCTCCCCCTACGCTTTAGTCGAGCGGGTTAGTTCAATGTGATTGAAAAATCTTCTTTGTGCTTAAATATCTTTATTATGTTTTAGTCATATTAAATGAAATATTTTATTAACAAGGATAAAACCGTCAGTTATATATAATTTGATAGGATAAAGTTTTGTAAAATAACAAATACCTGGCGCTAATAATAAACCCTACTTGGATGTCTCAGAAACGCCACTAGTCAGAGGAGAGTGTCGCTCCCCTCAACTTTACCAATCAAAACAAAGCACTGACAGCGCGAATGTGAGGCATCCAATGGGTGATATAAACCACTTCTCAATAATGTTTAATAGGATATAAAATTCCACAATCATTGCAAAATATAAATAAAAATAAATTCAACATTTATTATAAAAAATACATAAGATCACCAGAAAAATCTGGAAATATCGATAATTGAGCCAATGTGACATAGCATATAGTATGTATTCGATATTAGTGTATCTTCTCAAATGAAAAAAGAAAAAAGAAACCCTTCCGGTACTCATTTCAAAATTTAATAATAAATCATACAGGGTTAAAACGATCATTAATGATAATTTTAAGTTTTTACAAGGTGATGGGATCCTGAGAAATATTCTGGGGGGAAAACCACAAATAGTTTTCAAAAAGAACTGTAGCTTAAAAAATCTATTAGCCCCCAGTTTCCTGAAACCTATCGACACTAAGATATCAGAGATGACGTGGATTCCAACAAAGCCTAATGGGTGTTATAAGTGTAATAGAAATACTTGTTTAACATGTGGATTTATTGAAAATGGAGCAAAATATGTGAAATCCACCACGAATGGGTCAGAACATAGTATCTCTAAATACATCAATTGTGAATCAGTGTTTGTGGTGTACGTACTGAAGTGCCCGTGTGGCCTTCAGTACGTGGGAAGGACCACCCGCCCCCTAAAAGAACGATTTAGAGAACATAGATTAAATATCAAGAAAAGAATATTGAACCATGGGGTCTCTAGACACTTCTCGGATAAACACAATGGACACCCCACGGGGATTAATCTTGTGGGAATTGAAAAATTCGAGGCCAGTAGCAGGGGGGGAGACAGATTCAAGAAACTATGTCAAGGAGAGGTAAATTGGATATTCAAACTCCAAACTCTATTCCAAGAATGCTTAAATGAAACTATACAATTTAACAACTGGTATCTTTAGGTATGTTATCTTTAGGAGCAAACTTTTGTGAATATAGAGTGATTATAGATACTTTATCTGAATGGTAATATGTGTCCTTACTTATTTGAGGATTCTCTGATGTGACTAGGAGTCTTAATATCTCCTATATTTGAAATATGTCTCTAAAGTAGTATATGTTACGATTAAGAGTCAGGGGTATGGATTCTATATTCAATATATGATAACTGGTATCTTGAGTCATGTTACCCTTTACGAATAGCCTTTGTGAATGTTGAACGGTAACAGATATTTTATCCAAATACTGATTTGTTTTTACTGATTTTTGGGTCCTCTGATATCATCATGAGTCTATTTAGGATTATCATCTCGGTTGAAAATATGTTTCTGAATTAGTATATGTTGGGATTAAGGGTCTAGAGCAGTGGTTCCCAAACTTTTGCAGTTCGCGGCACCCTTAGAGTCTCCAAATTTTTTCAAGGCACCCCTCCAAAATAATTACTGAGCAGTCCTGTTTTAGAGGTAGTTGTGTCAAAATGTTGTAATAAGTATTTAGGTCACGACAGAAATACTTATTTAGTTGTATGCAAAAATGCCCCTCTGCAACCAGGCACACTGCCCCCTCTGCAACAGGCACACTGCCCCCTCTGCCTTCTGTCACGCTGGCCCCCTTCTCTGCCCTGTCACGCTGTCTCCCTCATCTGCCCTCTCTCACGCTGTCCCCCTCTTCTGCCCTCTCTCACGCTGTCCCCCTCTTCTGCCCTCTCTCACGCTGTCCCCCTCCTCTGCCCTCTCTCACGCTGTCCCCCTACTCTGCCCTCTCTCACGCTGTCCCCCTCCTCTGCCCTCTCTCACGCTGTCCCCCTCCTCTGCCCTCTCTCACGCTGTCCCGCTCCTGTCACGCTGTCCCCCTGCTCTGTCACGCTGTCCTCCTCCTCTGCCATCTGTCCCCCTCCTCTGCCATCTGTCCCACTCCTCTGCCACGATCCCTTGACATCTGCCATTGTCACGGGAAACTGTCCTCGTTCCGGTTTGCAGAGTGTTGTTGATGGACGCTATACTTATGATAAAAGCCCACCGGGACAGGACATCAGTGAGCAAAACTGAACCCAAAGGATCTGGTGGAATGCCAGACCACGGGTAAATAATATTCTGCATTAATGTTTAACTTGTGAAATTTTACATATAACTGAATTTCCATGAACATATATGCAGAAATATACTTGCTTCTGGATATTTACACCTGCATATGTTCACACCAACACTCTGCGCTGTCATGCTTCATTTGTGCATCTGATGAACATGCATTGCTTGAGAGAAACAGTCACCATAAAGCCCACAGTATTCCTCGGATCTCTGTTGGCAGGTCTGCAGTCAGTGAGGCACCCTGCTGCATATATGGTGTACAAGCCCGAAAATAAGCCTCTACTGTCAAGAAGTGCACTCACTTATACTATCTATCACTGACGTTAGCATGCCTGCCTCCATTCTATACACACTGCTACTCAGGGCCCATCGCTGATATCACGCACCACTTACAAAAGTTGATCCGACACATAGTAAATACAGCAACATCCTCACTCTGCCCCGCGCCAGGCGCCAGCCAAAAAAAAAGAAAGAAGACAGAAACTTACCAATTCGCGCGGCGCTGGGACCCAGCAGCCTCCTCTCTCCCGCAGCTGTCACTGAATGACGTCAGTGACAGCTGCAGGAGAGAGGAGGCTGCTGGGTCCCGGCGCCGCGCGGATTGGTAAGTTTCTGTCTTCTTTCTTTTTTTTTTCCGCTGGCCTACGGCACCCCAGTGACAGCGCCGCGGCACCCCTGGGAGCCGCGGCGCACACTTTGGGAACCGCTGGTCTAGAGTATGGATCGTATATGGAGTTGAGACCATATGTACGATCTATGTTCAATGTTTGGATGGTTATTATCCTATATAAACATCATGTTCATCTATATGTGGAAGACGCTTAAATTAGTGAGAAATGTTTGTTAGATATTGATTTAATTAGTTCACGAATGTTGTATAGAGAGTAGAAGAATTTTCTCTTTTCTCTTTGTGCAACATTAATACAGTCATCAAACTGACCTGATCCAATAGAGAAGATGATTACTATTGGAAGGATACTAAGGTATTAAAACCTGTGGTTAAATGAGAAATCTAAAAATCCACTGATTTAATTCGATTTTTTAATGATAGTGATATCCACAACGATTGCAAAGTCTTTCTGAAATGTATGAATGGATGGTAATGAATTACAAAATGAAAACAAAGTTTTAGGAACTCTTGGGAATAACAAATGTTTTGTCTCTTTAAGAGAAAAAAACTTCCCAATTAGGGACCTATTTAAAGAAGGTGAGGAATGGAAGAAGGATGGCTATGAAAAAGTCCTTACTTAAAGGACGAAACGCGTCGCTACAGCTACAATATCATTGGATCATCTAGACCAAGTATTGTATGTGTATCTCACACTTTGACCGGACTCTCGCTATTATATTCACCACCAGCTCTGTGGGATTCAAGCGGAACACTATTTGAGCACTTGTGCCCATCCAGACATCTGAGAGGTGCGCACCTCATTCCTGCAGAGACGCTGAGACCGAAATGGATTATTCCTCCATGTGGACATTGAGAACTGCAAGTATTTGCTATACACTCACGGAGTGAGGTCTACAATATATTATTGGAGATGTATATCTTTAGGAGATGAATCGAGTATTTTCCTCAGCAGGCGGGACATATCATTATTGTCGGAGAATGACATATTATTGGTCTAAGATACACAATATTAGAGAGTCACCAGACGTGTGGTCATTTGAGAGGATACACTGATATCGAATACATACTATATGCTATATGACATTGGCTCAGTTATCAATATTTCCAGATTATTTCTGGTGATTTTATGTATTTTTTAGAATAAATGTTGAATTTATTTTTATCTATATTTTGCAATCGTTGTGGAATTTTATATCCTATCAAACATTATTGAGAAGTGGTTTATATCACCCTCTGGATGCCTCGCATTCGTGCTGTCAGTGCTTTGTTGTGAAGGATAAAGTTTTGGTCACATTTGGATTCAATGTTAGCTGCCGTATTTCCAAATAGATTAGACACATTTGAAATCAAATTGAAGGTTAAGATGATTTATAAGGGAGAAAGTCAGCTACACACCATATGCCTTGACGAAGATTCTTGAAATTGAAACGTGTTGGCTGGGGGCGGAGGTTTACATAGGATTATTCTACCCTGAATATCAGTGACTTGTGTTGCGGGCGATTCAAGGTTTACTGTTATATGCATTCTATTACACCTTTTCAGGGTAAGAGTCCATCATGTGAGAGACTTCCAGTGGACATTTTGTTTATGTGCGCCATATCATGTTCATTGTTTTAAGTGGTTAATAAACATCATTTTATGTTAAAGGTAATACACTATTAGAATTCCTTTTTCTCCCTATCTATTCCGTACATATGGTGGATCTCGTATGTGGGAGTGAGTATTAAGGAAGAACGCAGCAAGGGTTTGTGGAGGTGACAGGCTGTTTTTACACTATAAACCCACTACACTACAGAGCTCCAGTGCGGGATTTAGCAGTGGAAAACACGGAACCAGCCTGTGGAAAAAACGTGCTGAATTCTATTGGACATTTGAATTCAAGAAACCCAGTACGCTGTAGAGCTCTAATGCGGGTTTAAACAGTGAGGAAGAACGTAACCAACCTTTGTAGGAGATTACACGCTGTTTGGCACTGGATATCTTGTAAGTGTGTTTCTTTTGGCGGCTGTATAAGAAGAAATCTGAGTGCGACTGAATCTGATACATCATTCATATTGGTTGAGTCGGACGCCTTATCTAACTATTTCATCTAATGGAGTGCAAAGGAAAATAAAATATCATAGTGATATTGATTATACTAATCTTTTGGAACTTTTATCTATCTTGCAGCTTGAGGAAAATGATAAGCAAGGTTAACACTCCACAAGCAGAGTATGTGGTGAAATTCAGAGAAAAATGCACTAGTTGTAAAAGAAAGAACCCTTACAAGGAGGCAACTGAATGTTGTTTACTGCAGCAGCCTGTTAGGGAAAGGGGAATGATGAGTGCACACTCTGCATGGTGAATGGCATTTGTCTGTCGATATGGATATAAAGCTTGTAAATTATATATCCACAGCATCTCTGCTTTGGCTAAATTACCTGCTAAATCTCTATTTTTCCATGATCGCTCAACCATATGTATGCCTCAAAAATCCTCAACAGATTGAGGATTTTTGGGGCATACAAATGGTTGAGACATCAAGCTTTATTTCCAGGAGGCTTTAATGCAGAATTTGAAATTAAATGGTTTTCATGATTTTCATTTGTTTTAGTTTTTATCATAAATTTATGTTGGAATATTTATGATTTTATTGTAAAAGTATCTGCAAACATTATTTCATGTTTGGGATTATGTTCGTATAACGAAGATTTCATTGTAAATTCATCTGTGTTAATCATTTTATGCTTGAGATTATGTATTTATGACCTGGTCTTATTTATGTCTCTGTTTCGGCATTATACTTTCAAATGATCATTTACATGATACACGGGTGCTTGTTCTGGAGATAGGAAGACACCGATGGAGTGTTTGTGTACTGATAAAGTTCTTGTGATCCACACCTTGACATGGAAGTGAGGCGGTGAACAGTGGGAATGGCCATCTATCGGGGACGGACCATGTCCGTGCATACACGCAGATGTCACATCAAACAGTGGGCTATTTAAAGTTTGGATTTGTTTGTAAGAACTTACCTTGAGAAAGACCTTCGCTCATAGGGTCGAAACGCGTTGGTAGACCATCACAGGTGACATAACATTGTGGATCGCAGCTGCAGCAGTGTATGAGTTTTACATCTAAGATCCTGTATATGTGACTATAAACATGGAAGTTTGGTATGGGTTTTATTGTTTTATTCAAATTCAGTTTCTCTTCATGCTTCAAGATGAGTGTGTTTCATTTGTTTTAATTGTTTTTATTTGTTTGGCAATAAACACATATTTAGTAAGTTAATGCACAAAGTTCTCCCTCTTGTGTTATTCTTCCATTATATATGCTGATTTGATTGTTGAGTTCCGGCAATCGAAAGGAGTTTGCATAGGAGTCTCAGTTTGAGAAGCTTATTGTGGAGGATTTACTTGTAAGCATATACCCTAAGGGGCTACAAAAGGAGGAAACGATGGGTGGATCCCTATTTCTTGTAATTAATTATCACCATTAAGGATAAAAGGACTTTCATATAGTGGTGGTGGATGCTTTTAGTCTTTATGGTTACATGTTACACTATGTGTTGTTGTTTATCTTTTTGCATGAATATATGAGTCTGATGGAAGATTTCACAATATCCATTTGATAAGGAGATATTCTCTGTGAAAAGGGATTCCTATACATGATCATCTCATTGTGCAGAGACAGAACCGCAAGTGTATATATGATTCTGAATTATAAAATGTTGTTATAACTTTAAATAATAAAGACCAGGTATACTTCTGCTTGCTGGAATCTGAAGCCAACGCCTAGATCAGTCATCTGCTAAGCAAGATAAGGAAACCCACCTTCATTACCATACAATCTGAGGACTGCAAAAAGACAATGCCTAGATCAATCACCTGCTAAGCTAGATAAGGAAAACTCATCTTTATTACCATATATGGACTTCAGCATCTGCTAAGCTGTGCTTTGCATTTATTGGACAACAGCCTAATTCTGTGTGTATATATATATATATATATATATATATATATGCGAGCAGGGCTGGAACGCAGTCAGAGCTGACTCTGAAACTTGACCACGTGTCTGAGTTTCATTTTTCTACTCTCCAGTTGACTGCAAGGATTGCTGTTATTGGGAAATCAGATTATCAGAGGACTATCAGAGGGGCACCAAGCCTAGGTATCCCGACACCCCCTCCAATGCAATATGGTTTTACCCAGGTACAAAGTTGCTCCTTTTTTATGCTTTGCTCTCCTTAATGACTCAGGCCCAGTGTGTTGTCCTGCTGGAAGTAACCATTAGGGGATGTATAGACTGTAGCCATAAAGAGATGCACAAAACTCAGAAGGCTGTGGCATTTAAATGATGCTCAGTTGATATTAAGTGGCCTTATGTGGGCCAAGAATTCATTCCCCACACCATTACAATACCACCACCAGCCTGCACTGTAGACACAAGGCAGGATGGATTCATGTTGTTTACTCCAGATTCTAACGCTAGCATCTGTATGTCACAGCAGAAGTTTAGATTTATCAATCAAATAATTAATTGTCCAGTTTTGGCGAGCTTGTGCTAGCTGTAGACTCAATTTCCTGTTCTTAACTGACATGAGTGAAACCCAGTGTGGTCTTCTGATTCTGCAGCCCATCCACTTCAAGGTTCAACGTGCTGTGCTTTCAGAGATGCTCTTCTGCATACCACTGTTGCAATGCATGGTTATTTGATTTGCGCTTTTCTGCTACCTTCAACCGGTCTTTCCATTCTCTCTCATAAAAAAGCATTTGTGCCCACAGAACTGCAATGTTATTTGTTTTGTGCACCATTCTCTGTAAACTGTTGAACTGTTGTGGGTGAAAAATCCCAGTGGATCAGCAGCTTCTGAAATATTCAAATTAATACGTCTCGCACATTTCTTCCCCATTGATCTGAACCTCTGGACCATGTCTGCATGCTTTTTACGCATTGAGTTGCTGCCACGTGATTGGTGATTTGATATTTGAATTAACAAGTATGTGTACCTATTAAAGTAGCCACTGAGCATAAGATGTAATGTTAGACTGCTTTTGAAGTTCATTAAAGTGTGCTGAGGTGTACCGGCATACAAAGTGTCAATATCCTTTGTAGCGAAAGAGGAAATTTGATTAGTGCGTATATGGCTCAATTTTTGGCTGGTAAATTGACTATCATATTTGCAACCACATCATTAAAAATATGGCACAAATTCTCTATAGGAGAAAATCAGAAAAATATTCCTGCATATATCTGATAAATGAATAGACTGAAAAATGGAAGCACAAAAAAAACCTCTTACAAAACAGAGGCGTATGTATCATCCCCCTTTCTGTAAGTTTAACATGTTCTATCACTGTAATTTTCAATCCATCTAGTGAACTATTTATTCAGTAGATGGATTAAAAGTGAAATGAATATGAAAGGATAAAAGTGTAAAGAGAGACATTGTGATAGTGAAGAGGGTTATTGAATAGTCTGGGATACAGAGGGTTGAAAGTTCGAATCCCATGATAGTACAAGGTGTTTTTTTTTTATATATCCCGCTTCATTTATATATTTATTTACATATATATATATATATATAAAATGCCTTATATAAACTGATTTTAGTGTGTTATATAACAATGTGGTAGATGTAACGGACGATTGTTTATAAAAAAGAGAAATTAATATGTAATGAGATATTACTATTATTATTATCAATAGTGAAGTTCATTTTATTGTAGCCACCAAATACCATCTAACAAATGAGCACCTGTGAGAAATAAGTCCACCACTACACAGGTGTTTTGCAGTTGTATTATAAGATTCATGCATGCTGATTTGTTCCAGCAGGTTTAAAAAGAGTGTTCTTACCTGGACTAGTATCTCTGAGGAAACCACAATTGACTGTGGAGAAACACGGCAGATGGTTTACTAACCTATGGTTATTGTATTTTTGGAGTTACAAGTATTTCTGGGCTCATCGTTTGATGTACAAAGGAAGCACGATAAGAACCTTATATGTATTATAAACATAAAACAAAATATTGTGTTGGTGGTATACATTTGCTGAGGAAATTTTTTTTTGCGCTTCCATTTTTCTCTGCTTTTGATAGTGATCAGCCGTAAAGCCACACATTGTGTCAATGAATGCTCAATCAGAGTTTGCTGCAAGGGGAGTGTACAATTCCTCTAATAAAAAGTACATATGTACAGTGCTACAGGCCTTCTCCCCTTAGATTACGGGAGCCCTGTAGCATCAATGCGACCGCATCATTCATTAATGGAATATTGTACTGCAGCTTGTAGTACAATCAGGGGAGGGCTGGCAGACTATAGCCCAGGGGAGCAAGCACACAGCACTGGCCCATAAGTAGCGGTCCATCCTTAAAGGGTGGTTTTTGGTACAATATATATTTATCTATATAAAAAGAGGCTATTTTAGTGTTGCGTAATCCATATATATATTTTTATGCCCAGGCCCAGAGCTGGATCAAGACTCTGTGGGGCCTCGTTTAGACATGGTAACCCCCTATGACATAGCATGGTTATAATTTTAGACAAATACACAGGCAATACTGTGTGCACTACTGTTAGGTACACACAGTTCTGCCTTCACGAGCAGTACACGGTGAAGCGGGACATACCTCCCAACTGTCCTAAGCAAAACAGTCATCCTAATTCGGGACTGTCTCAAAAAAATTCAGGCCAGTTGGCAGACTGTCCTGCTTTCTCCTACCTGTTCTTGTCACTGTCACCACTTGTGGCTGCTGGTTACTTTAGCTCATTTGCTGGTTGTCTGGATCCTGGAATATTGGAGGCCCTATTTGGAGAAAAAATGGGTACATAGAATTTAGAAAATTCCAACCTGTTTCAGTGTTAAATCAATAGCACCCACGTTTTATAATTAGGCCTTCCTCCAGCCACAACATTAAAATAATAATATTCACATTCTCTAACTAGATCTCTTTCCCTCCAACCAACCTTGACATTAGATAGCAAACACATTTAATATATAAAGCTATTTCCCTCCCTCCAAACAGCCCCAGCAATAATTTAAATAGCATTTACGTTTAACAAATATAACCATTTCCCACAACAATCCCAGGCATTAAATAATTCATAATCACAAAATAAATAGACCTCATTCTCCCCAAACAGCCCCACAATCAATTAATAGCTCACCACCCCAACATTAAATTAAAGGTCCAATTACTCCATTTTAAATTCATAGGACCCACTATTAAATTAAATAGCCCCACCATCACCCCACAAATAAAATAGCACCCAATAATTAGCCTCCACCTGCACTCCTCTATTAAATTAATAGCCTACCTCCCACATTATATTAAGACCTCCCCTCCCTCTCACACACAATACATTTATATACTGGCCTCCTCTCACACACACATGCATTCATATACTGGTCCTTTCTCACACACACACATACATTCATATACTGGCCCCTTCTCACACACACATACATTCATATACTGGCCCCTTCTCACACACACATACATTCATATACTAGCCCCTTCTCACACACACATAGATTCATATACTGGCCCTTTCTCACACACACATACATTCATATACTGGTCATTTCTCACACACACATACATTCATATACTGGCCAGTTCTCACACACACATACATTCATATACTGGCCCCTTCTCACACACACATACATTCATATACTGGCCCCTTCTCACACACAATATATTCATTCTGCTATATAACTCCAGTCCAGTGGTACTGTCCTTTGCCGCATATAATTTTTAAAGCCTTTGCCGGGTGTGTGTGGTTTAGGGGTACACTCTCTTGTGCTGCATATAATGGAGTACAAAAATTTGGAGGAGAAAGTAGGGAAAGATCAAGAACCACTTCCTCCTAATGCTGAAGCTGCTGCCACTAGTCATGACCTAGACGATGAAATGGCATCAACGTCATCTGCAAAGGCCGATGCCCAATGTGATAATAGAGGGCATGTAAAATCCAAAAAGCCAAAGTTCACTAAAAGGATAATAAAAAAGAAATTAAAATCATCTGAGGAGAAACGTAAACTTGCCAATATGCCATTTACGACACGGAGTGGCAAGGAACGGCTTAGGCCCTGGCCCGTGTTCATGACTAGTGATTCAGCTTCACCCAACGATCTAAGCCCTCCTCCCCACCTCTAAAAAATTTAAGAGAGTTAAGCTGTCATCAAAAACACAGCAAACAACTCTGCCTTCTAAAGACATGGCATCATCAATCCCCAAGGAGAGTCCAAGGGTGTTGGTGGTTGCGAAGCCTGACCTTCCCTTCACTGTACGGGAAGAGGTGGCTCCTTCCACCATTTGCAGCACGCCCTCTGCATATGCTGGAAGGATCTCCCACAGTGCAGTTACAGATTTGGATAATGAAGGTGTCAATGTTGTACACCAGGAGGAGGATATTGATGTAGCTGGCGCTGAGGAGGAACTTGACGAGGAGAATGCTGATGTGGTTTTCTTAAATGAGGCACCAGGGGGGGAAACAGTTGTTGTCCATGGGATGAAAAAGCCCATCATCATGCCTGGCCATAAGACCAATAAATCCACCTCTTCGGTCTGGAATTATTTCTATCCCAATCCGGACAACAAATGTATTGCCATATGTACCTTATGTAAAGCTGCAATAAGCAGGGGTAAGGATCTTGGCCACCTAGGGACATCCTCCCTTATACGTCACCTGAAGAACCTTCATAATTCAGTGTTAAGTTCAGGAACTGTGGCTAGGACCGTCAGCAGTCCAGGGACACCTAAATCCCTTGGTCCTGTTGTATCCACACCAGCAACACCCTCCTCATCAATTTCCTCCTCGATCTGGATCGGAGATAGTCCTGCAGGCCATGTCACCGGAATGACTGAGTCCTCTTCAATCTGGGATTCTTCCGGAGGATCTGCAGTGCTACGCCTACTACTGCCGCTGCTGCTGTTGCTGCTGGGAGTCGGTCATCTTCCCAGAGGGGAAGTCGTAAGACCACTACGTCTTTCACTAAGCAATTGACCGTACAACAGTCGTTTGCCATGAGCACGAAGTACGGCAGCAGTCATTCTATCGCAAAGCGGATAGCTGCGGCCTTGACAGCTATGTTGGTGTTAGACGTGTGTCCGGTGTCCGCCATCAGTGGAGTGGAATTTAGACGGTTGATGGAGGTATTGTGTCCCCGGTACCAAATCCCGTCTAGATTCCACTTCACTAGGCAGGCGATACCCGGGATGTACAGAGAAGTACGAAAAAGTGTCCTCAGTGCTCTGAAAAATGCGGTTGTACCCACTGTCCACTTAACCACGGACATGTGGACAAGTGGTTCAGGGCAAACTAAGGACTATATGACTGTGACAGCCCACTGGGTAGATGCATCGCCTTCTGCAGCAACAGCAGCAGCAGCATCAGTAGCAGCATCTCCGAAATGCCTGCTCGTTCCAAGGCAGGCAACGTTGTGTATCACCGGTTTCAGTAAGAGGCACAACGCCGATAACCTCTTAGAGAAACTAAGGGAAATCATCTCGCAGTGGCTTACCCCACTTACACTCTCCTGGGGATTTGTGGTGTCGGACAACGCCAGTAACATTGTGCGGGCATTACATATGGGCAATTTCCAGCATGTGCCACAATAAATTTGGTGGTGCAGCATTATCTTAAAAGTGACAGGGGTGTGCAGGATATGCTTGCGGTGGCCCGCAAAATTGCGGGACACTTTCGCCATTTTGCCACTGCCTACCGAAGACTAGAGCACCATCAAAAAAGCCTGAACCTGCCCTGCCATCACCTTAAACAATAGGTTGTGACGCGCTGGAACTCCACCCTCTATATGCTGCAGAGGATGGAGGAGCAGCAGAAGGCCATTCAAGCCTACACAGCCACCTACGACATAGGCAAAGGAGTGGGGATGCGCCTGATTCAAGCGCAGTGGAGACTGATTTCCGTGTTGTGCAAGGTTCTCCAGCCGTTTCAACTTGCCACACGAGAAGTCAGTTCCGACACTGCCAGCTTGAGTCAGGTGATTCCCCTGATCAGGCTGTTGCAGAAGCAGCTGGAGAAAGTGAGGGAGGAGCTGGTAAAGCATTGCGATTCCGCAAAGCATGTAGCTCTTGTGAATGAAGCCCTTCATACGCTTTGCCAGGATCCGAGGGTGGTCAGTCTATTAAGGTCAGAGGAATACATTCTGGCCACCGTGCTCGATCCTCGGTTTAAAGCGTATGTTGTGTCTCTGTTTCCTGCGTACACAAGTCTACAGTGGTGCAAAGACCTGCTAATCAGAAGATTGTCATCTGAAGAGGACCGTTACATGGCAACAGCTCCTCCTTCATTTTCTTCCACACCTGTGGCTGCGAGGAAACAGCTGAGATTTCCTAAACGACCCGCTGGCGGGGATGCAGAAACATCTGGTCCGGACTGAAGGACCTGCCAACGATTGTGTCTACTGTCGCTGCATTGGATTCTGTCACCATTGAAAAAATGGTGGAGGATTACTTTGGTGACAGCATCCAAGTAGACATGTTAGACAGTCCTTACTTGTACTGGCAGGAAAAAAAGGCAGTTTGGAAGCCCCTGTACAAACTGGCTCTATTTTACCTGAGTTGTCCCCTTTCCAGTGTGTACTCCGAAAGAGTTTTTAGTGCAGCGGGGAACCTTGTCAGTGAGCGACGAAAGAGGTTGCTTCCGCAAAATGTTGAGAAGATGATGTTCATCAAAATGAATTATCAATTCTTCAATGAAGACCAGCAATGGCCTCCAGAGACTACAGAGGGACCTGTGATTGTGGAGTCCAGCGGGGACGAATTGATAATGTGTGAGGATGAGGAAGTACACACTGAAGGGGGCGAGGAATCAGAGGGTGAGGACGACATCTTGCCTCAGTAGAGCCAGTTTACTTTGTACAGGGAGTGATGAATAGCTTTATTTGTGTGGGGGCCCAAACAAACCAATCATTTCAGCCACAGTAGTTTGGTAGGCCCTGTCGCTGAAATGATTGGTTTGTTAAAGTGTGCATGTCCTTTTTCCGCAACATAAGGGTGGGTGGGAGTGCCCAAGGACAATTCCATCTTGCGCCTCTTTTTTTTGGCATTATGTGCTCTTTGGGGCCTAGCTTTTCAAACTGCCATCCTGTCTGCCACTGCAGTGCCACTCCTAGATGGGCCACGTGTTTGTGCCGCCCACTTGTGTCGCTTAGCTTAGTCATCCAGCTACCAAATGAATGTTATTGAGGTTAATAATAGCGTAGGAGTGAAAAAAAAACAAAAAAAACTGGATTTTAGCAGTTTTTATGCTTTTTTAAAAAAAATCAGAACCCAAAACCCAAAACCTTGAGGGGTGTTTTGGCAAAACCCATTATAACCCAAAACCTGAAGGTAATCAGAACCCAAAACCCAAAACACGAAAAGTGGCCGGTGCACATCCCTAATACTGGCCTCCTCTCACACACACATACATTCATATACTGGCCTCCTCTCACACACACATACATTCATATACTGGCCCCCTCTCACACACACATACATTCATATACTGGCCCCCTCTCACACACACACATACATTCATATACTGGTCGTCCCCCACCCGTACTCACCTGGTTCATTGGCGCGCTGTGCAGCTCTTCATCTCTTCGCACTTGGGACGGCACCTATCACGTGGTGCCATCCCATGTGACACTAAGAAGTCAAATAGTTCAGTCGGGATGGAGATCCGCGCCGCGGCCAATTGAAAAAGGTGGCTGGGCCGGGGGAGGGACCAGTCACTAAGTACACACCAGAGGGACTGGCCCGAATTCATCTTATTTGGCCCGGCCCAGCCCGCCCCTGAGTACAATATTCTATTAATGGATGACGCAACTATATGGAGAAGTATGCAAAGCCATCGCCTATGCACAGACTGCATAGGCTGCTAGAACCGCATTCCCACTGAACGACCAGATGGCCCAAAATGCAGTTTGATTGTCTGGCCCAGCCTGCCCCTGACTATGACACATACACATCACCGCCTCTTCCTCCTAAGTGAAAAAGGCCTATTGCCACTGATAAACTCTGTTTTTGCCAGCAATGGTTGTTTTCACCCTTTGATTAATAGGTTCCTATGATATGAGCACCACTTAAATCCGCTAAGCAGAGCTAAACTCACAATAAACTCACAAACTATGTATAAAATGATTTAATAATTAGTATCACAATTAAAATTACTTAGCTTCAATAAGTTGTTAGACAAACACATAATACCTCGGATTCAAAAGCAGCCCTCAAGTTGAATCATGTGCATCAAGGAATACTTTAATGGAGGAGATCTGGAAAAGTCTTCATAACTCACCAGCGCTGTCTGAAGAAGTTATCAACAAAACCTTATTTTTATGATCTTTTTCACTACATTACAGTGAATAATGATGCAATACGTGTAGCTGATAACTATATTTTTCTAAGTATAACAGCTAAGTTTGCAATTTAAGCAATTACATTTATATATTGCTTATAAACAAACATCACAAAGTCTACTTAAGAATTTACAAATACTTACATCTGTGATTGTTCTAAAATCAACACTATGCTGAGTTGATAATTAATCGTTGTCTGAGTTCTAAATTGCTTAAAGTTGCGTTTGTAGGGCATGGTCCACTGCACTAATTTTAGGAAAACATGGTCATAAAAGTAACTAATGTGAAGAAACAGCACAAAGAGACACACAAAGTCAATGACAGACTCCATCTTTTTTCTTAATAAAAGTAAAATGAATGCCATCATTACTACAATAACTGAACATAGGAATGCGCTGAGAGGTATTGTAATGATGAGGAAACATTAGAATTGTGAATTGTTTACATTAGAACTAATCTTGGGCCAAACTGGGACTAAAAGCAGCCTTGGCATATAATTCAAATCTGCTCCCATTCATGTATGCATCCAAGACTAAACTATTTAGCGTTCTATAGATTGTAAGCTTGCGAGCAAGGCCCTATTACCACTTTGTCTGTATTACCCATTATTGTTTATTACTATGTTTGTCCCCAATTGTAAAGCACTACGGATTCTGCTGGCGCTATATAAATAAATGATGATGATGATTTTTTGAGTAACATTACAATGTCTCTGAGTTCTCCATCATTCAATGTACAGCAAACTTTCGCAGCCAGTATTTTAGTGTATATCATTACCTGCTCAATGCTATTTTAATAAAGGAATGGTTGAGAGGCTGACCTTTGCAAAAATTTGATAGGCCCACTATTACTATAATATCACTTAGAATGTATACATTTATTTCTCTTATCGGTACAACATGTCTGGTATAATATTGTAAATTCAGTGTGCATTTTTGGCACAGGTATTTCTGAGAGAGCATATTTGTGTAGCATTTGAGACAGAAATTCCCATATTAATTAAGCACTTATTCTGAGTTGAGTGTTACCTGTCAATAGGAGGTCATCCTCCTTTGTATCCTATGTAATTAGAGAGATATTATTTCCATAATGAAACAGCAGGCCATTTGGGGAATCACAGGTAGCTGTGAAACTGTGTTTAAATCCAATTATAGAATATGCATTATTCCTGATGAATTATTTAAAATGTATGTATATCCCAGCAGAAACTTAGTGGTGCCAGTGACAAGTGAGATTATACCCCTGTCTACCCGTGTGTATAAACTGTATAATAAGGGGCAGCAGGGCCCATGTACTGTATATGTATCTTTGAACTTCTGAGGTGACAATCCCTACCACAGAGTGATATGTAACAGTCCTTTTAAGGATACTTTAAGATCACTAAACCCCATTCTGCTTACATCCTGCATGTTGCCTATTGCCTGCTTTATCCCTGTGGCCTACAGATAAGAGCTAAACTTTATTTTGTTCCCTGAATATCCTGGCTTTAACCTAGTGCCTTGTGTCCATACTCTGCCTGCTACCCACAGTCCCTCTAAAGTCAGTGGTCAGGAGGAATCAGCCAGGAACCAGCAAAGAGGTGCTGCAGCAGACATCTAGAAGTAAGCGGTTCCATGTGGCAAAGCAGAAGCTGGTGGTAGCAGTGTCTACTCTTCTAAAACTAGTGTGCAGTTGGCACACAGAGTTGTTGGCTATCTGGTATCTAAAAACACTAGTAAAAGTGGTCAATAATGGCAGGTTACTTGAGGTAAGTGGGAGCCCCAAATAAACTGTTTAGAGATAAAAGACATTGGCAGAGTAAGCCCATCTTGTCACAGTTTATAGCCGGTGGCAACAATGGGGATAAAAAGACAAGGTGACATAGTAATCCCTCACCCTGTCACAAATGCATCCCTCCCTTCAGTTACTTTTGTCAGTCAACACCACATCCTTCTTCCCGGCACATATTGTAGGCAGTCTAGTGGTTATCCAGCTCTCAGATTGGTGAATGGTCAGTGCTCTCTAACAATCAGCATGTTTTGGTTCCAAGGTGTTGTACCCAGCTCTTTGGAACTCTATATATTTGACCAACTTGTGAACTGACTGAAAAGTATCCCTGATCAGGCCATTCATAAAGTGTCTCAATTTTGTTACTAATCTCCAGCAAATTCATAGTTGGTATACTGAATCAGCCCACAAAATGGATGGCTCCGCTATGTATAGGTGAAAGGCCCACTTTAAGTGTGCAACTTTACATAAATGTATTTGTGAAAGTTGCTAATAACTATCATAAACATTTCCCTTTCCTGAAATCTAAAATGTATTTTTTTTTTATTACCAGTGGACAAAAAGGATTTTATCTTCAAAATATACTATGTGAGACTGTGTCAGTGAACTCTGCTTTAGGGGTAATGCAGAGTCCCGAAGAGACTGTAAGGCCTGTCAAATTCCTCAGAAAATGTGCAATGTCATAACTTCAGTCTCTGTCTGTCCAGAACAGCTCGTCTACATGGCTGTTTATATGTGTTATGAAACTATCTGCTTCTCAGCTCAAATACACATGGCTGGAGGAGGTGGTTTCACTTTAAAAGAAACACACAGAAGTGGTCACAGAGATAATAGTTCCGTGAGAGTGTACATTATAACTAGAGATGGTCACTGACCCCCGTGTATTGGTTTTGTATTTGGTTTTGGATCTGGATTACCTTTGTGTTTTGGTTTTGGTTTTGGTTTTGCAAAACTGCCCTTGCGTGTTTTGGTTTTGGTTTTGTTTGGTTTTGTTTTGCTATTTTCGAAAAAAATACAATTTTTTTGGTCTAAAATAACCTAATTTAGTGCTCCACCAGTTTCTTAGATAAGTGAGGTATTTCTAAAGCTAATAAATTATGAAAAAACTGTTTAATCCCTGGTAGGCCATCCTTAATTCTAACACTTGTCTGCAAATTATACAGACAAACCTGGTTGTCTACCTTCTCCATCTTTGATTATTGGCAATGTAGCCATTGTCTTTGGGTGTATATTACACCCTACACTTGTAGTTGAATATTAAAAAAAGCAGCCTGCTCAGACTGTGGAAATAGAAAGTAAAATTAAATGGACCACGGTAGTTTGGTGGCTATCTATGCCCCTCCCCCCTGCCCTCTACTTGTAGTTGAATATGAAAAAAGCAGCCTGCACAGACTGTGGAACTAGAAAGTAAAATTAAATGGACCACGGTAGTTTGGTGGCTATCTATGCCCCCCCGCCCTCCACTTGTAGTTGAATATAAAAAAAGCAGCCTGCACAGAGTGTAGGAACTAGAAATTTGAATATACAAAGAAATGGACAAAGGCAGTTTGGTATCTGTCTGCATCAGATCCCCTCTCCACTAGGAGTAAAATAGAAAACTATTCAGCTGTTCTATAATCTAAAATATAAATAGAAATTGAGAAAGGCAATTTGGTATCTGTCTGCATCATATTCATTAACATCCTCATTAGCGCCCTCGTCACCTCCACAAATCTCCCCCTCATCCTCTTCTATTTCCAAAGTGGCATCCTCAATTTGTGTATCAGCGGCTACACTTGGGCTGTTCAGGTACACATGAGCAGAACTGCTGAAAGGCCCTTCTTTATAGGTACACTAACAGAATGCTCACGATTAGACATACCACTGTTGGATGGACTCTTCACAGGGATTGGTGTCATTTGTGAATCAGAGCAAACATTATCCTCTAATGCCTTACTGTTATCTTGCAGCTCGGCTTTGACGCGTAACAGTAGTTGTGCACCAATTGTAGACTCGGTAACTTTTTGGGATCTGCCACTAATAGCCAAAGGTGAAGGCCTCATTCTCTCTTTGCCACTGCGTGTGTAGAATGGCATGTTGGCAATTTTTTTTTATCGCCACTTAACTTTTGCTCAGTAACACTTCTTTTTCGCTTCAACACAGTAAAAAAATTTTATTTTGTTTTTTGGACTGATATCGAAACACTGTGTAGTTTGACATCGCCTTGCCCAGATGACGTACTGGGAACACTAACATCAGGACTGGTGACAGAACCTGGTTGCTCATTCTGATCATATGTGGACTGCTTTGAATTCATTCTGAGCCCAAAGCAATTTTGACAGCCATATTTATGCACAATTATGGGGGACACCCCAACAGCACTGTGGAGTGCTAAAAATTATTTGGTAGATACTGCTGGCAGATAGTAATTTTGACAGCCAGAAATATTTATGCACAATTATGGGGGACACCCCAAAAGCACTAGGGAGTGCTAAAAATTATTTGGCAGATACTGCTGACAGATAGTAATTTTGACAGCCAGAAATATTTATGCACAATTATGGGGGACACCCCAAAAGCACTGTGGAATGCTAAAAATTATTTGGTAGATACTGCTGACAGATAGTAATTTTGACAGCCAGAAATATTTATGCACAATTATGGGGGACACCTCAAAAGCACTGGGGAGTGCCAAATATTGAAAAAAAACAAAAATCCTCTATCCTCCTCTCTTCTCTAGCGATTTTTGGTAGCTAAATTGGAATAAGAATATTGTATTCTCTGTCTATGCTCTAATCAGCCTGTGATTAAACCCTGCTCTCTCCCTCTGTCAAATGGCGATGGATTGCTGTGGAGGCGTGTATTTATAATCTTCAAGTATCGCGAGAACCGAGCCCGAGATCCGACAACGTCACAATGACGTTCGGCCTCGGTACTCGGATACCCAAAGTTCGGGTGGGTTCGGTTCTCGGGGAACCGGATCCGCCCATCTCTAATTATAACTCACTCTATGATTAGCCAAAGTCAAGGGAAGTGTTTATGAATATGTACTTATTCCAGTATTGATGTTTATTTATAGCTTATATTGGCTGTGGAATATTCCCCCCTTGTAAGGCTGGGTACACACTACAGAATTTTCCGACCAATGTGTTATCTACAACGATTTCACTAACGACAGAAAAAAAAAAAGTCCTGATCAGCATGCCGATTCATGTGTACACATTATACATGTTTTAAATGATTTACCCTCAGATCTGTGCTCTTCAACTGTTATAACCATCTGCTGAAAAGATCATGACTCTGTAAACTCTATGGAGATCCTGATCATGAGTCCATACACACTACAGGATTGGAAGGAGCTCCTTCCATAACTGAACAAGATTTATAGTTCTGCTGAACAATCAAATCAAATCATGTTCAGTGCTTTGGAACGACTCTCGTTCATCGTCTAAGTGTACACACTGATGCGATATCGGGCTGAACGGTTGGTTTTCGGGTAATTGGCCCAATAATTGCCTGAAAACACTGTAGTGTGTACCTAGCCTAAGTGACAAAGGCTACAAATGATACTAGATCACTTAGAAAGCATTACACCAGTTTTGATTTCTTTTTATGCCAGTGATATTTGGTGCATAACATTGTACATTATCATAACTTTTACATTTAGTAAGCTCTTACATTTACTCCTGTAAAGTTGTGATATTTTATTTAAAAACAAAGTCAACATATTAAACAAGTGCTTAATATAAGTCTTTTTGACACTACACCTTCATACAAATGATGTGTTAACCTTTCTGAATAAAATCTGGCTACCTGCAAGAGGTTCTATCTTGAAAAGTCAGTGAACTTCATTTATAAAGCGGCAAAAATGTGTCCTCCACTGCACAAATGTTCTGCTGTGTCTTTATGCACCTTCTAAGAGCATTCTAATGGGAATATGAAAAAAAAATATTCCCTGCATTATGGTGCCAAATGAAATCCATAGCTGTCCCCATAAAAATATAAACGTTACTTGGTGGAGGAAAAAATAAAAAAAAAGTTATTTCTGGCAAACCTGATACAGCATTAAATTGGCCTGGCCTCCTGAGTAAGCTCAAGCACACAAAACTTTGGAGCTGAAAAGGCTAAAACATAAATGAGGCTTAACTGGGCGTGAATTTAGGTGAAAAATTTAAAAGTTTAACTTATCGAAGGGGTGGTCCTATAATGAGATTGGGCTTCGTAGCTTCCACTTTTTGTGCATTTAGGGTATGTGCAAGCCTGCAGATGTAGGTTCATCTGCATTTTATGGGTGTTCCCAAAACATGGGAAATTGATATTGCTTAGCAGACAGTTAGGTTCACTTAGTCAAATTAAAAAATTGGAGCAGGCCCACTTTTTTTTATACAAGATCAGCAATTAATGATTGAAACATAGCATGCATTATTCCAAAGTTATGCAACAAGGCTTACATGCCAGTATTATCAGAGTGTTATCAACAATATAGAGGAGAGGGACAGAGTGGGGAGAAGGACAGATATCGGTGTGGCTTACCGCTATAAAGATGGGGGATGGGGTGTACTCCAAGAGGATCGATGTGAGAATAACCTAAATGGAAACAATTTTTGACTTTTGGATTATGGATTGATAGTGGCTGCTTGCTTAAATCCAGAGGATTATTATGTGAATGGTAAATAATGATTGGATCTGGTCCTGACTCCCAAGTCTTAGTAAAAGGTTTTAAGTAGAATACTAGTCATTGTAGGTATGCCAAATTCTATTGAGAACAGTTTGCCACAGAGGTTCAGTAGAATGCTTTCAATCTACCACTAGTATTCAGGCGGCTTATTCATTTTTTATGATGGTGAGAGGTAAATGGAACTCTAAGTGGGAGGAGGGAGTACCTGGTAGACAGGTAGACAGGGGGACATCAAGCTGTAATACTGTATTAAGATTTTTTCATATCTAGCCAAAGTGGAGAGAGCTTGGGGCACTTGCAACATATTTGGAGGATCGAACATGCTGCTGGACAGCATTTCCAGCATCTCTCTGAGACATCTGGGTTGATTAAAAGCAACCAACATAGTACCAATGATATGGCAGCTTGTATACATTCTCTTTTATGCTTACCCAATGGAGCTGGATGCTTTTCTCTGATTTCTTCCCAGTCCTCATCATGTAGTATCTCCCCAAGGTCTGCTTCCCATGCTTCCCATGAAGGTCTCTTGGAGTCTACTCAGGGGTTTTAAGTTCTGTGTATAGCAGGGACATTTTAAGTCTTTTCTTGATGCTGATTCAATTGCGTTTGAGGCCCAATTTGGAGCGAACCTTGGGTTGTTAAAGAAGAGGATGATGGGCCAAGGCAATGGTGCCAGCACATAAAGTTTAAAGTCTCTATATCACAATGTGAGCGATTGAGAGATCACAGGCTGACCAACTACTAACTATGTGTGCAGCGGCTGTGGGTGCCAAGGGAGGAAGGAGATGAAGGCTATCTTCAGACTCTGCTTCCAACAGAATCCAGATTCTAGTAGATTTTGGGCTACTTCATAGTACACTTTGAGTTAGCTGCACCTCCAGGTAGTAATGTTTGAAGTTCAGGATGCCTAGCCCTCCATTCCATGCACGTCTCTGTAGAACATAAAACAACCCTTTGATGTTTCTATGCCGACGTAAATTGCAAGGAGTAGTATTGCAAATAATTCCCCAGCAACACTGCTCTGAGCCACTAAAAGAGCTCAGACAAATACAAAAGTGGAAGCTGCTCAAATCAATTTATAGGCCATAACAGGTGCTTGAAAGGGTGGGGTTATCCTGCAAGGAACATACACACAACATTTTCCCCCCAGCACACTGCTATAGCCAGCAACAGATCTGCCATTTCTACTGTAGATAAAAATGCAAAAGTCTTTGTTGCACACATTTGCAAATGTATGTTTAAGCCATCCGCCACGCCAAGGCGCTTTTGCTAATAGGATGGTCCTACTCTAAACAATGAGAGTCCCATATATTTGGGCCATACATATGTGTTTTTAAATTGAGAGCCAACTTACCAAAGAGGTACCCCAGAAGCCTCCAAACAGCAATTCAGTGCCAGTACCCCCTCTCAGCTACTGACACCAACATGACTCTCAGACAAATGCAAAAGTGTAAGCTGCTCAAATCAATTTATAGGCCATAACATGTGCTTGAAAGGGTGGGGTTATCCTGCAAGGAACATACACACAACATTTTTTCCCCCTGCACACTGCTATAGCCAGCAACAGATCTGCCGTTTCTACTGTAGATAAAAATGCAAAATTTGCAAAATTTCCCAAGCTCTTCTGAGGAGGCTGATTGCAGTCTTGTATGTTGGTAAAGATTTTAAATAGTCATGCATGTAGAAATCTTTTTCTATGAGTATTCTAACATCTGAACCATACTCTAGCTCACCCTCTTGAGCTGAACGTCTGAGTCCATAGATGGCAACTGTAGGAGAAGGGCTGTTGCCAAATAAGTGTACCTTCCAGGGACAGGCTGGGCTGGGGGGCACGGGAGCATGTGCCCCCTGGGCCGCTCCCATAATGGGCTACCTTGGGCTGGATCACTGGGCCACCTGCATTTTTTTTCCTTTAAAATGTTTCTTATAGGCGGCTGAGTCAAGTCTTGCTCCATGGGCTAAAATTTGCCAGTCCTCCCCAGTACCCTCATACGGTATTTTGCAATGTCTTTAGAAGGGTCTCTGAACTAAAGGAATCTTAAGAAATTACTGTTTTTTTCATCACGAGGAAGCATTGGAACTTTTGTTAAATATCAGCAGTGAAGGCGATAGCGTCAAGCCGGACGCGAATGGGTACTCTGAGAAGTTTGTTGTTAAAATCTGGTCCTGTCAAGATAATATAATTTAAGAAGATACCTTTAAACTTGGCACCGGAATCAAACATGACTCTGATCTGACCTGGTATCTTTGGGTGATATACTACAAACATTGGTGGTTGTCACAACCAGTGCCCGCCGATTGCTTGGTCGGGTTCCGGCTCACCTACCTTAGGGGTCCCACGCTGGTGGTACCCACTGCTCTGCCGGTCCACCGCCATCTTGACGTTGAGTTGCACATGCGCAGTCCGTCCTTTTCTCTGCTCTTATTCTTTTCTACAGACTGGTGCCCTCTATTGGCTGTATTTTTTAAGCCACCTCTTTTCTTCAAACAAGTGTCAGTTCTTGAAGTCTCTCCTTGTGTGTGGATGTGTTCTGGCTTCCCTGTTCTATTTAACTGTTACCGCTATAGTGTTCTGAACATTATTGGACCTCAGCTGCATACTGTGGTAATCCGCCTAATCCAGTTCCAGTGCTCTCTAGCATACCTGGACCCAAGGATATCCTCAGCCGCAGATCTGTATAATCTTCTATAGCCGTTATACTGTTCTCAACATTGTCCTGACCTCCGCTGCCTATCGTGGTACTCCGTCTTATCCAGTTCCAGTGCTCTCTAGCATACCTGGACCCAAGGATACTCTCAGCTGCAGATCTGTATAATCTTTTATATCCACTATACTGTTCTGAACATTGTTTGGACCTCTGCTGCCTACCGAGGTACTCCAGCTGATCCAGCTCCAGTGCTCCCTAGCATAACTGGACTCAAGGATACCCTCAGCGACAGATCTGTATAATCTTCTATATCCGTTATACTGTTCTCAACATTGTCTGGATCTCTGCTGCCTACCATGATACTCCATCTGATCCAGTTCCTGTGTTTCCCAACATATCTGGACCTATGTATACACCTGGCCACAGATCTGAATATTCCACTATACCTGCTAAACTGTTCTGAACATTCTCTGGACTTCTGTTGCTACCTGCGGTGATCCTACTGATCCGCCTCCTGGTTGTGAAATACTCTCCTTAGTATTTCCTCTACTACCTTGCACCTACCTGTGCAGCTCCCATCTTTCCTATAGACCTTGTCAAATACCGACTGGAAGGGCCGCGACCTGCGGCATGTGAGAAGCAAAGCCCATATTCCCGTGTGGGGGTCATTGGTGAAAACCTCCTGTGTTGTTAGACTCCATGCCTCCCGGGAGGTAGTGCCAAACTAGGCAGGTCTAACCATAGTCATACCAGCCCCTTGGATTGTGACAGTAGGATCCAACATTCCTCTGTATCTTTGTGGAAGGGAGCTATCTTGGCTTGACCATTCTGAAATTTTTTGCCCATGAAAGAGAAGAAGTGATCTCTCATCTCTGGTTTTCTGTGATAGCTACGTTTAAGTGAAGAAAAGCCTTTAAGTACTTTTACTCTCTTGTTAGGTAGACCACGTCTGTGAGTTCTAAAGGGTAGTGGTGTTTGCCTTATCTTTGACTAGTCCATTCTCCATTATTTTTAAGAATAGTTTGTCCTTTATGGACATTGCCACCTGATCATCCTTCTTTGTTCTTTGGAAGACTGTGGAACCCTAGATGATCTTGGTAGTTGCCTCAGATGTGGCTTTCATTAGAGGAGTCTATGACAGGACAGTGTGGCAGTTCTTTTATGGGAAAGCAATTGTGACATGACTGGAAAAGAGAAGGGTGTCCATTTTCTAAAGAATGGGGTAAGCATGCTGTTAACAGAAGCTGGTCTGTGTACGTTTCCTAGACATACATCTCCTATTATGACCCATCCTAGATCTAGCCATTGAGCATAGGGAGCATTGTGTGGACCATTGATCTGACTTTGTGGACCCTTAAAATATCTTTTCTCTCTAAGTAGAATTATCTGGGCTTGGGGTTCCAGTTCTGGTATCAGATGTGCTGTACATTTGAAATGTACATGATGTATAGGTGTGTTTATTGTAGGAACTTCAGACCTATTATCTGGGATCTGGTTGCATTCAGTGTTGGTAGGGGAAGGCATTTTTTTCTGTCCATGGACTTGTCTTGATAGCCAGTAGCTGTCCTCCCTATTGTCTCAAAACTCCCTGTGCAAATATTTAAGGAGTGAGGAGTGTTGGTGCTTTTAATACTAAAGATCTCAAAAAAGGTTGATCTGGCTAGAGACTTGTTACTTTGATCATCTAGGATTGCATGATGTTTCACAGCTATGTCTGGCTGACCCTTTAGGTACACTCTGACTAAACAGATTTTGGAACAAGATCTGCCGCTTTTGGCTTCTTTGCAGACTTTGGTAAATTGTGAAGTAATATCTTGTGTGAATGCAGTAGTGTTCTTCCCTCTCCACTGTGCTCCTTGCTATTCTCAGTGTCACTGTGACTGTGTTGTAAAGTCCATGGGGGAGGCCCAAGGTGTAGAGCTATGTTGTGATCTGTGCTGTTGCACTCTGTGCAGTTAACAATGAGCTTACAGTCCTTGACAAGTGGGATGTTGAAGAGAAGCACTTGTAGCAAATATCATTTTCTCACAGGAAGGCTTTACAGTTCTCCAGTGACTTCTCTCTGAAGGCTCTGCATTTCAGGAGAGGATGTGATCTCCGATGTAGAGGACACTGTTTGCCAGGATCTCTGTCTCTAGTCTCTTGGCTGATATACTTGACAGACCTGTGGAAGGAATCTGGAGGATACCCAGTAGTCTTGTGACCTGCGACTGACATTTTGTGTGATATAGGTAGCATCGGGGTTGCACCTAACATGGTAAAGGCAAAACTAGGTTCGATATCGGTCTTAGCTAGCTGGTGTACAATGTGTACAAAAGTCTACAGAGAATGGGGGAAATGGCACCTTGATCCGCTGTTTGTATTTGGAACCATGGGTGACTCACTGCAGATTTTAAGGTAGCTTTTGCACTATGGGATTAATGCCTCTGGCTGTGTCATGGTAGGCAAGTCCTGTTAAGTCTCCTGCAGACTTGGCTATTTGAAGCTTCATTAATGAGTCACTCATTTCTCTAAGTCTCTGATAGCCTTAATCAGGTAATCTAGGGTAATCATCAATTATTTTGACTAGTGCACTTTCTATTGCTTCTGGTGAACCATAACATTCATCAAGTCTATTACAGATCATTTTAAAGGCAGAATCTGCATAGTTTATTTTGATCTCTCTGATCCTTTTACCATGTTCAACAGACTAATTTCCAAGCCATTTAGTTAAGAGGTCCGTTGCCTCACTATGGGCCTGATTCATTACTGTTCTTATCTGACGATTTTGTGCGGATCGTATGAATATCCACTCTGTGCATGCCCAGAACAGGGAGATAAGAACGAAAATCTTTCTTAACTTAAGGCCGCAATCATTCTTAACTGCACTTAAGAATTTCTCTGACCTCTTAAGAAAAAAGGTTGGGGAAAGGGTGGGGAATGGGTGAAGATCGTAGTGACTTAAGAAGAGTAGGTCTTTATCTCTGGCTCCGTTGCATAAATAAGAAGCAGTACTTAGCATTCTCCTCAAATTCATGCTTAACAGTTAAGGAATCTTGGGGTCATGTTTAAGTACAAAAAAGCTATAGTGGTAGCGCTGAATAACAGCACTAAACTGTTAACAAATCATTGTTTGTTTAAAATACCCCTAATCACAGCTAAATATGCACAACATACACCTGCATACACTTCATGAATATCAATTATTTTTTTTATATTAATGTTATTAATTAAACAAAAAACATGGTGGATGCACAGTTTAAAGAATTTGCAATGTGAAGTGGTTGATGTGTAAAATCTAATAGTTAGCCTATACCTTGTTTGATATATTTTTTTATGGCTAATAATATGCTAGTATACATAAAAGGCACTACAGTTCAATTTGTTTAAACTATATATATAAAATGAGAGACCATAAACCATGCATACTCTTCCATAAGCGACACATAGGAGGAAACCCACACAAACATGGGGAAGATATTTAAACTCCACAGAGATAAGGGCATGAGTCAGGAATTAAACTCATGACTCAACTGCTGGAAGGTGGATTGTCTAACCACTAAGGCAGCATGCAGATGGAAAAATACATGCATTATATAAACTAGAAGGACAAGCTCAACAATACCCCATGCCTGCAATCATATAAGTGCTAGTGGCAAGCTAAAGTGTTACTGAGAAAAATTAACAATTGCACACATCAGCAGCGCCAAATAAGCCACAACACTAAACTATTGTAAAACCATTGTTTGCTTTAAATACTCATAATCACAAATAACTATGCACATCATACACCTGCATATACTTCTCTCATAACAAACAATTTCTTTTTTTTTTTTAATGTCAATAATTATACAATGTACTATTTTACCCAAAAAATACATGGTAGATGCACAGTTTTAATAAATTGGCATGTAATGTCATTGATGTATAATATAATAATAGTAAAAATAATAATAGTTAGGCTCTAATTTGTTTGTCATTTTTTGACTTCTGCAGATTTTTTTTTTACTTAGGTGTTATGTGCTTTTATCTGGATGTCTAAACGATATGCAATCTGTTGTGAGCCATAATAATGTGTCTCTATTTTAAAATGTGTTTTTATTTGGCTCTGACATACTTTTTCATAAGCTTTATTACACGTAATTTTTGCCTTGGCTTGGCAGTGTATTTATTATCTCTGCATATTTTCTATTTCTTTGGATTAACTTGATTTTGATCAGCTGCTTGTCTCTGTTGTAGCACCACACAAATTACAAAATTCAATTTGGTGATATTCCCCAACATGTGTCAGGAATTGAACTCATGACCCCAGTGTTGGCAGGTGGAATAGCTAACCACTAAGGCAACATGCAGATGGAAAAATTCATACATTATATAGACTACAACAATAAACACAACAATGCACTATGGCTACACATGATCTAAGTGCTTCATATCAAATATGGAACACATGTGATATGATTGTTTTCTGTGCTTAAAACAAACATACAACACAACACAGGCACTAGTGGCAACCTAAAGTGTTAATGAGCATAATTAAATGAACAATTGCACACACTTTCTTAATCACTGGGATGAAGGATCATGTATTCTTTTTTTAATTTAAAATAAGAATGTCTATGTAAATGCATCTCAGAATAAATCGCAATCATAAATAAACTAAAACATTATAGTTATCAGTATACAAACCCGTAAACAGCGTTGCATAGACCCAGCAGCAGATCTCATCATCTGATACCACAGTGGCCCATACACCTGCATACACTTGTCTCATTACAATCTACTATAAAAGACTGGTTCATGCACACTTGAACTTGGTTAGGAGTCTATAGTGGAATTGACTGGTGTGGTTTTGTATACTGGACCTTTATTTGTATTAAGATGTATATTTTGACTTACTCTTTTATAGACACTTTAAAAGTTTGTATTTGTAAGATATTTTATGTCCCACATTAACAGTGCATCTCTATTTTCATATGCAATGTGCATTTTAATGTGTGTGTTGTATGTATTATTATTTTTAACCAAAATGTTTGTGCGGGGGTGGGGGGTATTGTGAAGCTTTTCAATCTAATATCTATTAAGATGAATCTTATGTGTTTGGCACTTTCCCATGTTACATGTTTATCAAACAGATCCCCAGCCCTCCTGAAACTGTGGAGGCAGTCCACTTCTGTTCCAGACTGATGTGCAAGGTAAATTTGTTGTCAAATATGGTTTATATCACACTTTTTAAATTCTCTAAGATCTTAAAAATACAATTGTTTGGTGATGAAAGTAAAACCATGTTTATTTTTTTTACAACATAAACATATAAAAATGCATGCATCAGACAGTTTTAACTGAAAAAAGATTACCTTTGAAATCAGCAAATATTTTCTAATGGGGCTGTAAGGGTCGCCTGAGCCCCTGCTGAGAGCATCAGATGTGAGTTTTCTAGCCATAGCACTTATAAAAATAATGTTGAAGCTGGACTGAAAACTTAGCTAAAAAAACCAAAGTAAAGGTTTTCATTGATGAACTACAAGGCCTTAGCTGGAAGATGTCTGCCTCACCTGGAAATTAATCAGCAATCAAACATAGTTTGTGTTAATCTTATATCTGACTCACTATGTGAATGTTTTTTTTCTGGCCAGGTCAAGTATATCACGTAAGTGTTGTGTCTGCTTATTGATTTTAAGACACTGATTTGTCAATGTGTTCTAATGGAGATACCTTATATTATCTGTCATTTTGTGACTAAGTGATAAACAGACACCATTTTAGTAAATAGCTAAATGTGTGTAATTTATTCCAACAGACCTTATGACCCATCTGAAGCACAAAGGATGTGTGGCTAGGGATGAGGGCCAGGATCATGTCATGGAGGAGGAGGATCAGAACAGGAAGGAGTTGCCTTTGTAAGCATTTAAGTATCTATAGTTAACAATGTTAGTCCTTTTAGGTTATTGGGGGAACTGCGTTAAAATTTAGGTATCAGAAAATGTGGATTTGACACCTGGAAAATACAGGTGTGTACAAAGTACACACAGTCAAGTAATATTTTCATTCAAAATGACCTAAGGTTTATCTCTTTTCCATAAACAGATAAAGAAGACAGTCATTTTGGGTTCCAGCATGAACTGTGTTTCAACTCCTCTAACCGTTGAAAAAATCCATCCATGCGTTTGTATTTGATGTAAAATTTTATTTATTTATTTTAAAAGATTTTGTATTTACAATTTTTTTAAAATTTAATTTTTGTTTTATTTCATTACTGAAAATGTGTTTATGAATAAATATTAGTATTTTTAAATCTAAATAATCATTCTCCTGTAGCTCTCTGCTGCTTTGGTTTGTTGAACACCCTCTTCTCCTACACATCCTTCACTCCATTGTCCATCTAGACACAGTTCTTTCCTGGTTCACTTCCTACCTCTCGAACTGCTCATGTAGTAGTCCACTTCTGGCACATTCTTCCCTCCAATCCCACTACCTATTGTCCTACAAGGCTCTTTTTTTTTTTTTCTAAAAGTTGTACTTTAATATTGTAAACCTCTTCTCTTGAGGCACTAATTTGCTCACTTCTCTTCCAATACCACCTCTACGCTGAGGACACCCAAATGTGCATTGCTTTCCCTGACCTATTTCCTTCAGTACCATCTGTTGTAAACCACTGTCTTTCTGCATTCGCATTAACTGCAGGAGATGTCACAATGATACCTAAAGCTCAACATGTTCTAATAATTATTGTCCCTCATGCCAGAGTTACCAACTGACCTCCAATCTCCCTCACTGTCAATAACACCACTATACCCTCTGTGTTGCATAAAATGTAATTCCTCAGTAAATTTGTGATGAGGATAGGAGGGCCAGATTCCTGAAGCAAATTAAGGCACAATAAATGTGTCACTTCGACCCTTAGCAAAACCATATCACATAGTAATGGTTTAAAAATATGTGTCTGAAATTTTAAACATAAGTAAATTACTGTCTGCTTTTTCTGATAGTGGCACAAAAAGTTTACACTTTATTTCATCATCATCATCATCATCATTATTTATTTATATAGCGCCAACATATTCCGTAGCGCTTTACAATTGGGGATAAACATAATAAACTAATAAAGAAACTGGGTAAAACAGACAAAGAGGTGAGAAGGCCCTGCTCGCAAGCTTACAATCTATGGGACAATGGGAGATTGACACATGAGGTTAAGTCTACATTTTGCATCTTGGCCCAGCCAGACTGCAAAGGTGAAAGTGACTCATAAGCTAAATGAACCCGTCACACAACAATGTTGGTCAGAGGGCAGCCGTCCCGCGTGAAACTGCGTAACAGGCTAAAGTTAGCGAGGTTAAGAGGGTGGCCGAGGAATATTATAAGCTTGTCTGAAGAGGTAGGTTTTCAGAGAACGCTTGAAAGTTTGTAGACCAGAGGAGAGTCTTACTGTGCGAGGGAGAGAATTCCATAGAGTGGGTGCAGCCCGAAAAAAGTCCTGTAACCAGGAATGGGAGGATGTAATGAGGGTGGATGAGAGACGCAGATCTTGTGTAGAACGGAGTTGCCGAGTTGGGAGATATTTGGAGAAAAGAGAGGAGATGTATGTTGGTGCAGCTTTGTTGATGGCCTTGTAGGATAGTAAAAGTATTTTATATTGGATTCGGTACAAAACAGGCAGCCAGTGTAGAGACATACAGAGTAATTCAACAGAGGAAGAACGATTTGCAAGGAAAATAAGTCTTGCCGCAGCATGAAAAATAGATTGTAGAGGTTTGAGTCTGTTTTTGGGAAGACCAGTAAGAAGGGAATTGCAATAGTCAATGCAGGAGATGATGAGTGCATGAATTAAGGTTTTTGCAGTGTCTTGCGTGAGATATGTGCGAATTCTGGAAATGTTCTTTACATGTATTTAGCATGATTTAGATATAGAGTCAATGTGGGGAACAAAGGATAGGTGTGAGTCAAGGATTACACCTAGGCAGCAAGCTTGTGGGGTGGGATTTATGGTCATGTTATCAACAGAGATAGAAATGTCAGGTATTCTCTTGTTGGTGGGTGGGAATATTATTAACTCTGTTTTAGAAAGATTAAGTTTGAGTTGGCGAGAAGACATCCAAGATGAAATGGCAGAAAGACAGTCAGTTACACGGGACAACACAGATATTGAGAGATCAGGAGAGGATAGATATATTTGGGTATCATCCGCATAGAGATGATACTGAAAGCCAAAGGAACTTATTAGATTTCCAAGAGAAGCGGTATAGATAGAGAACAGCAGAAGACCTAGCACTGAGCCTTGTGCTACTCCAACTGATAGGGGAAGCGGAGCAGAGGTGGCTCCAGAGAAATTAACAGTGAAAGAGCAATTAGAAAGGTAAGATGAGAACCAGGATAGAACAGTGTCTTGAAGACCTGGGGATTGCAGCGTTTGTAGGAGAAGAGAGTGGTCAACGGTGTCAAATACAGCCGAGAGATCCAGGAGAAATAGGAGAGAGTAATGGCGTTTAGTTTTAGCAGTGATCAGATCATTGACAACCTTGGTCAGCGCAGTTTCTGTGGAGTGTTGAGAACGAAAGCCAGACACTGACATTAAAAGTTCAGCTAGGACACAAACTACCACACTTATAAATCTAGTGCAGTGGCGGATCCAGGGGGGGGGGGGGGCGATTGGGGCGATCGCCCCCCCTAGCAGGGGCTTGCTGCCGACAGCTGCACACTGTGCAGGTTCGTTCAGCAGTGACAGTGTGCTGCCCGGCTGCTCTGATTGTGTTTTAAACACAATCAGAGCAGCGGGAAAGCACACTTTCACTGCTGAATGGACCTGCACATACTGTGCAGCCGGCAGCCTTAGAAATCAGAAAGGGGGCGGGGCCTAAATAGCCCCCCCCTAAAATCGCCCCAGGTAGGGCAAATGTTTGGGTCCACCCCTGATCTAGTGGCTGTAATCAGGTGTTAACAGGTGCCTGCAATTACAGGTTCCTGTTATCTAGTGCCTGTAATTGCAAATAGTGGAGTAGATTTCCCATCAATCCGCCCCTCCTTTACAATGAATGAATGATAAGGTGACATTTTGCACACATGTATGAAAGAGCTCACCCACACATTCTCCGAGAACCATAGAGCAGAATCATAGAGCTCTGAGAAATCATAGAGCAGAGTATTGGAAAGTAAAGCATTTCCAAAATGAGAGCCAGCACATTCGCAAGGTGTGAGCTGTGGGTGTTGGCAGAGGCCATGGATAGTATGCCCGCAGGTAGATACATCTCCAACAAGATGAAACTGCGGGCGTACCAGAGGGTGCGCCGATTCATCTGACGGTGGATCAGCTGGCGCCGGTAAAACTCCAGCAGCGGCATCAGCCACAATTGTTGGAAGAGCTAAGGCAGGAGATTATTAGTAGTGAGTTCTCTATTAATCGGATGAAATACTGTGATACAAACACTTGCTTTATTTTTAAAAATACTTTCAAACTTTTTCTATAATCTGGGGACAGATTGATATGTTTGGGTAGGCCAAACATATCAATCTGTCCCCAGATTATAAATGTAACTCACCTTCCAATGCAACATGCTTTTGGCCATGTGTTAAGTTAATTTTTTAAGGGCATGTTTGGGATTCAAACTCATGGCCCCAGTGCTGTGAGGCAGAAGTGCTACTCACTAAGGCAACATGCTGATATAAACTTACATACATTTTTAAGATAACACTAGGATGTGGCCAATGCACAAATTAGTGACAACCACATTTTTCCAAATTACAAGGCCTTACCCAAATCAGTGGCGCATGCAGGGGGTGTTTCTGAGTCTCTAGAAACCCCCCCTGCGCTAACTAAGTGGCCACTGTCCTATACAGCAGCCGCGGCACTGTCAAAGAAGCGTCCGCGGCGGTGCTGTATTGTATACAGCACCGCCACAGACGCTTTTTAGACAGCGCCGCAGCTGCTGTATAGGACAGCGCTGGTGAAACGGAGCGCGCAGCAGCTCTCTCTCTGTGTTTTTTCTTTTTTTTTTTCTTTTGGGTCGGCGGGGAGAAACCCCCCCCCCCCCCCGACAATCCTCCGTGCGCCCCTGCCAAATGTCTCCCTATATTGTACAAATACTAATAAGGAAAAACAAAATATTAATGTAGTACTTATTTTGTAAATTAATACATATAATTTCAACATCCCTATGTCACCTAAGCCAAATCCAAGATTTGTTACAGGCCATCTGAAAGTGGTGTGTGTCTCTAAATAGTATTTTTTTAATTTAAAGACATAAGACGCTTTGATGGAATGTATGTATTTTTCATAAACAACTAGATATTTTTGCTGTTGTTGATAGGCCCATTGTAGCCATCCTAAATCACTGTTTTCCCACATGCTATTCACCCGATACCTAGTTATGCATTCCGAAGGTTCCCACCATACCTTTGCAGACAGTTTAAATTTACCACACACTTTACACCTCAGCTGATTCCGTCAAACAACACCCTGATGAGTAATTAATGTATGATAAATAATGTAATCATGCTAATTGTGTTTGTTTCCTTGTTTTTAACAGCTGCAGAAGACACCAGAACTATGAAGGATTTTTTTTTTTATAAATATAATAAAATAAAATAAAAATACCAAACATTAGAAAAAAAACAATATTAATTGTAAATAAATTATATAGTTTTTTTACATTTTTATTTTGGTTTGTTTTGTTTTTTTAACATGTTTTTATAAAAAAAAATGGTTGTTTTGATGTATACTTGTACTCTTCTGTATGTATATTGCTGATTTTATGAGTCTTGCTTCAACTGAGTGACTCCTCCCCCCCCTGCCTGGAGGTCCCCCATGTGTTCCTCCTTGTGTGATTTCCTCTTTATTTTTTCTGTACCCCATATATTTTTGAAAAGTTTCAATAAAAATATTGATGATGAAAAAAAAATGGTGTGTTTTTTTAATGTAATTATAAAACATGTCTTCATTTGACTTTTGCAAATAAGGATTGCACATTATACACATGCATTAAGCTTTATTTAAAATGGGTCCAAACATGGGCCAAAGTTCCTCTTTTGTTAAATTTATTTTCCTTATTTCGGCCCACAAAGTATACATAGATAAGGCCATGGTTGGGAATAAAAAGAAAAACATAAATCAAAAACGCACCATGGCCTAACAAAGTTGCATTTGAGGGGGAGGTACATTTAAAATATGAGAACAGATTTATAATTGGAGTAGGGCGTGTCGTAGATCAACTTAAAATGTCAGAGTAAAAATCAAGTTGTCAAGTGTTTGTGTGTTACATGAAAAAAAAAAACATTACGTTCCTTATGTGCTAAATACTATCCTAACACTACCCCATGCTAATTAAAAACATCTGCTGGTTTGGACAAAGTTCCTTTTGTGCTCCATCCCTTAATGATTCAGACCCACAAGCTGCACACAGATGCTAATGTCATGTGTGGTATTCAAAGTCATGACACCAGTGTCGTGAGACAGAAGTGCTAACCACTAAGGTAACGTGCTGATCTTGACTCCCATATATATTTAGCAATAAGGAAGTTTGTGAGTGAGGAGGGTAGCAGGTATCCCCAAACTTTAACATCCTTCCCTTCTTATGAGTGCAATGAATGAGGTGGTCTTTCCACAAATTCCCTAGAAAGATGTGGGTCTTTCCACCCCCCCCTCCCTACCCTGTGATGGAAGCACTCTAGCCCTTCCATGACCGGTGTGTGTATTTGCAATTAATATTAACAATAACACTTTAAATACATTTGTCCAAGTTAATATAATTATATAAATGCTAATGTGAATAATTTGGTAACAGCAATTCTGCACAATACACTCCAGATTGTGTTGTAACATTTCTAAACAAACCCTTCGCACCTTCCACTTTTCCCGTTCCGTAATACGGATTTATCTTTAAGTAAGAAACTGTTCGTAATCTGAATGAAGAACTTCTTTTGTAGTTGTTCTTAACTCCATATTGCATATTTTTATCCATCGTGGAAATGACTTAAGAAGGGATTCATCTTTGTTCGTATCTTGACTTCCGTTTCTTGTTGAATTGCTACTTACTTATCTCTCCGTTTTTTCTTAAAATACTCTTCGCAACTTCCGCACAAGATAAGATTGCTAATGAATTAGGCCCTATATGAAAGGTCTAAGCATCTGATCCTCTGATTGCATTTTGCAAGGAGGATCGCCAAGCTCTGAAGCTCTCAGGACAATCATTAGACATTGAAAGTCCTTGTGTTACTAGCTCTCGTTGTGCAAAAAATTTAGCAAAGTTTAGTGTGTCCTGGTTAGCTCTAGGATGTGCTATTGATGTGTGAACATAGTGAGTAAAGCTGGGTACACACTACACGGTTTTCGTCCAATAATCGGCTCAATCAGCCGACATATGACGGATTGTTCAAAAGTCGGGTCAGTGTTTGTAGTGATACGATGGTAGAAAGTCTGCTCAAATGGACGATTGTCGCCTTATTTGGTTGGTTGTACCGTTTAATATTTTCGTTCCAATCTCGTTTCCGTTGTGTAGTGTGTATAAACGTTCGACCGATCCACAACAGTGAGTACGAAATTACAATCATTGCTCACGACAACATGGCTGTAAAAAGTCGCTAAAGGGACGTCCGCTCTTCCCTTTATCGTCCTAAACAAGGCTAGTGTGTATGCAGTCCATGGACCGAGCGATCGGACCATCGATCGCATGTAAAATCCCTCGGCATAAAAAGTTGGTTGAAATTTCTGTAGTGTGTACCCAGCTTAAGTGGTGTGTGGTCATATCTGCTAGGGTTGTTTGTTTTATTGTATCAGATCACTTTTGTGTGTAGGAGGCACTGTCTTTGTTCTGGTTTGCAGATTCAAACTCCTGGCGTGGGAGAGGGATGTCCCTTGTGAGTTCACTTTGTGTAGATTTCTCTTTCTTGTATATTTGCAATTTGTCGTTGACTTGTGGTTGTACCGCACAGTGTGTTTGAGTTGCTTCACGGATAAAGTCTAGTTGCATACCTTGCACTTTTGGAGGGTTACTAATCGTTTTGGAGACTTGATAGGCTTGCAGTGGATCTTGGGATCCAAGCTCTGAAATGTCAAGTAAATTGATGGTTCCTTTTATGTCGGGGCAATATGTATAATATGTCTCCAAGAATTCTGCTTTCGCTTTGGCAGCTGCGGCTTTCTTTCTGCAGCAAACGTCTCCATAATTGATTCCTGATGTGATTTCTCTACTTCCAGTTGCATTTCTTGTTTTGCAAAGTTGGCTCGTACTTTTGCGGCTTTAGCTATTGTGCAGGCAATGATGGCTGTGCTGCTGACAGATAAAGATTTTGAGGATCTACAGGTTTGAGACCTTGCTTTTTATGAAGATGTCTTTTTCTGTAACATGATGTGGAGGTGTAGGTGTTTTGACTGTACAGAGACCACTATATTGCAGTATATAAGTAACTGCATTTATGGAGTGCAGGGTTCTGAGAAATTACGGTGTTGGCTCTTTTAAGGAGGAGCTTGACTATGCAGGTATTGCTATATTGCCATTTCAGAATGGTTGCAATGAAATGTGTAGGTTTCTGTTAAGTGGCGATACTCCTACTGCTGAGTGGCCAGAGTTACAGACTGTGTAGAAACTGCTGTGTTGTTATTTGCAGATAATTGAGTTGGCAGTGTAGCAGGTCTGTTAATCAGAATATATGTGTCCAACTTGCTAACAGCCAATGTTTTACTGTTCTGTCCTCACTATAAACTTCCCTTTGGCCTTAGTATAATTAGACAGACAGCATAACCACTCCTACTTTAATAATCCAGTCTAGATGTGAAGATCTGAAGAATGATATTTATTTAAGTAGTAAAGATCATGTGAGATCAAGTGGTAAAACTGCAACAAATAGGTAGTAGAATGCAATCACAATATGATTTAATGCAATGCAAACATGAACACATAACAAAACTACATAACTTGACAGAATTCTTATCTTATTGATGCTGTCCTAAGGATGGGAATATAATGCATCTCTGACTTAGCATGTTAGAACTAGAGATGGGCGGGCTCGGTTCCCCGAGATCCGAATTCATCTGAAATTTAGCCTATCCGAGTACCGAGCCGAGCACGCTCGGTACTCTCCTGCCCATTCGGATTCGAAATCGAGGCAAAACGTCATTGTGACGTATTTGTATTTCTGAGCTCGGTTCTCGCGAGATTTGAAAAGCATAAATACCAGCCTCCACAGCAATCCATCGCCATTTGACAGAGGGAGAAAGCAGGGTTAGGTCACACTGGCTATATCAGCGCAGGGACAGAGCAGTAATTGGAGACATTATTGTTTGTATGCAATACCATTGCAATCTTAATACCAGTTGTTACAGCAGTAAAAGGAGGATAGAGGAGGGTTTTTTTTGTGCAGTTTCTGGCACTCCAAGTGCTTTTGGGGTGTCTCCCATTCATTTGCATTAATATTTCTGGCTGTCAAAAGTCCTGTTTGTCAGCAGTCTAAAAAAATAATATTTAGCACTCCAAGTGCTTTTGGGGTGTCCCCCATTCTTTTGCATTCATTTTTCTGGCTGTCAAAAGTCATATTTGTCAGCAGTATCTAAAACAATTTGTAGCACTACAAGTGCTTTGGCCTCATAATGGATTCAAAGCAGTACACATATGAGTAGAATCAGCAACCAGGTTCTGTCACCAGTCCTGATGGTAGTGTTCCCAGTACGTCATCTGGGCAAGGCGATGTCAAACTACACAGTGTTTCGATATCAGTCCAAAAAACAAAAAACAAAAAAAAAAAAAAATTTTACTGTGTTAAAGCGAAAAAGAAGTGTTACTGAGCAAAAGTTAAGTGGCGATAAAAAAAAATTGCCAACATGCCATTCTACACACGCAGTGGCAAAGAGAGAATGAGGCCTTCACCTTTGGCTATTAGTGGCAGATCCCAAAAAGTTACCGAGTCTACAATTGGTGCACAACTACTGTTACGCGTCAAAGCCGAGCTGCAAGATAACAGTAAGGCATTAGAGGATAATGTTTGCTCTGATTCACAAATGACACCAATCCCTGTGGAGAGTCCATCCAACAGTGACAATATAGAATTCCATATTTAACACATACACAACATTAAATATTTATGTACCAAACTCCTAATGAAATCCTAGCTAACTGGGAATTAGACTGACAATTAGTGTCATTAATACCCTATAATAAAATACACAACACAATGGTTATTATAGATCCTAAGTACAATCACCAATAAGTAAGCGTTGAAAGCTTACCCTAACTAATTAACATCACATCACGTTTTAGTTATTTAATAAATTTACAGTCATTCACATCTCTAATCACTATTGCCACATCATCACTAGAAAATAATTAGGATTAATTTACCTGAATAAACAGATGATTTTCATTTGTAATTAGTAAATTATAATCTAAATACACGATTTACAATATTATGATGATTCACGGACCCACTGGTACACTATATAATGATATTAAGAGTCAGCACCCAGTCCTAGGTTAATACATATTTAAACAACTTTTGAGGACCAGCATTAGTGCGGTCTAACCTAAACGAAGATTATTAATAATAAGGGTTTGGGCCCATATTAAGGAACAGAGATGTATATATTGAATACATAATTAGATACTGCTAAATGTAGTAAGCAATTTACCCCAACTACTTTGAGAGAGTCATGATCCAGAGCAAATACTTTACATATCTGATACATAATATTGGTCAGAATTTCTATATTTATAATACCACTAGATCATCATAACAATTATTGGGTGAATGCAAAACTATTAATTATATTCTTATCGAAATGGCATGAAAATGGCACACTAATGAGTGACAAATATTTCTTCAGTCATTAATAAGTAGTTACTTGTCATATAAGGTAGCCACAGTGGAAGGTATATATATCCTTATTAAGAAAATATTTTAAAATATGTGAAATTAGTAGGAGGGAGCCATGATCTATATCACCTATTATATACACCCAATGTATCAACAGCGCTCATAAACCCTATATCCTCAATATAATAATAGTAGGCCATCTAAATTAATAGTTAAACGTAGAATTAATAATTATATTTTCAATGAAACAATATGAAGGTGGCGCGTTAACGAGTGATCAAGTCCATTTATCCTATGTTGTGCAGTCATTTTCTATATACTGTTGGCGAGGTGGAAGATATATACTTACTATGAGAATATGTCAGAACATCATTAGAATTCTGTTACTATCGATATAGCAGGGGACCAATCACATGGCTTGATTCAGGACAGGCCTCCCCTTGTGAAACGACAATATCAACAAACCACACCATTGAACACATGACGGAGTCATGTGATGTTCTATAACCTATCAATGCTTGCCAAAATCGGGGAATGCACAGTATCCAGTCTAACGCTACACACGAGCGTCATAGAGTGGGCGGGCTTATCCCTTTATAAAGCCAATTGGAACCGTCAGTCTGGTTGCCTCGTTAAAGCTCATAAGCGAAACGCGCGTCGGCGTTCACGCTGAGCCTGTGTGCTATGTCCTCACTAGCCAATAATTAAGAGTAGCTGTGTTTTATAATATCATAATCTCTTATATCCATGAAATGAAACTTAGGGTTTAGCAGTCCAAGAATCACTGCCAATAGTTAGCGATGTATCTAGCCAGATAATCTAGCGCTATAATACACCAAACAGAAGGTATCAGGGTGAATTACAACAATCTATACAGTTAGTCCAGAACCTAGGGGCTCTATAAACTGGTGAACACATTAACCAGTGGACCTTCCTTAGACTATGTATATAGTACATCAGATTTTACCCTCATAATCAGTGAGTAGTGATACCCTGACAGGGATCACTTTCCTCACTCATGAATCATTAGATTTATTATTACCTCACTTCTTATAATAGTAATAACGATTAGAGAGTGGTAATAAGGATATATGTGGACTAGCTAAGTCTATTCAGTAGGCGGACACAAGCCTGCCTCCTGGTGGATTCAAAATAATAAGGTTTACCACAGCCCTTCTCATAATTACCCCGAGTTACTACATATCATGAGTACACTCTACTAAGTAATAAGAGGGAATATACATAGCAACAGACCAACATAGTAGTTTTCTACCTTTTTTAACTGATGTAATATTCAGGTCAATTTGTATCATATTTCGTATTTTAATATTTCGCTTATTAATTTTAAATTTACCAATAAAGGTTGTTCATTTTAATGTATACAAATGATAAAAAATTCTATTATCTGATCAAAAGAGTGCTCCTTTCAGTACTATTCCTCCTTTTCTCTTCTATGTATTAGTGTTCCCAGTACGTCATCTGGGAAAGGCGATGTCAAACTACACAGTCTTTTGAAATCAGTCAAAAAAACACACACCCAAAATTTTTTTACCGTGTTGAAGCGAAAAAGAAGTGTAACTGAGGATAAGTTAAGTGCCGATAAAAAAAAAAATTGACAACATGCCATTCTACACACGCAGTGGCCAAGAGAGAATGAGGCCTTCACCTTTGTCTATTAGTGGCAGATCAAAAAATGTTACCGAGCCTACAACTACTGTTAAGCATCAAAGCCAAGCTGCAAGATAACAGTAAGGCAGTAGAGGATAATGTTTGCTCTGAATCACAAATTACACCAATCCCTTTGGAGAGTCCATCCAACAGTCTAACTGTGAGCATTCTGTTAGTGTACCCATAAAGAGGGACCCTTTCAGCAGTTCTGCTGATGTGTGCCTGAACAGCCCGAGTGTAGCCGATGATACAAAAATTGAGGATGCCACTTTGGAAATAGAAGAGGATGAGGGGGAGATTTGTGAAGGCAACGAGGGCGCTAATGAGGATGTTGATGAGGATGAGGTTGTTTGTGTCAGTCCTCCACCAGTGGCAGCAGTTCTGGCACGTGAAAAGAAAAAGGCCATTGTCATGCCAGGCCATAAAACAAAAAAATCCACTTCTTATGTGTGGAATTATTTCTACCCCAATCCAGACAACAACTGTATAGCCATTTGTAGTGTATGTCAAGCCACAGTCAGTCGAGGGAGGGACCTTAACCACCTTGGAACCTCATCTATGTTACGCCATTTGATGAGAGTTCATGGCTAAGTGTTGGGAAAAGCGGAAAGTTCTTCCAAAAAAATTACAAGCACTCCATCATCAGCTAGGACCCTCCGCTCACCGACATCCCGATGGCTACTAAATACACCCACCACACCACCCTCATCAATATCCTCAGTAGCGCTCGGAGTTAGCCCTGCATCCCACTTATTAAGGCTGGGTGACTCCTGCACTATTATTGATTTCTCTGAAGAAAGCGTTAGTCCCACTGTTGCTGCTGTTGCTGCTGCTGGGGGTGAATCGTCAGCCCTGAGGAAGGCCAAGAAAAAGAGCAGTCCTACATTTCAACAATTAACTGTGAAACAATCATTTGCTAGGGGAAGCAAATATGACAGCAGTCACCCAGTCGCCAAGCGAATCACAGACGCCATGGCTGCCATGTTAGTGTTAGATCTGCGTCCAATATCCACAATAAACGCAGCTGGTTTTTTACAGTTAATTGAGGTTTTGTGTCCGCGTTACAGAATTCCATCGCGACACCATTTTTCCCGTAAAGCTATTCCACAACTATATCAAAAAGTGACTACAAATGTAGAGATTGCACTGAAAAATGCCATTCTGCCTACTGTCCACTAACCACAGATATGTGGACAAGTGGAAGTGGTCAAACCAAAGACTATATGACTGTGACAGCCCACTGGGTTGGTCATTCACCTTCACCAGCAGGAACAGCAGCAGCATGTACACCACTACGTAACATTTGTCACAGGCAGGCCACTCTTTATATCACCGGCTTCACTATCAGGCATACTGCTGACAATTTGTTACGCCAACTAAGAGATGTCATTGATACATGGCTTATACCACTTGGACTCTCCCCAGGATATGTCATTTCTGATAACGCCAACAATATAGTGCGAGCATTACAGCTGGGTGATTTCCAGCACATTGCCTGTTTTGCTCACACCATCAACCTGGTGGTGCAGAGCTTCCTACGAAATAACCATGAGGTGCAGGAGATGCTTTCGGTGGCCCGTAAGATTTCAGACCATTTCAGGCATTCGGCCACAGCATGTAGGAGATTGCAGCAGCTCCAAGAGCAGTTTAACTTGCCCAGCAGGAGGTGGTAACTAGGTGGAATTCCACCCTGTACATGCTGCAGAGGATGGAGGAACAGCGCAAAGCCATCCAAGCGTATTGCACAAGCCATGACATTGGGAAAGGAGGGGGCATGTATTTCACTCTTGCACAGTGGGGAATCCTTTCAGTCCTGTGCAAGGTACTGAAACCATTTCAAATTGTGACGTGTGAAGTGAGTGCAGATTCTGCTAGTTTGAGTCAAGTTATTCCTTTAATTAGACTATTGAAAAAGCAGCTTGAGAAACTGAAGGAGGAGATGAAAACAAGCAATTACGCAAAGTATGTTGGCCTTGTCGATCAAGTACTTAATTCGCTTCACAATGATCCTCAAGTTATTAAGATCTTGAGCTCGGATTAGTACGTTTTGGCCACTGTGCTTGATCCAAGGTTTAAGACCTACATTGAGTCTTTGCTTCAAAATGAACGAGATGTGAACTTTTGCAAGGAGCTATTGCTCAGCAAGTTGTCCACTGAACTGGGCCTCGGCTTGACGACATGTCCTCCTTCAGTTTCTCAAGCAGCTGCTGCTTGTAAAAATTGAATTTTCAAAAAAGAAGCAGGGAGGACGAAGAGGGCAGACCAGAACAGTTTAACATCTGGGCTGGTTTGAAGATTTTTTCAAAAAAATGTATGACCTTGCCCATAACTCCATCCAATATGAGTATTAACATGCAAAGGATGGTGGAGGATTATTTTCAAGAGGTAATTAATATGGAAATGTCAGATAGTCCCTTTCCTTACTGGGAAGAAAATCAGGCCATTAGGAAACCCATGTACAAACTTGCTTTGCAATACTTAAGCTGCCCACCCTACAGTGTGTACTCTGAACAAGTGTTCAGCACAGCAGGGAACTTAGTCAGTGATCGCCGTAGAAGGTTACTTTCAAAAAAATGTAGAGAAAATGATGTTTATAAAAATGAACTACATCTTCCACGAGGAAGGACTTCACCATCCAAGACATCCAAGCACTGACTGTTCACTAATGGAGGATTCAAGCGGCGATGAATTGATAGTCTGTGATGATGACGTACACACTGATGAGGGTGAGGATGAATCTGAAGATGATGACGATAACATCTTTTTAAAACTTTCTAAGTAAGTGTAGGGTGCAATCTACCCCAAAAGAGGAAAGGGACTTGGGGCATTTCCATATCACGTACCATCTTGAAAGGCTGCTGTTTGGGCAATTTCTCCTTAAGGGTAGGGTGTCATACATAGAGTGACCCCAAACTGTCTTTGTCCATTTCTTTTAATATTGTACAGTCTATAACGGCTGAAATGTTTGGTATTTTATACAAGTGGATGGGGGCCTAGAGAGACACAAACCAAACTGGCTTTCTCCATTTCAATTAATATTGTACAGTCTATAGCGGCTGAATTTTTTGGTATTTTATACAAGTGGAGGGGGGACTAGAGAGACAGAAACCAAACTGGCTTTTTCCATTTCAATCAATATTGTACAGTCTATAACGGCTGAATTTTTTGGTATTTTATACAACTGGAGGGGGGCCTAAAGAGACAGAAACCAAACTGCTTTTGTCCATTTCTATTAATATTGTACAGTCTATAACGGCTGAATTTTTTGGTATTTTCTACAACTGGAGGGGGGCCTATAGAGACAGAAACGAAACTGCCTTTGTCCATTTCTATTAATATTGTACAGTCTATAACGGCTGAATTTTTTTGTATTTTCTACAACTGGAGGGGGGGCCTAGAGAGACAGAAACCAAACTGTCTTTGTCCATTTCTTAACATATTTAAGTATAAGTGTAGGGTGTAATATAATCCAAAGACGATGGTGGCATTGCCAATATTCATAGATGGAGAGGAAGACAATCTGGTCTGTGTGTAGAATGAATGAAGGCCTACCAGGAATTAAACTGTTTTTTGGATAATTTATTAGCTTTACAATTACATTACTTATCCAAGAAACAGGTGGAGCACTAAATTTGGTTATTTTAAAACAAAATAGCAAAACAAAAACAAACGAAACCAAAACACGCAATCACGGTTTGGCAAAACCAAAACATGACGGTAATCCAGATCCAAAACCAAAACCAAAACACAGGGGTCAGTGAGCATCTCTAGTTAGAACTAAGATGGTGACCTCCTATCATTTACCCAGGGTGCATAGAAAACTAACTATGGAGACCTGGATGTTCACTTAAGCTTATACTAGGCTGGCCACTAGATGGAGTTTACACAGAAATAATGCCCATGTAAAACAACAATGCAGAAGGCATAACAGTTATAGTATCCTTACTTTGGCCTATCTGCCTTATTAATTAAATCTGGCCAAGTAGAATATCATCATCATCATCAACATTTATTTATATAGTGCCAGCAAATTCCGTAGCGCTTTACAATTGGGAACAAACATTAATAAGACAATACTGGGTAATACATACAGACAGAGAGGTAAGAGAACCCTGCTCGAAAGCTTACAATCTATAGGACAATGGGAGTTAGAAACACAAGGGCATGTGCTACATCATATTGCACAATGGACCAGCCAGACTGCAAAGGTAAAAGTACTGAGTGGGCTGTGTGTGTTGCAATGTTGGTCAGAAGGTTGTTGTCTTGCGTTAGCAGTGTAGAGGATGGCAATAGGGTAATCTAGGGAAATTAAGATGATGGTTGAGGAATATCATAACCTTGTCTGAAGAGGTGGGTTTTCAGTGAACGCTTGAAGGTTTGAAGACTAGAGGAAAGTCTTACTGTGCGAGGGAGGGAATTCCACAAAGTAGGTGCAGCCCGGAAAAAATCCATTAGAAATAAAACTGCATTTTCTTAATTCGGATCAGACTGTTTGCAATAAGGCAATAAGGCTGTAGTAGTAATTACCATTAGAAATAAAACTGCATTTTTTAAATTCGGATCAGACTGTTTGCAATAAGGCAATAAGGTTGTAGTAGTAATTACCATTAGAAATAAAACTGCATTTTCTTAATTCGGATCAGACTGTTTGCAATAAGGCAACAAGGCTGTAGTAGTAATTACCATTAGAAATAAAACTGTATTTTCTTAATTCGGATCAGACTGTTTGCAATAAGGCAATAAGGCTGTAGTAGTAATTACCATTAGAAATAAAACTGCATTTTCTTAATTCGGATCAGACTGTTTGCAATAAGGCAATAAGGCTGTAGTAGTAATTACCATAAGAAATAAAACTGCATTTTCTTAATTCGGATCAGACTGTTTGCAATAAGGCAATAAGGCTGTAGTAGTAGTAGTATAGAACTGATAATAACAACATATGACATAACCCCCTCACACCCCTTTCTGTTCATTTTGGTGGCTATCTATATTTATTATCCTACCATATTTTACTACAGTGTATGTTTTTTACAGTTCGTATCATTTTCTCTGGCAAAAATCTAAAAACAATAACTGATGATTTGACTATTTTTAATGGGGACAGTGAATTATTCATTGGTTTTTACAATTATGTTTCAGTTTGGAAAAATATGTTCTAGTTCATGCAATTGTGACTTCTCAACCCTGGTTTCTGCTGCTTTCATTAGTATTAAATGTTGTTTTCTTTTCATGGGAAAGTTTCTCAATTAGTTTATCTTTTTTCCCAATTTGTAGGAAGTGGAAGAAGGGAAAAAGTAATGGATGCTTTTGTCTTCACTCCTGAAACTCAGGACAGGGTTCCAATCCCTGGTTTCATGGTTTCAGTACTTACTGCCACATGGTCCACAGATGCTTTTGATAGCAGGAAGATTTAGATAGTAGTTTTGTCAAATCTGAAACAGATTTTATATACATTTGCACCAAAAATATTATGCATCATAGAACTGTAATAAAATAAAAACTAAATCTCAATGATAAAAGTTTTTGTGAAAACTTGAATCGGCCAAAATTGATCTCACGACGTGTCCTCAATGCACTCCAAAAAGAAAGATCTATCATAAACACTATTGTGAACGAGGCGACAAAGCAGATTCCATTCTAGCCCAAAAATTAAGAAGAAAAAAACCCGAAACAGAGTGACATCTATCCAAGACTCAATGGGACACCTTATCTATGACCCTCAAAAAATTGTGAACCAATTTCACGCCTATTACACTAACCTATACGATCTACAAAAAGATGAATTTTTCCCAATACAACTTAATGATCAAATCAAACAGTACCTACAAGAATGTGATTTACCCTGACTTTCCCAAGCTCAACTAGTATCCCTGAATACTGAAATCACTGCAGAGGAATTGAAGCTCACAATTAAATCTCTGAAGAACTCATCGGCCCCAGGCCCAGATGGATTCCCAGCTGTTTACTATAAAAAATGTATCTCTCTGTCACGAGCCGCGGCGGTACTCACAGCCGCCGCGGCTCGCTTCTGGCTCCTTCTGGCGTCCTGGTCGTCACCTTGAATTAGCCTGCAGGAGTGTATGCAAGCCCTGATTGGGCCATCTGTGTATTTAAGGCAGTGAGGTCTGCAGCCTCACTGCCGGTTATAGCTTCTGTTGCCAGTCTGCTGACCTGCTCTGTGCCTTGTTCCAGTTCGATGAATATTCTGCTGTTTACCCGTGTATGACCCTTTGCCTGGATTTGGACCTTGCCTGTGTATCTCGTGACCCTGATCTCTGGTGTGTTTACCGACCTTCCTGTCTGCTCGTGACCCTTGACCTCGGCCTGTTTATTGGAATTGCTATCTGCTGCCGGCCCTTGACCTTTGCTTGGACTTCACTTTGTTTACCTGGGTACTCCCCAGCCGGTACACACTTCAGGACCCTCTCTCAGTCTGTAGCCCAGTCTGTCCCCACCACTAGGGGCTCCAGTGAACACCTGACTGGCAGAGTTGATTCCGGGTTGTGTTGTACCGACTCGAGGGGTTCCTAACATTATAACCGGCCAACACACATACCGGAGACGAGGGTGTAATGGATGAAAGCGGAACCGCACCATCTCCGGCGCAAGCACTAGCGGGTCATGTTGAGTCCCTATATCAAATGATCCAGGGATTGTCTGAGCGTTTGTCCGTTCAGGAAGAAGCTGCAAAACCTTCACAATCCATTCCAGATTCCACCTGTGAACCTAAAATGAATCTGCCAGACCGGTTCTCCGGAAATAGATCCCTGTTCCGGAATTTCAGGGAGAGCTGCAAGCTCTATTTGCGGTTGAGAACCCGCTCCTCTGGTTCAGAACAACAAAAAGTCGGGATTATCATTTCCCTCCTTCAGGGTGACCCCGTGTCCTGGGCCTTCTCCTTGCTGCAGACCAGTCCTGCTATGCAGTCAGTAGACGCTTTCTTTGAGGCATTAGGTTTACTATATGATGACCCGGATCGAATGGCCTCCGCTGAGGCTCATCTACGGGCCTTGAAACAAGGTCGGCGGTCGGCAGAGGAGTACTGCGCCGAATTCCGTAGATGGTTACCTGACAGTGGATGGAATGACCCTGCCTTACGCAGTCAGTTCCGCCTAGGCCTGTCGGAACAGATCAAAGATTCTTTGGTGCAATACCCGTCTCCTACCTCATTGGAGAATCTTATGCACCTCGCCATTAAAATCGACAGGACAATTATGGAGCGAAAGTCTGAGAAGGAGGCATCTTCTCTTCCATCTGCCTTGATTCCTGTTCCCGCGGATGGTGAGGAGCCTATGCAGTTAGGAGCGTATTGTTTCTCCCCTGAGAAAAGAGACAGGAGACGATCACAAGGCCTATGTCTCTATTGTGGCCCTAAGGGCCACTTCTCCCGTTCCTGTCCTAATAAGCTGGGAAAAGAGCATGCCTAGGGAATGAGGGAAAAGTTCACCTAGGTCTGCAAATTGTTTCCCCAAAGAATGCTATGTTGATCCCTGCACAGCTCACGTTCAGTGATGGTTCTGTGTACCTGTCGGCCTTCATTGACAGTGGAGCTGCAGGCAACTTCCTCGACATCGGGTTTGCCCGCTCTGCTGGAATTCCGATGGTAAAGCTCAAATCTGCCACTACTGTATGTGTCTTAGATGGGAGTCCATTGCCTGGCGGCAAGATTACCTGGGAGACCCCGCTACTACAGTTGAACATTGGAGCTCTCCATTCAGAGTCCATAATCTTCTTCCTTATCGAATCTCCATCGGTTCCTTTGATCCTGAGTCACCCTTGGCTTTCCCGTCATAACCCTGTCATGGATTGGGTAAAAGGAGAAATTGTCCAGTGGAGCTCTTATTGTACACAGTCTTGCTTGACACTGCCTCTGCGTGTGATTCAGTCTATTCCGGAGCAGCTTCCCTCACAATATCATGAGTTCTGGGATGTGTTCTCCAAAAAGGCTGCTGATACTTTACCACCGCACCGTGACTTCGACTTTGCCATTATTCCTGGTTCCAAGTTACCCAAGGGACGCTTGTACTCCCTCTCTGGTCCAGAGACCAAATCCATGCAGGAATACATTAATGAAAACCTGGAGAAAGGCTTTATCAGGCCATCTAAATCTCCAGTAGGAGCTGGATGCTTCTTTGTATCCAAAATGACAGAGGACTAAGACCCTGTATTGGTACCGAGGACTGAATCTCATTACAGTCAAGAACACCTATCCTCTTCCTCTCATCTTCGTATTATTCGATCAATTAAGAGGTGCTACAGTCTTCACCAAAATCGATCTTCGTGGAGCATATAACCTCATCCGTATCAAAGAAGGAGATGAATGTAAGACGGCATTCAATACGCACTCTGGCCACTACGAGTATCTGGTCATGCCGTTCGGTCTTAGCAACGCACCTGCAGTATTCCAGGACCTGATTAATGAAGTTCTTCGGGAGTTCCTTGATTGTTTCGTGGTCGTCTATTCAGATGATATCCTCATCTATTCTAAATCCTTATCCATACATCAGGGTCACGTCAAACAGGTTCTACAGAAATTGCCAGAACACCACCTTTACACCAAACTAGAAAAGTGTGAGTTCGAGGTGCAGAAGGTATCCTTTCTGGGTTACGTAATATCTTCTGAGGGATTCTCCATGGATCCAACTAAGGTTCAAGCTATCTTGGATTGGGTACAACCAAACAATCTTAAGGCGGTGCAGAGGTTCCTGGGCTTCGCCAACTACTTTAGAAGGTTCATTCGTGGCTTTGCTGACATCGTGGCTCCCATTGTCGCCCTGACTCGCAAAGGAATGGATCCAACTAATTGGTCGCCCCAAGCAGTAGCCTCATTTGAATGCTTGCAAAAAGCCTTTGTGTCCACTCAGGTCCTAAGACACCGGGATCCAACTAAAGCCTTTGTTCTTGAGGTCGACGCCTCTGACGTCGGTGACGGTGCTATCCTATCACAGAAGGACCTTCATACTCATCATCTACACCCATGTGCCTATTTCTCCTGTAAGTTCTTTTCAGCAGAAGCCAACTACGATGTCGGTAATAAAAATAAATGGGCCTTCGAGGAGTGGCGGCATTGTCTGGAGGGTGCTTCACATCAGGGGGTAAATGTATCAAGCTACAATTTTGCAACTCCAGCGATTTTCTCGGAAGAGTTGAAACTCGCCGATGTATGAAGCTGAGTTTTCATACAAAATCACCAGAGTTCTGCTTCTGTCAAAATCGCTACTTGCAAAATCGCCAGAGATCAAACTCACCACTGTTTGCCACTGCAGCTATGCAAGTCTCCAATGTATGAAGCTGCGAGTTAGCAAACTCAGGAGAGTTTGCTTCAAAACACGCCAGATACAACACGCTGCTTGGTAGCAGCGTGTTGTAGAAACACATCACTGTTACACTGCCCTGGCAGTGTTAAAAAGTGAAAGAACAGATAAAAGTTTTTTTTAAAAAAAGCGTGAGGTCCCCCCACTATTTATGCTTAACCCTAGTGCTGTCTGACTAGTGCTGGTCCCGTGAAAATCGGGGAAAAATTTTGCGTGGGGATCCCCCGATTTTCACTTTACCAGCACTAGGCAAACCAGCCAGGGTTGGCGGCACTATAGCAGGGGGACGCGTGGCAGGGATCCCCCTACCATAATGACTAACCAACCCTAGACTGTTCAGCGCTGGGCTGGATTCCCTAGGGAGTGGGGTCCGCCAAAAAAAACGAGCGGGCCCCCCCCCTAGAAAGAACCAGCCCAGTGCTGATAGCACTAGGGCTCTTCCTACTACCCCTGGGCTGTGGGTAGTAGGGTAATACGGCGGTAAATAGTAGGAAAAAATAAACTGACACCAATTTTGTTTGTGGAGCTACAAGTCCCAGCCAGCCAGCTTGCCCTAAAAACTGTGGCCATGCTGCTGCTTGTATAACTACAAGCACCAGCATACCCACGGCAGCCAGGGCATGTTGGCACTTGGAGAACCACAAGTGCCAACATGCCCTGGCATTCCTGGCTTGCTGGGCCCTGTAGTTCCACAAAGAAAAAAGTTAACAAAACAACAACACCCTCATACAAACCACACATATTTATTAAAAATAAAAACCCCACAATAAAGACACTAACCACCCTCTTTTTAACCACAACTATTTAATAAAAATAAAAAAAAACAAATACTTACCAATGATGTCTTCTTTCTTGATCCAATGTTCCAGGCTTGCCCCAGTCCCTTATTATTTGTACATCCATCTTGCCGGCTTGCCCCAGTCCCAGCCATTTGTACCTCCAAAATCGATTCTTTGCCAACTGGAACACTTCGCCCAGAAGGGGCACATATTTGTAATATCCCGAATCTTTAGTCTTGATTAAAGCTCAAAAAAAAAAAAGCCAGGAGCCGCCGTAAACACCTCCTACCTAGTAGGAGGTCCGTTTCGCAATGCTCTTACGCTGTTTGCGTAAGAGCTAAGTACTGTATTATGGCATTTTCCCACGCTAGTGGGGAAATCACATATTACTGTATTTAGCGCTTACGCAATTAACGTAGTGCATTGCGCATGCACTACGCTATTTGCATAAGCTGTAATACAGTAAATATAGCTTACGCTCCTTGGCACATCATGTTCCAATTACCAATCCAGAGCCTATCATTCCCTCTTCCATAATCCACGCTGGGTTGACCCAAGACCTGAGCACTACACTTCAGAGGTTTCAAAAATTAGCTCCTGATAATACCCCGGAGGGATGTTTATTTGTTCTGGTCCATTTAAGGAAGGCGGTTCTTACGGAAGCTCACAATATTAAGACTGCTGGACATCCCGGAATCCGGAAAATGAGAGAAATCTTATCCCGTACTGTATGGTGGCCATTGTTACCTACTGATGTCAGGACTTATGATGACAGGAATAAAGTTCCCAGGAACCGTCCGGTAGGTCAGTTGGTTCCGTTGCCCATTCCTGCAAAACCCTGGACTCATTTGTCCATGGCCTCTTCTGTAGCGCTGCGTCCCGGCAATGCTGGAAGCCGGGTGCATGCACGCAATAGGCAGCCTGTGGGCTGATTAAATGAAGGGGGCTGAATTTACAGGCATTAGCCTGCAACTGTGTGTTTCAGGGACAAGCCCTGATTGGTCCTGCTCTCTACAGGCAATTAGCCTGCAGGAGTGTATGCAAGCCCTGGTTGGGCCATCTGTGTATTTAAGGCAGTGAGGTCTGCAGCCTCACTGCCAGTTATAGCTTCTGTTGCCAGTCTGCTGACCTGCTCTGTGCCTTGTTCCTGTTCGTTGAATATTCTGCTGTTTACCCGTGTATGACCCTTTGCCTGGATTTGGGTTCTCCCCAGCCGGTACACACTTCACGACCCTCTGTCAGTCTGCAGCCCAGTCTGTCCCCACCACTAGGGGCTCCAGTGAACACCTGACTGGCAGAGTAGATTCCGGGTTGTGTTGTACCGACTGGAGGGGTTCCTAACACTCTCCTCTCACACATCTCCTCCTAGATCTTTTCAACTCTATCCTCCGAAGCAAAAAGTTTGATGGGGCCACCACCAGAGCGGACGTAGTGGTCATACCCAAAGAGAGACGAGACCCACTTCTATGCTCCAATTACCGACCCATCTCATTCCTTAATGTCGACCTCAAGATCTTTGCAAAACTACTAGCGAATAGACTAGCATTGGTCATACTGACCTTGGTACACCCAGACCAAGTTGAGTTCATACCTAACCGCCAAGCAGGAGATAACACCTGCAAGATAATACCATGCAGTCAACAAAACTTCAACCTCTGCTCTGGTGCTGGCCATCAATGCCGAGAAGGCTTTTGATTGTGTAAACTGGCTCTTCATGCGTCATACCCTTTCAGAGATGGGCTTCACTGACCCATTGTAATACACCCATGGCGTCTATCCTCACAAATGGTTGCATATCATCCTTTCTTCATATAAAGAATGGCACTAGACAGGGGTGTGCCCTATCCCCTCTTCTATTTGCACTTACAATGGAACCACTATGAGCCAGTATGCTGATGACAATCTCCTTATTCTGACTAACCCCCAAAACACAATTCCGTTAGCATTGGAATTGATTGCTGAATATGGTAAAGCTTAAAATTTTAAAATTAACACTGAAAAAACAGAGGCTCATCCTCTCAACATCCCTCCGCCCCTTCTACAAAACCTAAAAGTCAATCATCGATTCCATTGGCAACCCCAAAAAATAAAATACTTTGAAATTTATCTTACTAAATGCTATGACTATATGTCAGGCGCTGTCTCCACACTGACACTTGGTGCAGGAGACGGACGCCTGCACCTTCTCAGCAACCACGTCCTGTTGCCTAGCAGCGGGACGCTATCTCTGCTCCCTTGTCTGCAGCCAGCATGTCTTACCGCCAAAATCTCCCTAACCCACTCAGGAGGCACCTTAGGGTATATAAAGCAGCCTCTCACACATGTCTAGTGCCAGAGTATTTGGTCTTCAGCCTAGCTCCAGCGTTTGTTCCTGTGTTGCTGTTACTTGGATTCTGACCCGGCTTGTTCCTGACTTCTCCTTCGGTTCCTGATTCTGGCTTAGACTGATATTTGGTATTGACTGGGCTTCCTGACCATTCTTCTGCTTCTGATTTCGCTATATCCATTCCTCTGGTTGTGACCCGGCTTGCTAACTACTCTTCCATCCTGCATCCTGGTGGGCTGTCACCGCTGCCTCAATTGTTACCTCGCCAGCTGACTGATACTGAGGGCCGCAACCTGCACGTCCTTTGCAGCAAAGTCCATACCTCCTTGCGGGGTTTCCTGGTGAAACCAGGGGCGTGTTAGACTCTGTTCCTCAGTAATCAGTAGCGCCAACTGCTGGCAGGTATCATCAATTCCACCTAGTGATTCTGACACTATACCAAGCATTTCCCCCCTTTGATAGATGCCCTCAAAAAAGATTTACAATCATAAAATATTTCTTGGATTGGTAGAATAGCAGCAGTAAAAATGAACCTGCTCCCCAGTCTCCTCTACATTTTTTAAACCCTCCCAATTAGACTACCCACCACTGTTCTCAAAGATATACAAAGCAATATTACTAAATTCGTTTGGGCATCCAAGAGACCACCTAAAAGTTCTATAGAGACATTCAAGAGACGGAGGCCTTAGCCTTCCCTGTCTCTATAAATATTATCTAGTAGCTCATCTCACACAGCCAATTTTAACTTGCTCTCACTCACATACCAAGTTGTGGGTAGATATAGAGGGTTAACTACTCCATATACACTCCCCCTACTCGTTATTCTGGATCCACCTTAAACACCGACCCCCATCTTCTCTACTCCCTCCAACACTACTTTTCTCACTAACAATATGGAACCTTTGTACTCGAAATTTCGATCTGATATCTGACCCATCTAGCATGACCCCTCTTTGGAACACCACAGAATTTACTCCAGCACTGGACCCCAATAAGGTTAAAAAATGGACCTCTCATAGCATTAAATTCTTTTACGACATAGTCCCTTCTACCCTTTTCCCAGAGTTCTCTACACTCCAAGATCGCTTTGAGATACCAACATCAGCTTTTTACCAATATCTACAGATTTGCCATTTTTATCATGACAAAATACAATACAAAAACCCTCATCCCCCTTCCAAGCTTGAATCCTTTTGTCATGGTAGGTCCCCTTCCAGAGGCTTCATTTCAACATTCTATTCACTCTTTATTAAGCATGGTCAACCTACTAAAGAGAGACATGAGCTTAGATGAAAGGAGGACATGGGGGAGGTTCTTGACCCAGAGGATTGGACCCGAGTCCGTGAAGCTGTTGCTAAAAGCTCCATTTGTACACAACTAAAAGAAAACTCGTACAAACTCCTATTCAGATGGTACCTGATACCCAAAAGACTTGGATCCATCTACCCTAATGCTGAAGAGGACGTGGAGAGGAAGGCTCCCTGGCCCACATATGGTGGACTTGCCCCAAAATAGCACATTTTTGGAAGGAGGTACGTCATCTAGTTGAAAAAATTACTCACATCCAACTCCCTGACAATATTTCCTATTACCTTCTCCCACGCACAATCCCTGATACTCCGAAACACACACAAAAGTTGATTGGACAACTTCTTGTAACAGTGAGATGCCTAATCGCCCTTAAATGGAAGAAAACAGACCCACCCACTCATTCCGAAAATCTGGCAAACACATAAAATGGAACATATCACCAGTATTATTCATAACTGTCCCCTCCAGTTCTCCTCAACCTGGAACGCCTGGATCTCCTATTTCACAACAGACCTATAGAAGAAGTCACACTCCTAACTCCTTCATACACTTTCCAGTTTCCATCCCCCTACTATCCTTTACTAACAACCCCTGTCCTCCTCCCTCCACTCTCATTTCCTTCAATTACCTACTTTTACTCCTTACCTCTAAGGATCTTCACCCTTCTCCTCTTTAGTATATTGTTTATGATGTGTATATATATATATATATATATATATATGTTTATTTGTAAATAATGCTTAAATGATATTTAGATACAAATATATTTAATTTCAGATTACCATTGGTCCCGACTGGTCTCTGTACACCCCTTCCTTCCCTTTAAATTTTTTCATATCCCTAAAAAACTCAATAAACAAATCCCCTCCCCCCCCCCCCCCGCCCCCCAATAAAAAAAGTTTTTGGGAAACCCTTAGAACTTGTTGACAGTAGGTATAGTTAGTCGGCGGTCGGCGGTCCTCATTATGTACTCTTCCTCAGATATAATCAAAGGAAAAACAAGGTTCATGATACCAACTTTTTATTGGCTTTCAATGCATTACAAATATTCAAGGCAGGGATACAATGGGGATGTACAGAAAGATGAGCAGGAATGAAAGTGAGGGGAGGTGGGCGGAATCAGTGCATGTACATATATTTAACAGAAAACCATAGAGATACAAGGTTTCCTAGTCTGATTATCCAATTACTTATCAATTAGTGGGGACATTTTAGAAGATCTTAATACTTGACCATTACTTTGCTGACTGGATGTGTAGGAGAGTGTAGAGTCATTTATTCTGTTTTCATATCCAAGCAGATTTCTTTCAATTTGAAGCTGGGTGTAAATACTTTCTGACTAGACATTACTCGCTGTATATTAACAGACAGAACATAGGGCAGTATATGCACAAGCCTATGTGCAATATAAAGTCTCATCAGAATGCATACGCATACAAAAAATATATATTAGAAACTAAATTAAAAACTCTAAACTGTATAACCATTAATAAAACTATAACTAGTTTAATAAAAAAAACAGACTTACGTCCAAACATGACTGCTATCATATAGACTATTTTCTATTTTAGACAGCTGTGATTGGGGTGGGGGTAGGACAATGAAATGTATTTAAAAAATGCAAATTTTGTTGGTATGAAAATGTATATTAGCAGGTAGATCTAATGCTGGTAGATGTAATAAAGTTAAAGGTGTTGGTATTCTCCTTTTATAATGATTATATGAGCTACAAATATTTCTATCCACTTTTATAATGCGAGAGAGGAATATCAATTCAGTTGATGCAGCAGAATAACTAAGCCCACCCCTTGTTCTGATTGGTTGAATATTTAGCTACACAAGAAGAAAGATTTTTTTCTGCTTGAAACTTTCTAACAGTCAGAAGTCAGAGGAGTGTCTATAAAACAGTAGCTTGAAATAGCATAGTATTCTTTCTGCTGTGGACCTCTTTCCTTTTTTTTTCTCTTAATAGCTGTGCATTGGAAGAAGTACACTTGAAGGGCAGTCAGATGATTGAGTGATTTTAAAGACCGAGTGGAAGTGACTGAGAATGCATAAAATGGCAGATGCGGAGTTATGTGTAGATGTTGGTGTTATGTAATACTATGTACGACTTCAGGGTGATAGTTGTTCACGTACGACATTGGTGTGTTGGTGGTGAGTGTGTGTATAATGATGGGGTGTTGGTGCCATTCCTCCACCTCACAAACATTTTGAGTTACAGTATCAATTGTTATAGTAATTTTGCCAGTGCAAATATAAAAAAATAAGTGATATTCTATCATAAAGTATTCATACAAATTAATAATTTTGCCCAACATAATATCAACATAAAACTAATAAAATAGGTCCAAAAGTCATGTATATCATTGTTAATGAGACATTTCTGAGCTTTACTTTGGACACTTGGAAACTGTGCAGTATATTCTATTTTATTATCGCTGGTACTCATTGCATTATTAAAATATAAAAACATGCTGTTTCATGTCATATAGGTTTCTTTTAGAATAGCACAAAATTACATTCAATATACTTTTTTTATGCCTTTTAGAAGTAAAGTGTCTCCGTCTGGCTAGTAGAACATACTTGATTATTTGTAGTTCCATAAAACTAATCCTATTACTGCATGTACTGCCTAATGTTTACCAGCAGAGTGTGCTGTTTAGATATACATTAATACATTATAACAATACATTCCCTTTTATACTTTAAAAAAGTGTATTATAGAGCAATAAACAACATACACGAACAATTGTCACACCTTTGAACTAATTGTCATACATAGTATGCAAGGCATGTATTTGTTACTGTTTGAAATATTATGCAATGACTTAAACTAAATGGGTCTCCAACACATTTTTCAGTTTTCTGTTAAATTAACAATGCAGACACAATTCAGCAATCTCATTGTTCTATATTTTGAAATATATCTAAAATAAATAACTTGTAACATTGCACATAGCTTGCTAAGAGTTCTTATTTTTGTCAGCCACAAAGCAGTATGGCAGCATCCAAAATAGGTGTGGGTTGGTATATTGGGTGTGGCCTAATTTGGTATGTTGTCAGGGGTGACAATGTACATGTTTGCATTGTCATGTTTATTAGTGACAAATACTTGATCCTGGCTTAATTATTGTGAGAGATTACGCCTTCAATTAATTTTTGCATGCCAAATGCTCAAAATCCGTCTATTATACTTATTATTTTTACTTGGTAAAATAGGTACTTGATATGGGCCAAGAAAAAAATGGGGAAATTAATTAAATCAAACCATTTCTAAATGATGCTATTCTAAATATGTGCATGGATGTCCTGTGTGGGAAAAACAGCTCTGTATCCAGTAGCGTAATTTTAATTTTGAACACAGCCCAAGCCAAATTCTACTTTCATTGTTCTGATTCAGCTCTCAGTATCTATTTGCATGGGATAGAAGTTAAAATATATAAAAAATAATAGTTTAAGTAAAATAAAACTTATATTGTGCACAGGCCCATATTAATAAAAATTAGAGATGGGCGGGTCCGGTTCCCCGAGAACCGAACCCACCCGAACTTTGGGTATCCGAGTACCGAGCTGAGTAGCTCTCCCGCCCGTTCCGAATCCAAATCGAGGCCGAACGTCATTGTGACGTCGTCGGATCTCGGGGCTCGGTTCTTGCGATACTTCAACATTATAAATACACGCCTCCACAGCAATCCATCGCCATTTGACAGAGGGAGAGAGCAGGGTGTAGTCACAGGCTGATTAGAGCAGGGACAGAGAGTACAATAATCTTCTTGCAATTGCTCTAACAAAAATCGCTAGAGAAGAGAGAAGGATAGAGGTTTATTATTTTTTGTTAATATTTGGCACTCCCCAGTGCTTTTGGGGTGTCCCCCATAATTGTGCATAAATATTTCTGGCTGTCAAAAGTCATATCTGTCAGCAGTATCTACCAACTAATTGTTAGCACTCCCCAGTGCTTTGGGGTGTCCCCCATAATTGTGCATAAATATTTCTGGCTGTCAAAAGTCATATCTGTTAGCTGTATCTACCAAATAATTTTTAGCACTCCTCAGTGCATTTGGGGTGTCCCCCATAATTGTGCATAAATATTTCTGACTGTCAAAAGTCATATCTGTCAGCAGTATCTACCAAATAATTTTTAGCACTCCTCAGTGCTTTTGGGGTGTCCCCCATAATTGCGCATAAATATTTCTGGCTGTCAAAAGTCATATCTGTCAGCAGTATCTTCCAATTAATTTTTAGCACTCCTCAGTGCTTTTGGGGTGTCCCCCATAATTGTGCATAAATATTTCTGACTGTCAAAAGTCATATCTGTCAGCAGTATCTACCAAATAATTTTTAGCACTCCTCAGTGCTTTTGGGGTGTCCACCATAATTGTGCATAAATATTTCTGGCTGTCAAAAGTCATATCTGTCAGCAGTATCTACCAACTAATTTTTAGCACTACCCAGTGCTTTTGGGGTGTCCTCCCTAATTGTGTATAAATATGTCAAAAGTCACATCTGTCAGCAGTATCTACCAATTAATTTTTAGCACTCCTCAGTGCTTAGCGCTCAGAATGGATTCAAAGCAGTCCACATATGATCAGAATGAGCAACAAGGTTCTGTCACCAGTCCTGATGTTTGTGTTTCCAGTACGTCATCTGGGAAAGGCGATGTCAAACAACAGAGTGTTTCCAAATTAGTGCAAAAAACAAAAACCAAAAATAAATTTACTGTATTGAAGCGAAAAAGAAGTGTAACTGAGCAAAAGTTATGTGCCGATAATTTTTTTTTTGCAAACATGCCATTCTACACACGCAGTGGCAAAGAGAGAATGAGGCCTTCACCTTTGGCTATTAGTGGCAGATCCCAAAAAGTTACCGAGCCTACAATTGGTGCACAACTACTGTTACGCGTCAAAGCCGAGCTGCAAGATAACAGTAAGGCATTAGAGGAGAATGTTTGCTCTGATTCACAAATAACAACAATCCCTGTGGAAAGTCCATCCAACAGTGGGATGTCTAATCGTGAGCATTCTGCTGATGTGTGCCTTAATAGCCCGAGTGATACCCAAATTGAGGATGCCACTTTGGAATTAGAAGAGGATGAGGGGGAGATTTGTGTAGGCGACGAGGGCGCTAATGAGGATGTTGATGAGGATGAGGTTGTTTGTGTAAGTCCTGCACCAGTGGCAGCAGTTCTGACACGTGGCAAGGAAAAGGCCATTGTCATGCCTGGGCATAAAACAAAAAAATCCACTTCTTATGTGTGGAATTATTTCTACCCAAATCCAGACAACAATTGTATAGCCATTTGTAGTGTATGTCAAGCCACAGTCAGTCGAGGGAGGGACCTTAACCATCTTGGAACCTTGTCTATGTTACACCATTTAACGAGAGTTCATGGCAAAGTGTTGGGAAAAGCTGAAAGCTCTTCCCAAAAAAATACAAGCACTCCATCATCAGCTAAGAACCTCCGCTAACCGACATCCCGACGGCTACAAAATACACCCACCACACGATCCTCATCAATATCCTCAGTAGCGCTCGGAGTTAGCCCGGCATCCCACTTAAGGCTGGATGACTCCTGCACTATTATTGAATTCCTCTGAAGAAAGCATTAGTCCGACTGCTGCTGCTGTTTCTGCTACTGGGCGTGAATCGTCATCCCAGAGGCAGGTCAAGAAAATGAGCAGTCCTACGTTTCAGCAATTAACTGTGAAACAATCATTTGCGAGGGGAAGTAAATATGACAGCAATCACCCAGTCGCCAAGCGAATCACAGACGCCATGGCTGCAATGTTAGTGTTAGATCTGCGTCCAATCTCCACAATAAACGCAGCTGGTTTTTCACAGTTAATTGAGGTTTTGTGTCCGCGTTACAGAATTCCATCGCGACACCATTTCTCCCGTAAACCAATTCCACAACTATACCAAATAGCGTGTAAAAATGTAGAGATTGCGCTGAAAAATGCCATTCTGCCCACTGTCCACTTAACCACAGATATGTGGACAAGTGGAAGTGGCCAAACCAAAGACTATATGACTGTGACAGCCCACTGGGTTGGTCATTCACCTTCACCAGCAGGAACAGCAGCAGCATTTACACCAATACGTAACATTTGTCACAGGCAGGCCACTCTTTGTATCACCGGCTTCACTAACAGGCATACGGCTGACAATTTGTTACGCAAACTGAGAGATGTGATTGATGCATGGCTTATACCGCTCGGACTCTCCCCAGGGTATGTCATTTCTGATAACGCCAACAATATAGTGCGAGCATTACAGCTGGGTGATTTCCAACATATTCCCTGTTTTGCTCACACCATCAACTTGGTCGTACAGAGCTTCCTACGAAATAACCGTGAGGTGCAGGAGATGCTTTCGGTGGCCCGTAAAATTTCAGGCCATTTCAGGCATTCAGCCACAGCATGTAGGAGGTTACAGCAGCTCCAAGAGCAGTTTAACTTGCCCTGCCACCAACTTAAACAAGAGGTGGTAACTAGGTGGAATTCCACCATGTACATGCTGCAGAGGATGGAGGAACAGCGCAAAGCCATCCAAGCATATTGCACAAGCCATTGATAGTATAATAAGCTATCACCTTAAAGATGTTATATGCAGGATCTCAGTACTACGTTTCATTGCTATGTAATGCAAGTCCCCCTTGGTGTATGACCATGCTGTTTGTAGCTCTAAATGAGTTATCATAAGAGAGAGTCTTAATCCTCAAAACGATTTCTTCTTTTACTATAGACCGTACACTTCGGGAGCTTGGAGATAACCTTTTGTATGCCCTTCAAGGGTACAATAAAACACGTAATACATTATTTGGAAAGGTACAAAGTACAATAGAACATGTATCAGCTATACAGAATACTCTACTACAGTTCTTCAAGTTTAACAGGTTCATCTGTCCAACGCTTGTCTTTAAGCTCAGAATACATTTAAACACTTCATGTTCATCGATAGCATCATCCTATTTCTATCAATAATGCCATATACAATCTCCTTCAGCTTGCGTTAATATACACATTTCTAATAATGTCATCAGTTCTTTTCATCAACACTTGTGGGCGGGCTATTGTCTGTTCATTCTTCCCAGTCTCCTAATACTCAGGTTTAATATTGGGAGACTCCAGACTAAGGGACCTAGGTGTTGTACTTTTCCCCTAGTGACCTCTCACCCATAATTCGGGTACCTCAAGAATATTTAGTGGAAAGAGAACTAGTCCTACTTGATATAATCACTGAGGCACGTGAGGGCACGCCCAGCACTTTGTTTGGTCTAAAACCTTACCCTCCCAAGAATGATAATCATTCTCAAGGATGCCTGCTCAAGTCCAAATATTACTGGACTGGCATCGCTGGGTGTACCTCTTTTTAACTATGGGGTCAACGTACTTACGGACGTAATGCTACTCAGACAATAGCTCCTCGCACTTTCTCCAAGCTCCAGCGTTTCCAAATTTTCCTTTACCCCTGAATTGAATTCAATTGGCTGGACCGATTATGCTACTAACTTCTCCTTCATCCCCAATACCTCATTATCATTACCTGAACCAGTCTCTGTCACCTGCCAATAATTAAAAGAATTGACCGTCCTGAGAAGAGAATGAAATGAAAGAAACAGAACAGGAAAAACTACAACTTCATGATGGACAGCTGTCTTAGCCGTTGGCTCAACTGCTACTAACTGCATTCGAGGCCTTCCAGAACAGATTCATGAGTGCCCTTGGACCCTTCTCTGAGTGTTGGCTCCTCTGCAGTGGGTGGAATGGGCACCAGTGTGTCTCTGCTACCCTTGAAGCCGTGATGCTGGTAGCCTACACCTGGTACCTGTCTGTCAAATAACCTGAGCCTAAGAAATTTCTGTTCCACAACTTACTCTCCCGATCCAACATCCTGACAGTTAGTGTGACTTTTCAGGAAACAGTGTTTTGGACGTTCTCGGTTGCTGTCTCACTATTTACCTTCCCTCTCAAAGTCTAAACTAGTCTCTCAGTTACAAATTCATCCCAAGAGGGGTCAAGAACATTTCAAAAATCGACCGGTTAAAAGGCTGCCCAGGAGTGACCTTTTGGTAGCGGGGAAGGACTAGTAGCCTGAAGCTGTCAGTCACTTCAATCAAGTTCCAACTCTTATTCTATTCAATTCGTTCTACCGAGTACCGTTACTTTATGTTCACACTGGTTTGTGGCTACTCGAAAATATGTGATTTGGTACCACTACTCATACATTATACATCTATTGTCAATAACATGAATACCCCTATCACCTATTATAACTCTAGGGCTATCACCTTGAATAACAAAAGCTTTGAGTATGACATAGTAATACATTAGACACATTTCAATACACCTTTACCCAGACATATTTCATTGGTACACCAGTGTATACTTGAGGATCCTGCATGGTGGTAATTGGATGATGTGGATTTGTTTTACCTGGGGAAATTCTTCAGGTAACCCAAATCTTCATATATTAACCAATATGTGTATGTGTTCATGTGTGTGTGTGTGTGTGTGTGTGTGTGTGTGTGTTCACATTTTAAAACTAAAACAATACAACGAAAAACAAAACAAAACATAGATTTATTAGCTGTCACATAATACCCTGCTGTCTATTTGACAGCTATGTTCGCCCTGGTGTGACAGCCATGTATGGTCGTGTGTGTAAGTGTGGACTTTACTAGCAGCTACTTCAGTTGGTAACTGTGTCACTGTATAAAGTCCTCTATGTAGTGTCCTACTCATGTGCTGGTATTGTTCTAAAAAGATTTCTCAGTCAACTCAACATCGCCCCCTAGACTAGAAAAATGCTGAAGACCAATCAATCAATTTTCCCTCTGCCAATTCACATGCCATTCTCAGTACCTCACATTCATCTACTTGACTAAGTGAGAAAGACAAAGGGGTCTATTTCTATAACACTTTCTTCAAATATAACAGTACCCAGTACATGTCTGTCTAACAGTGAAAAATATAAAACATGAAAATTCTACATTTTCTAGGGTTTCACATTATGTTGTATCTTGTGGCAAAAATCCTACTCCAATGTTCTACACAGAGATGCCTATCTGTATACCTAACCTCCAGCAATCTCCTCCTACCCACCCTTTGTGCATACACATAAAGGCACATTTTTGTATAGGAGGCACAAAACACAAAAAAACCCAAAAAACAGATATGCAATCTACAAAAACATGACTCGTATTTCCTCCCCAAAAAAACGTTCTGCTTAAAATTAGCAGCTTCTATACACATAACACTAAAACACCTGACTGTTTCTGTAACTCATGTCAATCTAATGTGTGTATCCCTGAATTTGTCTTATGTAAAATTAATAAACAAAAATATATCTTAGCCCCATTGATGAGACTGTGTCTGTTTTTATCTCTACCAGAGCAGAGAGAGAGAGAGAGAGAGAGAGAGAGAGACTAGCATAGATGTTAAAAAACCGAGAAATAAAAAAGCCATGAATAATAGGAATACAAAGATTTGAATACAATGGTTTGAAAACAAACATACATGCAGAAAGGGAGATTTTACAGCAAAAATGACAGCTGGATTGGACTCTATGGGAAAATGGCTGTATTCATTCCTCTAGTCCCCTTAGCTATTTGCTAAACTATGACCCCTCCCCATACTTGACTAGGGGGTCTTACATCAACCGTGCAATCCAGTGTCGTCCATCATTTGTTCATTAAGAACTCGGTATCACATTAACTACATACCTTTTCAACGGACTTTCTGTCTTCGGACAGAGAAATGTAAAAATTAACTCTTGATGACTCATCTGAACGATATTTTGGAGCAAAGTATGTACATACTTCATTTTTGGATGATTCTTAGCCAAACAAATTATCATGAGTTACTGCAGTCTAAAACAAATAGTGTTCCAATGATCCATTGTTAATAAGTCTTTCAAGAGTAATTCTTCTATTTCTCTATACCACCCCTTTAAACACTAAGGGCTAGATTTACTAAGCTGCGGGTTTGAAAAAGTGGGGATGTTGCCTATAGCAACCAATCAGATTCTAGCTTTCATTTATTTAGTACCTTCTACAAAATGATAGCTAGAATCTGATTGGTTGCTATAGGCAACATCCCCACTTTTTCAAAATCGCAGCTTAGTAAATCTAGCCCTAAGTCTATATTTCTTTTGTGTACCCTTTATCTGTAAGAAGAAAAACAAGATAGTTATCTTAAAACAGCAAACAAAACAAACATTTCCATTCTTTTCCCTCGGCCAGCATGTGACAACATATAACAAACAAGCAAAATCAACAACGATTACCTTTTAAATCATTTTCTTCCTAAATCTGCTCACTGATACTTACCACAGATTAACATTTACCCTACCTGGTTGTAGGATTATAGGTCTGACCTGACTCCTAGCGCTGACTATCGCTTTCCTGCGCATCATTTGCTGCTATAACATGCGCGGGCAGGTGTGAGTCTTCTAGTCTATGCGAATTCCTCCTTGGAGGATATCTACGTGACCCACCCCTATGTGTATTGTGTCTTTCCTTTTTACAATCTCTCATGAAATGTCCTTTTTCGTTACAGTTGAAACACCTGATTATTTTATGTTTCTTGTTATGTGGGTTGTATGCTGGTGGTCGTGTGTGCAGTTCCTCTAGTGCTGGGATACTGACCATCATTACCCTATCACTTAGTGTCTCTTTCTGTTTATTTATACTTTTATCATGTCCTATAACTGACTCCCTGAGAGCACTTACAGTGATTCCTTTCCAGTTCGGTAATGAAGTTTGCACCCTTCTTTTCAAGTTTTCCCTGAGGCCATCCATTAGAACTGAAGCAGCAACCTCCCTGTAGTGCACATTATCCTTTATGTCTGATACCCCAGTATATTTGGCCATCGCTATTAGAGCCCTGCAAAAATATTCAGTTGCTTTTTCATTGTCCTTTTGTTTGACAGTAAAAATTTTACTCCAGTCCACTATCGTAGGAAAGTTTATGGCCAACTGAGAAATTATGTGGTTAATATTCTCATGGTTATCGCCCTCTGTTGAGGATATATCCTCCTCCAACATACAATCCTTAATAAACTTTTGTATATCAGTATCTAATAAACTTCTGACATTTGGTCAAATCTTTCCTAGGATCAGGGAAATCAGACAAAATTGAAAATATTTCAGACCTAGTCCATGGATCATGCTTTGCTAAATGTTTTAAGGGAACTTCACCATCTGTGTCCGCCTTCCCATTGGGAACTGCTATGGTGCGGACAGGATGTAAGCCTACCAAATCACTATGTTCTGAACTAGTTGCTGGAATTGCTGTTGCAGTACAATGAATGTCTCCCCCTGTGTTAACCTTTATATTATTCTCACCACTTTCAGCTGTTGCCCCTGCTGGTGGGATCGTTTATTTTCTTTGTCCTGAAACATTACTTTTAACATTACTTAAAACAACATACAAGTTACTAGTTACAGTTTTTAAATTTTTGGTATTGGCTGTACTTTCCGCCCCTATCGAATTTGTCTGGGGCGTGCTTGCGCTCAGTTCTCCACGCTTTGCAACGCACACTTCCAGAACACTCATTTCCGGTGTGCCCGCACTTTTCGCCACACTTACTTCCACTGTGCATTCGCTGCTCTGCCACGTGTTACCTTCCATTTGCCACAATTTTAAACAATCATCATGTTTAATTCTCGTCTTTTGTTGATGTAATCAACCGCATTTTATTTCTAACATTACTTAACACCTTTGATTCAAAACTACCTATGTTTGGGAAAGGTCTCTCACAATCCTTAGTCATCTTGACCCACTTGTCGCAATATGCTGTTGCGTACTCACCATATTTATTATGCATAACATACCTTGCCGAACTAACCGGCCATTCATTAGGCAGCACAACACGAACTATCTCTAGCGTTTGCTTCGCATCCATTGTGAAAACAACCTATTTCTCAACGCTACGCAAAAAAGACTTTTTACCTGTTCTCCTTTCAAACAGAACCTACTAGAGATTTTTATACGTGGATGGTTTCACAGGCTACGCCCACACACCTCCTAACACAGAAATATCACTGCGGACTAAAGGGCTATCAGCTCCTCGATACCCTTGACTCTACCACAAAATCTGTTTTCACCGTATACCCTGTATACTACTTATTCAAATCATATCTTCAATACACCGTATGCTACTCAAAATACCACATACTACCATAAAACCCACACCATATACAGCTTAGAATACTGTATATTACTTATAACACCGTATGCTACATAAAATTCCACATACTACTTGAACCCACACCATATACAGCTTAGAATACCGTATATTACCTATAACATCGTATGCTACATAAAATTCCACATACTACCTGAACCTACACCATATACAGCTTAGAATACTGTATATTACCTATAACACCGTATGCTACATAAAAATCCACATACTACTTATAAAACTGCACCGTATGCTACATAAAAATCCACATACTACTTATAAAACTGCACCGTATGCTACATAAAAATCCACATACTACTTCTAAAACTGCATTTTCACCAGATACCCTGTATACTACTTATTCAAATACACTGTATGCTACATAAAAATCTACATACTACTTAGAATAGTGTTCTTATTTCCAACACAACCTTGCCCATCCTGTCCCCCTGGTCAGGCAGCAACCGATATCCCTGTCTTTTCAATAGTAAATCACCTCTTTGTCTGTCTTCAACAGTATGCAAATTCTTCCCTTATCTATCTCTTTTCAACAGTATGCAAACTCTTCTCTTATCATTATGCATACCATTCACATACAACCTTTTGTTTTCTGCACAGAAAAAAGATTTCCCAATCAATGGTAGTTTTACAGAGGTTTTAACAAATGCTTATATAACAGACTATGAACATATTAACACATATGTAGACTATGTTACATATATAACAGACTATGAACATGATTGTTTAAACACGTGGTAACAATACCGGAAGTTCATACACGCTAAACAGAAGGCACACATACACTAGGCAATGCAAAACCTTTTAAAACGCAAAATGACAATAAAAAGAAACATTTTTCTTTCTTGTCCCTAGATTCTAGTTAGCATTCCTTCAGATTACGCAACTGCGGACATTCGGCTTCTCAACACAAAATGGACAACAGGTTTTGAACACATTGCGTTCTTTCCTGTATGAGACGGAACCGAATTTCGTCAGCGTTGCATACCTTCCGGCAACGTAACCTCCAAACTCAAGAGCCCCCAAATTATTAAAGTAATTGTATCGTTTTCAAATAAGCATTGCCCAAGCGATTGTATTGTGTTTCTAACGTACAAAGTGGTTTATTTTAGCAGATGTAAATAGTTTAACAGTTCAATACATTTTTATATTAAGATACAGTACAGTACAGTACAGCCAATACCAAAAGATAAATACATACCGCTGCTATCGCATGCGCTCGCTGCGCTCCCACGGGACCCAGTGAACAGTATATCTCTATGGAATACTGTGGTCAGAGTAGACTGAATACTGGGAGCGCAGCTATGATCATATATACACATTCAGTGTTACAGAGAACAATGCAAATGACGTGGCTTACTTCCATAGGTCCAGACCTCGGGCGGGTCCAGAGTAATCAGGTCATAGGCTAGTTCAGACTAAGGAATCCAAAGGTGGGGGTCGTCTCTCCAGGGGATGTGCTCCAGTTACGATGAGTACATTAGCATTTCACATTCTGATATCAAGCTGGCTATTTATTCCCTAACATCAATAACTAAAGTATGCAATATGAGATCTCTTCGGCGATGGAACCGGTCAGCTGCTGATGAATAGAGGATTAGTATGATATCAGACATGACACATTTAGTATAACCTGAACCTTAAATAACACTAAATCATAATCATAATATATAAACTAATAATAAAACAAATACTGTCTGCTCATAAATCACTTTGGAATGGAATCTATAAATATATATGTGAAACTAAATGTTATATCATATCACTAACAGTTCGACTTCGACAATCCAAACAAGCATCTGTGGGATGTGCTGGAAAAACAAGTCCAAGTCATGCAGGACACACATCGCAACTCACATTATTTAAATTATCTGCTGCTAACGTCTTGGTGTCAGATACCAAAGATCACTTTCAGAGGTGTTTTTGAGTAAAGGCCTCGACAATATACACAATGTGAAGAGTGTAGTTAAACAGTACATTATTTTTCTTATTATTTTCTTATTAGTTTCTTAAAAAAATGAATGTGCACTACATCTGTGCAAATTACTGAAAAAAAAGCAAACTATACAAAACACACTATTTGCCTCTCTGTTCCATGCTGCCGGAGGAGTAGGGGTAAAAGGAGGTGCCTGACGAGGAGGCTATAGCCTTGGAGGGGACTGATCCATTGAGAGGTGAACCTGGTAAATAAATATAACATCTTCTGCTTGCTGAAAACCATATTTGTTTATGTAGGCACATAATGTTGAGTCAATGTTGGCCACTTCAAATGTTTGTATAAGTGTAACTTCAGAGCGTATCTAGCTGTTTGCTCTAATTGAACTTTATATCTTATGTTTTGGCCAACAAATAAAACTATCTATATTTATTACAAAAACAAAACTGGGACAAATGTAAATGTTTTCAAAGCTCACTACGATGGTATTCTGTAAAAAACATAAAGTAGTGTAATTCATATAGTTTTCTACATATTCTGGATGCAGGAACATACATGTCTTTTGCTCTATAAAGTAGAGCTATTATAATTGATGCTTTTGCGCATGAGCCTACAATTGCATAATCCAAAAGGATGTCATCCACAAATTCTGCAGACAAGGAAATCTCTACTTCCAGCCAAAGGGAGATGGCCCAGGCATACCTGGATTGCATCCATCGTGAATTGGAGGTCACGCGGGATTGCCTGGCTCATCTTATGCAATATGCTGAACTATGGAAAACAAAAAAAAAATTTAAATATATTTTCTAAATAGTTTATTTTTGTTAAAATCTAATTTTCAGGGGAAGAGAGAGGTGAGAAGATCAAGCATGGAGATGGTTAGTTGCAAGTAGAAAGAGTGCAACAAATGTATATATGTGTTTTTCTTCTTTGTTGCGCTCTTTCTCCTTGCTGCTAAGAATTTTGTGTCATATAAGAGGTTGTTCCAGTGGAGGGGGACAGCCCGGGAGATATCTTGGATTCTGGCATGGGATGAGGTGATCAGAGTGGAGGAGAGGTGACGACCATTGGCCGAGTGCAGGGAGTGGGAGGGAGGGTGAATGGAGAGGAGGTTGGAGATATGTGGGGCAGTGGAGTAGGAGAGGGCCTTGTAGGTGACGGTGATGAGTTTGAAAAGGATTCTGTAGGGGAAAGGGAGCAACTGTAAGGCAAGGCAGAGAGGGGAGGCAGAAGAAGTGCAGCATTGAAAGAAGATAAGTCTTGCAGCCGTGTTGAGTATACAGCGAAGGGGGAGGGGGAGGTTGGAGCGAGAGAGGCCGGTGAGGAGGAGGTTACAGCAATCAAGGCGGAAAATGATGAGTGCATGGATTATGGTTTTGGTGGCATCCTGAGATATGAAGGGCCGATGTGGGTGATATTGCACAGTTGGAAGCGACAGGATTGAGCAAGAGATTGAATGTGGAAAGCAAAAGAGAGGGAGGAACCAAGGGAGACATCCAGGCAGCGGAGTTGGGGAGAAGAGGTGGTGGTGGTGTTAACAGTGATAGAGAGATCAAGGTGGAAAGAAGATATAGAAGGAGGGAAGACAATGAGTTCAGTTTTGGCAATGTTGATTTTAAGAGGACATACAAGAAGGAGATGGCGGAAAGGCAGTCAGGGGATCAGGAGATGAGATGTACTGTATTTTTGTAAAATATCATGTAAGGGGTCCATTGTTATTTGCGAGAAGTGTTAATTCAGAAATATGGCACACGCTGCATTCTATATTTGTAAATATACTTACGGTATACACACAGTTCAATGCTGACATACGCCTGACAAACGCCTGACATAAACCTGGCACTTGTGTTATTGGTACAGAGCTGGGTGCATCTTACGATGTGTACATCTCAACATATGAGCATAAACTGTGATATTTTTCGTGCAGCTTTTTGTAGCTTAAATTTTAACACATATGCGTCCAACTCAGCACCAAGCCCTAAATATTTACATGTCACTGTAAATTATACCACATCATTGCCATTTCTGTGCTGTTATAAATATCTTTTATTCACATAAATTTTTCAAAACCATGCCTATCTAGAATATATTGTATTATATATATATTTGCTATAATATCACTATGCATGTCATACTACTTTTCAGTATTACTTTTTCCATGTGCAGTCAGGTACATATACCTATCAACATTGTAAAAAGCAAAAACAGGAAACATGCAAGAACCTCCTATATCCACCCAAACGACACCCTTTTGGGGTCCACAAAAAAAGTAACAGGTGGTTGGTAGACTGTGCTGCTCTCTTCTACCTGTTATTGCAGCTTTCACCACCTGCTGCTGGTTTGTTGTCTGGTTCCTGGAATGTTGTGGCCTGTTTGAAAAATGTATAGCTATATGAAATAGGGAAAGTCAAACAGTAAGTGAACACAGTATACACAGATAACACAGTATATAGTACATACATTGTAACTCATAGTGGGCCTTATTCAAATTGGAATGCAACTTGCACAGAAGTTTAAAAAAAAGAAGAGCAAAGAGCTTAAACATAGTTCCAACTGTATTCAAATCCAAACGGATCTCAAGATATGTTTCAATTTAATCTAGGTATACGTTCTGCCTCAACGTTACTTGCCATATGTTAACAGACAGAACAGAGTGCAGAGCACATGCACATAACTCACACAAATACATTTATGTTATAAAATAAATGAACAACTCTAAACAGTGTAATCGTTAATAAAAAATATGGTTAGTTAAAAAAATTGTACAATTGTTTACATTTAATGCATAAATAAAGATGTTCTTAATGTGTATTGTAAATTCAGTAAGTTTTTATGGTGTGTCTTACTTGCATATACATGTTCTGTGTTAGGTATATGCGTATGTGTACTTTTCCAAACAAAGACTTTGCCGTGTTAGCCATTGCTATCAGTTGGTACTTACACCTGGCCTGTAGCTAGTGGAAATGATTCATCTAAAACCAAGAGTACTTAAGAGAAACCCAGGATTTAAATCAGCTGCATTTGTGTCGGCACATTCTCGACATGCCCTTACCATACATTGCTTAAGTCCGTTCACCCCTTCCCACCCCTGTTCCGCCCTTCAAGCCATAGGTAGTCGTAACAGTCATTTGCGTTCAGGCATGAATTGCATGCAATTGTGGTCAGTGGTGTAAGGTCCATTTCTGAGCATGCACAGACCTATTTTATGCAAGATATGGCACGGAAATGGATTTACATCCGAACATGAATGAGCGTTACTATGTGCACTACATGTTAGAAACATATCTATACCATGCATGGAGAGGTGCACAACATGCTATAGTTGCAAATAATTAGATATCTTAATAAACTGCAGTCACACCCTGTGTTGAATGATACAATAGCATTATACAGTATGATAATATAAGTATGATATAGTATGACACATACATGAGGTCAGAGTGCATTTATATGAGTCACACACACAATGATTAATGACATAGCAATAAATAGATAGAGTATCACGCAATATGATGTAAAAAACACAGTTTCAGTCCTCCAGCTGGTGGAGTCAGAAATTGCCCAGTCACACAAACAGACAGCATACCACAGTGGAGCCTCCTCTGGGTATCTATGGCTACCCCATCCTCAGCAATCGACTCACAGAAGGACGAACTCTCTCTCCTGCGTCCCCATCAAAGAGCTCCCAGGCACTGTTCAATACAATAATTTTGCTGCATTGGTGCTGAACTCATTTTACCTCCTGCTCTTTTATGGCTAACTTTTTCCCAACAACCTCAGTGAAAATGTTTTTCTTATTGGTGGCTCTGTGTATGTTTATAGTCAGAGGCAGTGGGCCAGTATACAGTGGTATGCCATATTAAAGTTATTTGATCGTTTTCCAATAAGCATTGTCTATGCGATTTGTGTGGTTCCAAACAACAAAGCGATTTATTAACAAAAGCAAAAGAATAACAGTTCAATAAATAAGTACAGCCGATACATACACTGCACTGTGCTGCACCCTGCTGGATCCAGCTATATAGTCATTCAGTCCTGAAGTCTGTGGTCAAAGTGACTGCATGCTGGTCCCTGAGCTCCTGCTTATATACACTCAGTGATACAGTGAAAACAATACAAATGATTTGGCATGTTTCCATAGGTTCAGGCTTCAGGAAGGTCCAGTGTAATGCAGGTCATTGGCCAGTTCAAACGATGTCATCCAAGGGTGGGGGTCAGCTCTCCAGAAGATGCATACTAATCTTTGCAAGGTACGATCTAATAGCTGATGGAACTGGATCACTAAGGATAAATATAGGATTACAAGGACACCAAACATGATATTTTTCCTGTCACCTGAACTTTAGATCTCACTAAAGTGCTTATAACATTATAATATTTCACCATAAACTCTGCTACATTTGTTCATAAATGACTGTGGATTGGAACTATTATAAATATGAAATATATATAAGTGAATGTGTAAGTATAAATGTATGCGTGCGTTATTTATCGTGTGATTGCGTCATGACACGTGGCGTACTGATCGCAATCGCACGGTAAACCAATATTAATCAATATACTTTCTTTCATCCAATTATTCGACTTTGACAGCACCAACCTTTGATAGTGCACAAAACTATCACCTTAAAGAGTTTATTGCAGGATCTCAGTAGTAGGTTTCATTGTTCTGTAATGTATGTCCCCCTTTGTGTATGACCACACTGTCTGTAGATCTCAGTCAGGTTACCACAAAAGTGAGTCAGAATCCCAGAAACAATTTTCTTTTACTATGGAACATATACCTCTGGAGCTTGGAGATATCTTTTTGTCCTACTTAATATAATCTCTGAGGCACATAAGAGCACACCCAGCACTCAGTTTGGTATAAAACCTTACCCACCCAAGAATGACAATCATTCTCAAGGATGCAAGTCCGAATATTACTGGCCTGGCATCGCTGGATGCACCTCTCTTCAACTATGGGGTCAAAGTACTTACGGGTCCAATACTCCTCAGACAATAGCCCCTCACACTGTCTCCAAGCTCAAAGTTTAGAAAATTTTCCTTTACCCCTGAATTGAATAGAGTAATTGGCTGGACCGATTGTGCTAACAACTTCTCCTTCATCCCCAACTCCTCAATATCACTACCTGAATCAGCCTCTGTCACCTGTTCACAATTGAAAGAATTGACTGTCCTGAAAAGAGAATGAGATGAGAGAGACACGGGACAGGGAAAAACAGGAAAAACTGCTACTTTTTGCTGGACAACAGTCTTTGCAAAGTCCTTGGCTCAGGTGTTGTTAACTGCAATCAGGGTCTCCTAGAACAGATTCACGAGTGTAATTGGAACCTTCTCCGAGTGTTGACTCTGCAGTTGATGGAATGGGTACCAGTGTCTCTCTGCTACCCCTAAGGACGTGATGCTGGTCGTCAACACTTGGTGCCTGTCCGTCAAACAAACTGAGCGTAGGAAATTACAGTTTCACAACATATTCTCCCAGTCCATCATCATAACAGTTAGTGTACACCTCAGGAGACAGTGTTTCGAATGTTCTTTGTTGATGTCTCACTATTTGCTTTTCCTTTCAAGATCTAGAACAGTCTCTCCGTTACAAACTCATTACAAGAAAAGTCAAATATATTTCAAAAGATGACAGCTTAAGAGGCAGTTAAGGAGTGATTTTGATAGTGGGGAGGACTAGTGGCAGAAGCTACCAGCCACTACAATCAAGTTTCAACCCTCATTCTATTCAATTCGTTCTAGCTGGTACCTTTACTCTATTTTCCCACTGGTTTGTGGCGGATCAAAAGTATGTAACTTGCTATCACTGCTCATACGTTGTAAAAGTTATTACCAATAGAATACCACTATCACTTTCTATAACTCTAGGGATACCACATCTGCTAACAAAAACCCTGGGCATGACACAGTAATATTTTAGAACATTTCAATAAACCTTTACCCAGATATATTTCATCGGTACACCAGTACATACTTGAGGATGCTGCAAGGTGGTAATTAGATGAAGTGGAATTGTTTTACCTGAAGAAAGTCCACCTGTAGGAATGGTATGTGATGGCTCTATTGGTATTGTCTTGCTGACATTTCCTCTCACTCAAGTAAGAAAGGGCTATTGCCTTCCTACCAGCTTGAGAAGAAACAACTGATGCATACCAGTATGCTTTTACCCACTTGCATATACGTTCTTTACCCAGCTGAGTCAGGTGCTGCTTCAGCTAGGCCTGGAATATACACTCTGGGAGCCACAGGCCTACCTTGTCTATCTCTCCAGGGTACAGCAGACTCCTGACCACATCCTTCCGCCTTCCAGACTGCTTATTTTTCAGATAACACAAATCTCATATATATATTAACTAATTTATGTGTGTGTATAATTTAAAACAATACAAAGAAAACAGAACAAAACATTGATTTGTCGGCTGTCACGTAAAACCCTGCTATCCATTTAACAGCTATGTCTGCCCTGTTGTTAAAGTCATGTACAGTCATATGTATGAGTGTTAACTTAACTAGCAGCTACTTCAGTTGGTAACTGTGTCACTGTCACAAGTACTCCATGTAATGTGAGTTCTACTTATGTACTGCTATTGTCATAAAAAGTTATTCAGTCGCCTCTAAAAGTCGCCTATAAAAATACTGAAGACCAATGTATATCAATTGATTTACCCTCTACCAATTCACCAGCCAATTTCAATCCCACACGTTCAGCTACTTGGCTAAGTGAGAAGGGCAAAGGGGTCCATTTCTATAGCACTTTCGTTAATTATAACAATATCCAGTACATGTCTGTCAAACGGTGAAAAATATAAAACATGAACATTTTACATTTTCTAGGGTTTCACTTATGTCAAGTCCTGTGGCAAAAATCTTACTCCAATGTTCTACACGGACATGCATATCTGTATGTCTACCTAATTTACCTTCAGTGAGTCTCCTGTCTCCACCCTTTGTGCATATAGAGGCACACCTTACACAGGAGACAAAAAGGCAGATACCACATGTAATCTATAAAACTTGAATCATATTTCCATAACAAAACTCCTGCTTAAATCAGCAGCTTCTATACACATAAACACAAACCCTAGCAAGTCACCCTTCCGTGACTATGTCAATGTAGTGTGTGTACCTCTAATTCTGTCCGATGTCACAAATGTCTTAGCTCCATGAGTGAGACCATGTCTATGTGTTTTTGTATCTCTTTATAAGAAAAGAATGAGATACTGACAGAGATATAAAGGATGAGAAATAGGAGAGCAAAAAATAATAAAACAAAAAAAGGTTTGCAGCCAAACAGAAAAGTAGAAAAGCAGAGCAGGAGATATTACAGCAAAATGACAGCTGGATTGGACACTATGGGAAAATGGCTCTACTATTCCACTAATGCCCCCTCCCCATTATTCTCAAGTTTAACTGGGAGTTATGTCACTCATCCAATCCAATGTCGTCCATTGTTAGCTCGTATGGAACTTGGTATCTTATGTTCATAATAACTATATACCTTTGCGATAGACTTCATGAGTATAATAGAGAAGTGCAAAATTAACCCTTTGTGAAACATACTCTGTATCTCCCATGTGTGTGTCCTCCTGAAATACATAAAACATCATTAGAGTGAAGTATATGTACACTTCATTTTAAATAATGAATCTCAGCCAAATATCTTATCATAGGCCGCTGCACCTATAAGAAAGAGTGTTACAATGACCTATGTTAATTTGTCTTTCAAGAGAAATTTTGTACTCTATCAATCCCCTTTATTACAAAGTATATATTTCTTTGTCTGTCCGATCTACAGTTGAGAGGAGCAAAACAAAGTTAGTTTCAAATAACAAAGAAAACAAACATTTTCATTCCTTATCATCGACCAGCTATAGGAAATAGGAAAGTAACCACAAGACAACATAAAATAAACAAGCAACAAGAAAGTATACATTTAAGTTAATTTCTCTCTAAACCTGAACAATGACACTTGCCTCAGAATAATAGTTACCCTTAAGTGGTCCCAATCTCCTTGCTTTCGCTCTTATTCTTTCTTTACAATCCTTCCTCGTGTTTAAGGCAGTTAATACACTTCAAAGGCTTCTGTTTCTTTCATCCCTTATAGTGGGTGTTATGAGTCTGAGGATGTGAATGTAGTCTTTCTAAAGCCTGGATACTCACCATCATTAGCCTATCACTGCGCTTTTTCCCGTTTATATATGTTCTTATCATGTTCTACGGCAGACTCTCTAAGTGCATCTACTGTGATACCTCTCCAATTAGGTAAAGCGGTTTGTACCCTGGTCTTTATATCCTCCCTGAGACAATCCATTAGTACTGTAATAGCTACTTCCCTGTGGTGCACATTATCTTTCATATCTGATATCCTTGTGTACTTAGTCATTGCTGAGAGAGCTCTAGCAAAATAGACAGCTGCAATCTCACTATCCTTTTGTTTGATAGTGAAAATTTTGCTCCAGTTCACTAACACCGGAAAATATATGGCCAACTGTCAGATTATACGTTTAATATTTTCCTGATTATCATCATCTGATAAGGATCTATCCTCCTCCAACATACAATCCTTAATAAACTTTTGTATATTAGTATCGAGAGGAAGACAGGCCCTCAGCACCACTCCCCAATCTTTATTAGTTGGCTCATGTGCATTATCTAAATGTCTAATACATTTCTGGCACTTGGCCTAATCTTTTCTAGGATCAGGGAAATCAGACATAATTGAAAACAGCTCAGACCTAGTCCATGGACAATGCATTACTACATATTTTATGGGAACTACACCATCTTAGTCCGCCTTCCAATTGGGAACTGCTATTGTGCGGACAGGATGTAAACCTACCAAATCACTACATTCTGGACTAGTTGCTGGAATTACAGTTACAGTACAATGAATGTTCCCCTTCTATTAATTTCTACATTATTCTCACCAATTTCAGCCACTGCCCCTGCTGGTGGGACCGTTTCTTTTCCTTGTCCATGTGGTGCCTCTTGCATGTTACTAGCATGGGCAATGGCTGAAATGATGGTGGGTTAATTTTCTTCTTCCGAAACGTTACCTTTATTACAGGATACAAGTGACTAGTTACATTTTTAAAATTTTTGGTTACCACCCCAACCGTATTTGGCGGCGGGGTGCGCTTGCGCTCACTTCTCTTCGCTTTGCAACACTTACTTCCAGTACGCATATATTACTCTGCCACGTGTTACCTTCCTGTTGCCACAGTTTTAACAGTGATGGTGTTTAATTCTCTTTTTGGTTGGTTCGATCAACCATATTTTATCTATAACAGTACTTAGTGCCTCTGCATCAAAACTACAATCCTTGGGAAAAGGTCTCACACACTCCCGGGTCATTTTGACCCATTTGTTACAGTACGCCGTTGCGTACTCACCATATTTCTTATGCATAATATACCATGCCGAATCAACCAGCCAATCCATAGGCGGCATCTCTAGCGTTTCCATCTGACCATCTCTAGCGTTTCCATAACACACCACTACCACTAGAGATTTTATTGGCTGTGGAAGAATAAAAATAAATAAGCTGCGTCCACTCACTTCCTCTCGGCCAAGTACACATGAACAATAACACGCGATTGTCACCATACTCACCGAGGAACACCTAACAACAACTGGGAAAAGTACCAACTCCGCAATACCCTGCCTTTCCAGTTTGGGTACTTTACAACTGTTAGCACTCGATATTTATCATAATATCAGTGCTGCAGCGCATTTCCCCCCACACCTCCCAAGTCACAATCATGGTTGTACAATCAACCATCGATCGCACCGCTTACAGGTACTATCAGTAAGCTTTGCGATTACTATTGGGAGTGCGACAAAAACCTCTTGTTTTTCGCTTTGAGTATACCTGCCATGTATACTCTGGCGTCTATTTATACCCTGTTCTCTTTTAGAAAAGAACACAACAAAGGTTTCTTTACACACTGTTCTCTTTTCAAACAGAACCTTTGTCTCTCAGGTTATCTCTATACCCTGTTTTGTCAAACAGCACCTGATACTCTCTGTCTCCTTTTAACAGTAAATCAACTCTTCTCTTTATAATCACACAATATATACCTTTCTTTTCTGCGCAGAAAAATTACTTTCCCAAGTGAGCGTAATAAATTTTCAGAGGCTTTAACAAGTGATTACACTATAAATATATAACAGACTATCAAAACGACTGCTTAAACATGTGGCAACAATACCGGAAATACACATACGCAATGCAGGAAATACACATATGCTATGCAACACATTTAAAACGCAAAATGACAATACAAAGAAATAGTTTTCTTACTTTTCCCTAGATTCAAGTTAGGACTACTTGCACAAAAACGGACATTCGGTTTCACAACACAGAATGATAAACAGGTTTTGAACACATTGCGTCTTACCCATATATGACGCGTCATTCCACCCTTTGTTGAGGAACAAAAATCCGTAGGCTTTGCGAATCTTCCGGTAGCGTAACCTCTGCCGCGAGCCCCCAAATTATTAAAGTTATTTTATCGTTTACCAATAATCATTGTCTAGGTGATTTGTGTGGTTCAAAAGCACAAAGCGATGTATTAGCAAAAGCAAAAGAATAACAGTTCAGAAAATAAGTACAGCCGACACATACGCTGTGCTGTGGTGCGCCCTGCTGGATCCAGCTATATAGCTGGTCCCAGTGCCCCTGCTTATATACACTCAGTGATACAGTGAAAACAATACAGATGATTTGGCATGTTTCCATAGGTTCAGGCTTCAGGAAGGTCCAGTGTAATGCAGGTCATTGGCCAGTTCAAACAATGCCATCCAAGGGTCAGCTCTCCAGAAGACGCATACTAATCTTCCCGCCAAGAACTAGTTCAAACTGATCTATTTACATTACACAGACAATACCATTCTGATCATTTATTCCCTATATTCCATATCTAGCATACGCAAGGTACGATCTTATAGCTGATGGAACTGGATCACTAAGGATAAATAGAGGATTAGAATACCACCAAACATTATATGTTTCCTGTAACCTGAACCTTAGATCTCACTAAAGTGCATATAACATTATAATATTTCACCATAAACTCTGCGACATTTGTTCATAAACGACTGTGGATTGGAACTATTATAAATATGAAATATGTAAATGTGCAAGTGTATGCGTGCGTTATTTATCGTGTGATTGCGTCATGACACGTGGCGTACTGATCGAAATCGCACAGTAAAACAATATTAATCAATATACTTTCTTTCATCCAATTATTTGACTTTGACAGCGATACCGCCACTTATTCTACTGCTTTGATTGTATTACTATTAAATTCCATTCATCAAAATTTTCCATACATCCCCTTTTAAATTTCCACTTCAAACACTGGTCAGGGGTCATGCTATACTAGGTAGGTAATGTTTTATTTTTATTGTATAGTATTTTATGTACATATTATCTTGTCCAGCAATGCCCCTGAAAATTGTATGAAAATATTGGCAAGTATGTCTGTATGCCAGATGGCCAGATTGGGCTGCAGCTCCAGGCCTCCCCACAGCAATAGGCCCATGAACAATTGTCATTTAATATATTCTATTTTAGAAGCTGTATATCGTAAAGAAATTAGAGATGAGCGCACTCGGATTTATGAAATCCGAGCCCACCCGAACGTTGCCGATCCGAGTCGGATCCGAGACAGATTCGGGTATTGGAGCCAAATTCAAATCTGAAACCGAGGCTCTGACTCATAATCCCGTTGTCGGATCTCGCGATACTCGGATCCTATAAATTCCCCGCTAGTCGCCGCCATCTTCACTCGGGCATTGATCAGGGTAGAGGGAGGGTGTGTTAGGTGGTCCTCTGTCCTGCTATATCTCGTGCTGTTCAGTTCAGTGCTGTGCTGTGCTGTGCTGTGCTGTGCTCAGTCCAGTGGTGCTGTGTCCTGTGCTCTGTCCTTCTGAGGTCAGTGGTGCTGCTGGGTCCTGTGCTGTGTCCTGTTCAGTCCAGTGGTGCTGTGTCCTGTGCTCTGTGCTTCTAAGGGCATAGTTATTTCCCCAATATTCCCCTGTGTTTAACAAAATAAAAAAAAGTTATTTAAAAAAATACCAAAAACTAATTTAATTTTTTTTTAATTACCACAAAATTTGCACAACCAATCCTGCAGTGTAAGCCCATTGGTACTGCAATATTACCAAGTTCACACATTCAGCAGTAAAAGTCCAGTGGTACTGCAATATTACAAAGTTCACACATTTTGCAGTATCAGTCCAGTGGTGCTGTGTCCTGTGCTCTGTCCTGCTGAGTTCCGTAGTGCTGCTGGGTCCTGTGCTGTGTCCTGTTCAGTCCAGTGGTGCTGTGTCCTGTGCTCTGTGCTTCTAAGGGCATAGTTATTTCCCCATTATTCCCAAGTTTTTAAAAAATTAAAAAAAAGTTATAAAAAAAATAAAAATAATTTTTTTAAAAAAAAAATATAATTATAACCAAATTTACAAAACCAATCCTGCAGTATAAGCCCATTGGTACTGAAATATTACCAAGTTCACACATTCAGCAGTAAAAGTCCAGTGGTACTGCAATATTGCAAAGTTCACACATTCTGCAGTATCAGTCCAGTGGTGCTGTGTCCTGTGCTCTGTCCTGCTGAGTTCCGTAGTGCTGCTGGGTCCTGTGCTGTGTCCTGTTCAGTCCAGTGGTGCTGTGTCCCGTGCTCTGTGCTTCTAAGGGCATAGTTATTTCCCCATTATTCCCAAGTTTTTAAAAATTAAAAAAAAGTTATAAAAAAAATAAAAATATTTTTTTTAAAAAAAAAATATATAATTATAACCAAATTTACAAAACCAATCCAGCAGTATAAGCCCATTGGTACTGCAATATTACCAAGTTCACACATTCAGCAGTAAAAGTCCAGTGGTACTGCAATATTACAAAGTTCACACATTCTGCAGTATCAGTCCAGTGGTGCTGTGTCCTGTGCTCTGTCCTGCTGAGTTCCGTAGTGCTGCTGGGTCCTGTGCTGTGTCCTGTTCAGTCCAGTGGTGCTGTGTCCTGTGCTCTGTGCTTCTAAGGGCATAGTTATTTCCCCATTATTCCCAAGTTTTTAAAAAATAAAAAAAAAGTTATAAAAAATATTAAAATTAAAAATTAAAAAAAAAAAGTAATTATAACCAAATTTGCAAAACCAATCCAGCAGTATAAGTCCATTGGTACTGCAATATTACCAAGTTCACACATTCTGCAGTATCTTGTGCTACATATAATGAAGACCAAAAATTTGGAGGATAAAGTAGGGAAAGATCAAGACCCACTTCCTCCTAATGCTGAAGCTGCTGCCACTAGTCATGACATAGACGATGAAATGCCATCAACGTCGTCTTCCAAGCCCGATGCCCAATCTCGTAGTACCGGGCATGTAAAATCCAAAAAGCCCAAGTTAAGAAAAAGTAGCAAAAAGAGAAACTTAAAATCATCTGAGGAGAAACGTAAAGTTGCCAATATGCCATTTAAGACACGGAGTGGCAAGGAACGGCTTAGGCCCTGGCCCGTGTTCATGACTAGTGGTTCAGCTTCACCCACGGATCTTATCCCTCCTCCTCCTCCCCCCCGCTACAAAAAATTTAAGAGAGTTATGCTGTCAGCAACAAAACAGCAAACAACTCTGCCTTCTAAAGAGAAATTATCACAAATCCTCAAGGCGAGTCCAAGGGTGTTGGTGGTTGTCAAGCCTGACCTTCCCATCACTGTACGGGAAGAGGTGGCTCGGGAGGAGCCTATTGATGATGTAGCTGGCGCTGTGGAGGAACTTGATGATGAGGATGGTGATGTGGTTATTGTAAATGAGGCACCAGGGGGGGAAACAGCTGATGTCCATGGGATGAAAAAGCCCATCGTCATGCCTGGTCAGAAGACCAAAAAATGCACCTCTTCGGTCTGGAGTTATTTTTATCCAAATCCAGACAACCAATGTATGGCCATATGTAGCTTATGTAAAGCTCAAATAAGCAGGGGCAGCTCTTGCCCACCTAGGAGCATCCTCCCTTATACGTCACCTGAATAACCTTCATAGTTCAGTGGTTAGTTCAGGAACTGGGGCTAGGACCCTCATCGGTACAGGGACACCTAAATCCCGTGGTCCAGTTGGATACACACCAGCAACACCCTCCTCGTCAACTTCCTCCACAATCTCCATCAGATTCAGTCCTGCAGCCCAAGTCAGCAGCCAGACTGAGTCCTCCTCTATACGGGATTCATCCGAGGAATCCTGCAGCGGTACGCCTACTACTGCCACTGCTGCTGTTGCTGCTGTTAGTCGGTCATCTTCCCAGAGGGGAAGTCGTAAGACCGCTAAGTCTTTCACAAAACAATTGACCGTCCAACAGTCGTTTGCCATGACCACAAAATACGATAGTAGTCACCCTATTGCAAAGCGTAAAACTGCGGCTGTAACTGCAATGTTGGTGTTAGATGTGCGCCCGGTGTCCGCCATCAGTGGAGTGGGATTTAGAGGGTTGATGGAGGTATTGTGTCCCCGGTACCAAATCCCGTCGAGATTCCACTTCACTAGGCAGGCGATACCAAAAATGTACAGAGAAGTACGATCAAGTGTCCTCAGTGCTCTAAAAAATGCGGTTGTACCCACTGTCCACTTAACCACGGACATGTGGACAAGTGGTTCTGGGCAAACGAAGGACTATATGACTGTGACAGCCCACTGGGTAGATGCATCCCCTTCCGCAGCAACAGCAACAGCTGCATCAGTAGCAGCATCTACAAAATGGCTGCTCGTGCAAAGGCAGGCAACATTGTGTATTACAGGCTTTAATAAGAGGCACAGCGCTGACAACATATTAGAGAAACTGAGGGAAATTATCTCCCAGTGGCTTACCCCACTTAGACTCTCATGGGGATTTGTGGTGTCAGACAATGCCAGTAACATTGTGCGGGCATTAAATATGGGCAATTTCCAGCACGTCCCATGTTTTGCCCACACCATTTATTTGGTGGTGCAGCCTTACCTCAAGAGTGACAGGGGTGTGCAGGAGATGCTTGCGGTGGCGTGCAAAATTGCTGGACACTTTCGGCATTCAGCCAGTGCCTACCGCAGACTAGAGGCACATCAAAAAAGTATGAACCTGCCCTGCCATCACCTCAAACAAGAGGTAGTGACGCGCTGGAACTCCACCCCTTTATATGCTGCAGAGGATGGAGGAGCAGCAAAAGGCCATTCAGGCCTACACAGCCACCTACGACATAGGCAAAGGAGTGGGGATGCGCCTCAGTCAAGCGCAGTGGAGACTGATTTCCATGTTGTGCAAGGTTCTGCAGCCATTTGAACTTGCCACACGAGTAGTCAGTTCCGACACTGCCAGCTTGAGTCAGGTCATTCCCCTGATCAGGCTGTTGCAGAAGCAGCTGGAGAAAGTGAGGGAGGAGCTGGTAAGCCATTGCGATTACACCAAGCATGTAGCTCTTGTGGATGTAGCCCTTCGTACGCTTTGCCAGGATCCGAGGGTGGTCACTCTTTTAAAGTCAGAGGAATACATTCTGGCCACCGTGCTCGATCCTCGGTTTAAAACTTATGTTGTGTCTCTGATTCCGGCGGACACAAGTCTACAGCGGTGCAAAGACCTGCTGGTCAGGAGATTGTCCTCTGAAGAGGACCGTGACATGCCAACAGCTCCACCCTCATTTTCTTCCACATCTATGGCTGCGAGGAAAAAGCTCAGTTTTCCCAAAAGAGGCGCTGGCGGGGATGCTGATAACATCTGGTCCGGACTGAAGGACCTGCCAACCATTGCAGACATGTCTACTCTCGCTGCATTGGATGCTGTCACAATAGAAAAAATTGTGGATGATTACTTTGCTGACACCATCCAAGTAGACATGTCAGGCAGTCCATATTGTTACTGGCAGGAAAAAAAGGCAGTTTGGAAGCCCCTGTACAAACTGGCTCTATTTTACCTGAGTTGTCCCCCCTCCAGTGTGTACTCGGAAAGAGTTTTTAGTGCAGCGGGAAACCTGGTCAGTGAGCGGCGAAGGAGGTTGCTTCCTCATAACGTTGAAAAAATGATGTTTATAAAAATGAATAATCAATTCCTCAATGAAGTACAGCACTGCCCTCCAGATAGTTCAGAGGGACCTGTGGTTGTGGAGTCCAGCGGGGACGAATTGATAATGTGTGATGAGGAGGAAGTACACACTGTAGGGGGAGAGGAATCAGAGGTTGAGGATGAGGACGACATCTTGCTTCAGTAGAGCCTGTTTAGTCTGTACAGGGAGAGATGAATAGCTTTTTTGGTGTGGGGGCCCAAACAAACCAATCATTTCAGCCAAAGTTGTTTGGTAGGCCCTGTCGCTGAAATGATTGGTTTGTTAAAGTGTGCATGTCCTATTTCAACAACATAAGGGTGGGTGTGAGGGCCCAAGGACAATTCCATCTTGGAACTTTTTTTTTTGCATTATATGACAAATCAACAGTCGTTTGCCATGTTCAAAAAGTAAAACCAAATTTAAACAAATTCAAGAAATTAAACCAAAAGTAAAATGCCCTGTCATAATTTAAAACAAAAGGTATTGACGTGCTCTAAAACTACTGTATTGTTGTTTATATTTTATAAACACTACACTTGAAAGCTTGAGTCTTTCAATGAAAAAGTAACTGTCCATTGCACGAATATTTGCAACAGGGACAATTTTAGGGTTAAGAAAGTCAATAAAACGTCAACGCTGTCTGTCTTTATAAACACTACACTTGGAAGTTGGAGGAGGTATTGTGGCCCCGGCACCAAATTTACTACCGGGGCCACTCCACTGTGCAGTCCATATTTAGGTGTATCAGATATTAAACAACGGTGACAGTTGATGCCCAATTTTTTAATTATATTGTTGGCGCTGTAAAAAATTGTGTTCCTGGCACACCACACTACGCAGTCCATACCCTTTTTTGGTGGAATTCTGACCCGTGGAGGGTTTTTTAATTATATTGTGGCCTCGGTACCAAATTGTGTACCGGAGCCACCACACTACGCAGTCAAGATAGATAGATGCGTATCATAGATAAAGTACATTCAGTGGTGTGGGGCAAATTGAAAAATATTCAAAATGCACTGACATTATCAAAAACAAGAGGTTTTCACACGCTGAAACTCCAACATGTATATGATGGAGAGGATGGAGGAGCAGCCGTATGTGCTGTGTAATGCAGACCTGTTGAAGGTTTTCTATATATTTTTTATTGTGGTGCCCAGTGCCCACTACTCTACGCAGTCCAGATACTATTTTTGGGTGTAATTCTGACCTGTTGAAGGTTTTCTATATATTATATTGTGGTGCCCAGTGCCCACTACTCTACGCAGTCCAGATACTATTTTTGGGTGTAATTCTGACCTGTTGAAGGTTTTCTATATATTTTTTATTGTGGTGCCCAGTGCCCACTACTCTACGCAGTCCAGATACTATTTTTGGGTGTAATTCTGACCTGTTGAAGGTTTTCTATATATTTTTTATTGTGGTGCCCAGTGCCCACTACTCTACGCAGTACAGATACTATTTTTGGGTGTAATTCTGACCTGTTGAAGGTTTTCTATATATTATATTGTGGTGGCCAGTGGCCAGTCCTCTACGCAGTCCAGATACTATTTTTGGGTGTAATTCAGACCTGTTGAAGGTTTTCTATATATTTTTTATTGTGGTGCCCAGTGCCCACTACTCTACGCAGTCCAGATACTATTTTTGGGTGTAATTCTGACCTGTTGAAGGTTTTCTATATATTATATTGTGGTGCCCAGTGCCCACTACTCTACGCAGTCCAGATACTATTTTTGGGTGTAATTAAGATCTGTTGAAGGTTTTCTATATATTTTTTATTGTGGTGCCCAGTGCCCACTACTCTACGCAGTCCAGATACTATTTTTGGGTAGAATTCTGACCTGTTGAAGGTTTTCTATATATTATATTGTGGTGCCCAGTGCCCACTACTCTACGCAGTCCAGATACTATTTTTGGGTGTAATTCTGACCTGTTGAAGGTTTTCTATATATTATATTGTGGTGGCCAGTGGCCAGTCCTCTATGCAGTCCAGATACTATTTTTGGGTGTAATTCAGACCTGTTGAAGGTTTTCTATATATTTTTTATTGTGGTGCCCAGTGCCCACTACTCTACGCAGTCCAGATACTATTTTTGGGTGTAATTTTGACCTGTTGAAGGTTTTCTATATATTATATTGTGGTGGCCAGTGGCCAGTCCTCTATGCAGTCCAGATACTATTTTTGGGTGTAATTCAGACCTGTTGAAGGTTTTCTATATATTTTTTATTGTGGTGCCCAGTGCCCACTACTCTACGCAGTCCAGATACTATGTTTGGGTGTAATTCAGACCTGTTGAAGGTTTTCTATATATTATATTGTGGTGGCCATTGGCCAGTCCTCTACGCAGTCCAGATACTATTTTTGGGTGTAATTCAGACCAGTTGATGGGTTTTTAATTGTATTGTGGGGAACACTCCTCTACGCAGTCCAGAAAGATACCTCGTTGCAACATTTTGTACTAAAAAAAAAAAATTATTGTGAGGTGTTAGGTGTTCAGAATAGCCTTTAAATTAGTGGAAATTATTGTTATTGAATGTTATTGAGGTTAATAATAGCGTAGGAGTGAAAATAAGCCCAAAAACTTGATTTTTACACTTTTTAGTTTTTTTTCAAATCCAAAACCTTAAATCCGAACCAAAACGTTTCGGCAGGTGTTTTGCAAAACAAATCCGAACCCAAAACATCGAGAAAAACTGGATCTAAAACACAAAACACGAGACCTCAAAAGTCGCCGGTGCACATCCCTAAAAGAAATCATACTAACTGACAGTGATTGGGATCGGCAAAGACGCTTTTCAGCAGGCCTTATAGTTATGAGTCATTGAAGGCTGACTTCACATACTGTGAATTGCCATTCACGGCAGGAGCATCTGTACTGAAGATGAATAGAGAACTTATAAAAAGTCCCTCTTCTCTGTACCAGTTCATCTAAATTATGTGTTTCAAATGTCCAAAGTTAGTATTGTATCTGTCAAATTGGAGAATAATCAAAAGAGTATGAAGCCTCAAATAGTAGTTTCCCAGATGCCAGCCTACCACTACAGCAGTGAAACGTCTCTCATGGATGAGAGTGGTAGGAACGATATCCAACGTCTCCCAGACACACATGTGTGCAGTCCTCCATACACGGATAGATGTTACTGCATGTACATAAATTAGAGACACTTTTTGACCCCGGTCTGATAAACAATAGTCTTGCCAGAGAACTCGCACAGAGAAGAAGGACTTCTTATAAGTTGTGTTGTCATCTTCAGAACTGATATTTATGATATGCTTCTGATACTCTAAGTTTGCTACTGCGATAGGTGTTACTCATATAAGATATTTTTATAGTGGGTATGATTTTAAGAATGTTTGTTTTTTAATATTATGTTTCTCTTGCAAATAATAAAAATTGTTTAATGATAAACCTTACATCAGTTGTTCTATAGATTTATGATACCTGAGGTCTGGGTTTTTGAGCAGTTTACTTTTAATTTGGCATTTTTGTGGATTACATACCACTTCAGTTTTGGAGCTCTTATTCTTATTGCTTTACCTCCAGTTTATTTACTTCAGCTGTCCTGTTAAATTGGATAAACCTATAGCACCTGATAAAATATTTCTAGCTGTTAGTGTGTGCCTGCTACTATTCCTGCTGCATAGGTGCCATCCTCAATTACCCCCACCTGACATACTACCATCTCCGCTGCATCCCAGTAGGTCCCAGTACAGTACACCACTGCTGACACTCAGAAATGCATTCATTATCCACAGATGGTGCAAACTTTCATGGGGTTAGGAATACATATGGCGATTTTTGCTACATGTTAAATAGATTATATTTATCTTCCCCATTCATCTCTATGGGGATGGCAATAATCAGTGAAAACTGGGCAAACGCCAGATAAATCTGTGATTTCTCTTGCATTAAATCTTTAATAAATTGTCCAAAGTGTTAACAGACCCTTCTCTGGGAAAAACAGCCATTGATTGATTGATATAGGTGTTTAGAAAGCATGTATTGTTATTAACTGGCCACTATTGCATGCTGGGAGAGGATAAACTTACCATACAGGAAAGTAAATGCCTAGTGTGCCGGGTACGGCAAAAGTGAAATGTCTAGAATACGCAATTATGCAGATCCATTCTCACTCCATACATTCCCAGTGGCCAGCATTTACATGTCTATAATCACCATACTTCTACCTCCCATATACTGTACACGTCTACTTGTTTGGTCAGTCACTGAGTCCAGCAATATAAACCTATGCTGTCATTCATTATAGGGCTACACTTGTATCATAAAGTGCACTTAAATTAGATAGTTTTTCCTATACTGAATACTATCTTACCTAATGACACATCGGATTGTCTCCTGCTCATTTCTGAACCCGGCATATTAAGCAAATATCATTCTGTTTAATATGATAAATCCCAATGCGTGTATGTTATGACGGCACCGTGTGGGTTGGCAACTCTGGTATTAGGGAAATGTGGCATGGATGTGCATTGCTTTTTTTACTCATTGAGACATTTGGTTTGGTGAAAAAATTGCTCACACTAATTGTGTACAGTGGAAATACAGAACTGCATAGTTCTTCCTATATGGGAAATTGTGTTGTGTCTTTGTCAATAGGATGCTCTCTGTATGGGTGTTGTAGGATTTATCGACTGTCAGAACGCAGACAGAATTAATACCGACTGTGGTCGGGTCCTGAGTACCATGTTGAAATCCACTCCGGCGCCGGGAGGGTTAAATCACCAGCGCTAGGCGCCTCGTGAAATGTTGTTAATTAAATGTTTTTTTTAATTAAATAAAAATGTTTTTTTATGTGTGCACGGCAGCGCTGGCTGGGTAGCACCCAGCGCTGCAGCATGTGAGGGGTTAAAAATGTATTTTAAATTGTAAGATGTATGTGGAGGCGCTGCAGCGCTGGTAAAGAACCGGCACTCAACGCTGAATGGGTTAACTCCCAATGCTAGATGCGGGGAGTATAACTATACGTATGAAATGTAGATCTGTGGGTTGTAAATGTCTGAAATGTAAAATGTTTATGTTTAAAATAAAAATAAAATACTCACCCTGTGCTGGGGCTGCAGAGGCAGCCCTGGATGCCCTTCGCCCTCCGGCAGCCAGCTTCAGTGGCTTCCGCATGGACTTAAAACCCAGCCTCCTGGAATCAAACAGGTCCAGGATTTGCAGCACCTCCTGGGGGTCCCAGGAAGTCCCTATTTGAAGCTCAAAGAGCTTCAACTAGCGACAGGGCAGGAACTGCTGTCCCGAGATCTGGCTGCTCTCCCTGGTACTATTTTCAGCCAAGGAGCAGAGCCAGACCCCGGAGCAGGGTCCCTGGAAGTAACTTTGGGTGGGAGATTTAAAAGATAAATCTCTCGCCCCAGACAGAGAGTCACCAGGAGAGGAGAGTGGGCTGAGCCCCCCTATCCCTGGCAGCTCGTGGACAGCGGGGAAGTATACTCCCTCCTGCCACTAGAAGTAATGTTAAAGATGTTAAACCTCACTGGGTTGATTCATGTGCATGCTGCTTGAATCAACCCAGATTGGTTAAAGGGACAGGAGGACGATTACCTCCTGCTAAGACTAGTAGCCAAATGTGAGTAAATAAGGCTCCATTTTGTATTAAAAGTTGTTCTTCTTGTCTCAACTGACCTGATCACTGGTACCTTTAACCAGTGAGGAGCAAATAAACATCACTTGCTTCAAAGACCTACTTGGAAACTTCTCTATGCTGATTCCTGTGACCAGCAGATTAGACCCAACTCTAATCCGTTCCTGGCTGTTCTGAGCTTTGGACCCAGCACCCAGTACCACCGCTCTGCCGCTGCCCATCAGCTCTGGCCAGTGTGATAGGCCAGTGCGGATCCATCCACAGCAACACTGATCCATAGGAAGAGGTCAGGAATACCAGCCCAGGTACACCAGTAACAGGGTACACCCGCAGACTCAGTTACCCAGAAGAAACCCGGTTCTGGATGCAGATAAGGAGTCCAGTGGTGGCAGCATTGTAAGCCCCTTCTACTGTGGCAGGATGGCGCACTAGGGATAACGAAAGGGAACGATGGCAAAGCAAGCCCAGCCAGTTCCCAGCAGTAACAGACAGGGTGACATAGGCGATCCATCCTGTCGCACCGACATTAAGATAGCGAGTAATATAACAGCGACAAGCTAAAAATGTAGACTCAACACCTAATAGACACCAGTAAAGATAGACTTACCATGTACCCGGCAGGTAGTCTTTCCCCTACTTGTAATGAGCGGCACCACTAATATGCGATTTTCATAAATAACTGCAGTTAAAAATGACATCACTTCTAATGGACACACCCAAAATGTCGGTTTTAAAGTGGCAATGAATGGACCAACCGCCTGTATAATGCAATCCAGGCGGTGGGTCCAGCCATTGAATTATTGTTAATTATTGTTGGTAGAGCAACTGTAGTTCAAGGATTTATGTTACATGGGAGTAAATTGCAGAATATAGATAATAAAATGGTTTTTAAAGGGGGTTTTATGCTTCAGCTTAATGTTTTGACTTGTAAGTCACCCCAACATTTACTAAATGCATTGCTTCACCTTTCTAGCTTCCTTCTGTGCTTTTTAGATTTGTATTTCTATCACCACATAAAAATGGTCATTTATGAAACTGTACAATATAAATTGCTTAAAGCCATGAAACAATAATTATAATTATAATCAAGTAGTGGCGATAAAATTAATTGTAGGCAGGGCTGTTTTGCATGAACATCTCCATCTCAGCCCGTAATCCTGCAAATTAAAGGTAATTTCCATGTTGCTGGGATACATAGCCGGACTGGGACTAAAAATCAGCCCAGGCATTTAAAGTACACAGGACCACCTCAGTCCCAGCAGGAAAGAAACTGTGTGCCGCCGCACAGCGGCGATGACAAATGCGTGGCCACACTGTGTTGTGGGTGTGGCCAACATGGGGCATTGTTACATACATTATAATAAAACATTACATTTATCACGCCCTCCCAGCTACGTCACGCCATCCCCCGAGCCCACTGTACTTATCTATGCTTCAGGTGCTGCTGATATCCATCAGGGCGGAAATTTCCTGTAGAGTTAGCAGGGAAGCTCTTAGTCTCACGAGATTACCAAATCTTGTGAAATCTAGAGCTCCTCGGCTTGCTCTGCAGGCTGTGTCCTATCCAGGGACTGGGAACAGCTATCCGCTCCCTCCTGCTAACCAGAGCTGGATTAACACTCGGGGTATTTAAGACAGGGGGCCCCTATTAAATAACATGGTTATCATTTTAGACAAATGTTAGACAAATACACAGGCAATACTGTGTGCACTACTGCTAGTTGCACGCAGCTCTGCCTTCACAAGCAGTACAGTGTGAAGTAGAACATACCTTCCAACTGTCCTTGTAGTCGGACCAAATCTCACTAAATGAGACAGTCACCAAAATTCAGGACTTCCCCACCAGATTCAGGACAGTTGCCAGACTGTCCTACTCTCTCCTACCTGTTCTTGTCACTATCACCACCTGTAGCTGTTGGTGTCTTTAATTGCTGCTTGTCTGGATCCTAGAATGTTGGAGGCTCTATTTGGAAAAAAAATGGGTACATGTAATTTAGAACACTCCAACCAGGCCTGGTGTTTAATCAATATAATGCATGTTTTATAATTAGGCCTCCCTCCAGCCAACATTAAAATACCAGTATTCACATTTAATAAATAAAACTATTTCCCTCCCTCCAAACAACCCCAGCAATAAATTAAATAGCATTTATTTTTAAGAAATATACCTATTTCCAGCAACCATCATTGCCATTAAATAAATAATATTCACATTTAACAAATAGACTTTATTTTTTCCCCAAAAAGTCCCACTTTCAATTAATAGCTCCCAAACCACAACAACATTAAATTAAAGGTCCAATCACCCCTTCTTAAATCGCTAGGCCCCAATATTAAATTAAAGTGATCCAGGCAAAGGTCAGCAACAGAAGAGAGGGTAAATCACACAGCAGCACAGCAGGAAAATTTGCAAGAAGCAGGGACTATAACCGGCAGGGGAGGATTGCCCCTCCCTGCCTTATAAATGCAAACTGGCCAATGAGAGGAGACTGGGGGCAGGTCCTGCACTTAGCCACCTGGCTAAAGTTTAACTAGCGCGCACGCCCGGTTCCCCTCAATGCCGGGACGCGGCGCTGCAGCTCAATAGCGTCCCAGGGTAAGCCGGAAGTGACGTCCTGGTCATCATGACGACGGCCGGGATGCTGGGAGACAGAGGGGAGCGAGTTGCGGCGGTGCCCAGAGCCGCCACGGCTCGTGACAAATACTACAGATAACAGGGAGGGGATGCTACAGAAAACAGGGGGAGGGAATGCTACAGATAACAGGGGTGGAGGTGGATTCTACAGAAAACTGGAGGAGGGAAGGGGATGCTACAAATAACAGGTGGGGGGAGAAGGAGATCATCATCATCATCTATTTATTTATATAGCGCCACTAATTCCACAGCGCTGCACAGAGAACTCATTCACATCAGTCGCTGCCCCATTGGAGCTTACAATCTAAATCTCCTAACATACATTGGCTAATAATAGCCAATTAACCTACCAGTATGTTTTTGGAGTGTGGTAGGAAACCTATGCAAACAAGGGGAAAGCATACAAACTACACACAGATAAGGCCATGGTCGGGAATCAAACTCATGACCCCAGTGCTGTGAGGCAGAAGTGCTAACCACTAAGTCACCGTGCTGCAGATAACAGGGGAGAGAGAAAAGGGGATGCTACAGAGAACGTGGGGGGAGAGAAGGGGATGCTACAGAAAAAGGGGGTCAAAGAAAGGGACGCTACAAATAACAGGGGGGGACTGCTATAGAAAATGGCATAAGAGAAGGGGATGCTACAGATAACATGGGGGTGAAGGGAACACTACAGAAAATGGGGTGTAAGGAGAAGAGGATGCTACATATAACAGGGGGAGGAGGGAATGCTACACAGAACGGGAGGGGGAAAGAAGGTGATGCTACAGAAAAAGGGGTGTAAAGAAGGGGATGCTACAGAGAAAGGGAGGGGAGAGAAAGTGATGCTACAGAAAACAGGGGGGAAGAAAGGATGCTAGAAAAAACAGAGGGGAGATAGGATTCTACAAAAAATGGGGGGGGGAGGTGAATGGAGGGGCATTTTAAAGGAATGCTGGAGAACAAAAAGCTGGCTAGGGTGCTTAAAGCAATGGATGATGTGAGAGATAAGCTGGTAGACAATGGTGCAAGTGAGTAAAGCTGGTGTTATGTTGCTAGCATATGTGACAAAAGCTGATGGACAAGGGGTGGCATATGTGAGAATAGCTAGTGGGCAGATGAATATGTGTGAGAAAAGTTGTTGGGTAGCCAGGGACATGTCAGTGTGTAAGAGGTGAGTGACGTTTTATTTTGTTTTTTTGTTTTGTTGTTGTTGTTTTGTTCTGAAATCTAAGATTTGGAGCCTCCCCTTATGATATCCTGCGTTTGCCCCTGGGCAGCAGTGAAGACTGGACAGCATTCTACATCAGACATCAGACATTCGTGCATCTGGGCTGCAGCCTTGCCCCGCCAGCCAGTAGGAGGTAAGAGGTTTTTTTTTATATTAGAAAAGTCAAGTATGCTAGGGCCTGAGAAGTGAGATTTTTTGGGGGAGCAGGGGCAGTAAGACTAAGCTTTGTCTAGAGCGCCGAGCAACCTTGCACCGGCCCTGCATGTGTACTTTATCATTAAAAACAGTTAGCCTTATTTGGTATCAGATTTAATTAGGTTTTTCTCTTAGCAGTCTTACCAGGTAAGACCTCACACAGATGGACACTTGTTCAATACCGGTATGCGAGTTAGCTGTGACTCTGGACTTCAGAGCTGACAAATGCACATAGACAGACATCAATACGTAAGCTGGCCAGTTACAAGTTACATAGAATTGTTGTCTGCATGCTCTGCTAATCACCACTACTGCTGCTGAATGCTGTGACCGAAATAACATAAGGATGTTTATGCTGATTGAATACTAACATCTAATTGATACATATCAGACCCCACATTACGGAAAAGCATGTGACTGCTAAGAGGGGAGATTATTGTTAGTTGAGCTCTTTACCTTTATATGTCTATTATTATTATTATTATTATTATGTTTTTTCAACAAGTTTTACAGAAAGTGTTTTTATATATGTATAGTTTAAATTAATGTTTAGCTATTGCAATGTGAATCACTTATCTTACATATGATATAATATTGTATATCTCTATTATTTGGGTCTTTAGGCATATCCAATTAGCGCTGTCCACATGTTTCTCTTTTTGCTACACAAGGGTGGATTACATTTGATAACTATTGTGACAAAGGGAGTGGTTTGCCACAGACCTCTAAGAGAGGAGTTAGGTAATCAACTGACAGTCTGCAGGGCAAGACTACAGCCATTACACATTTGTACAGCTGTGTACCTAGGTTTAACGATATAAAGGTGGAGGACATATGTGTGACAATATAATAGTATAGAGCAGTGGTTCCCAAACTTTTGCAGTTCGCGGCACCCTTAGAGTCTCCAAATTTTTTCAAGGCACCCCTCCAAAATAATTATTGAGCAGTCCTGTTTTAGAAGTAGTTGGGTCAAAAAATTGTAATAAGTATTTAGGTCAGGACAGAAATACTTATTTAGTTATATGCAAAAATGCCCCCTCTGCATCCAGACACTCTGCCCTCAGGCACTCTGCCCCCTCTGCATCCAGACACACTGCCCCCTCTGCATCCAGACACACTGCCCTCTCTCACACTGCCCCCTCTGTCACGCTGTCCCCCCTCCTCTGCTCTGTCACGCTGTCTCCCCTCCTCTGCCCTCTCTCACAATGTCCCCTCCTCTGCCCTCTCACACGCTGTCCCCTCCTCTGCCCTCTCACGCTGTGTCCCCCTCCAATGCCCCTCTCACGCTGTGTCCCCCTCCTCTGCCCTGCTGTGCCTCTCCTCTGCCCCACTGTGCCCCTTCTCTGCCCTGCTGTCCCCCTTCTCTGCCCTGCTGTCCCCCTTCTCTGCCCTGCTGTCCCCATCCTCTGCTCTCTGTCCCCATCCTCTGCTCTCTGTCCCCATCCTCTGACCCTCTGTCCCCATCCTCTGCCCCTCTGTCCTCCTCCTCTGCTCTCTGTCCCCCTCCTCTGCCCTGTTGTTACCATCCTCTGCTCTCTGTCCCCTTCCTCTGCCCCACTGTCACCATCCTCTGCTCTCCTCCTCTGTCCCATTGTCACCATCCTGTCACCAACCTCTGTCCCGCTGTCACCACCCTCTGTCCCACTGTCACCATCCTCTGCTCTCTTCCTCTGTCCCGCTGTCACCATCCTCTGCTCTCCTCCTCTGTCCCGCTGTCACCATCCTGTCACCAACCTCTGTCCCGCTGTCACCATCCTCTGCTCTCCTCCTCTGTCCCGCTGTCACCATCCTCTGTCCCACTGTCACCATCCTCTGCTCTCCTCCTCTGTCCCGCTGTCACCATCCTGTCACCAACCTCTGTCCCGCTGTCACCATCCTCTGCTCTCCACCTCTGTCCCACTGTCACCATCCTCTGTCCCCCCCCTCTGTCCCGCTGTCACCACCCTCTGTCCCCCTCCTCTGTCCCACTGTCACCATCCTCTGCTCTCCTCCTCTGTCCCGCTGTCACCATCCTCTGCTCTCCTCCTCTGTCCCGCTGTCACCATCCTGTCACCAACCTCTGTCCCGCTGTCACCATCCTGTCACCAACCTCTGTCCCCCTGTCACCATCCTCTGCTCTCCTCCTCTGTCCCGCTGTCACCATCCTGTCACCAACCACTGTCCCGCTGTCACCATCCTCTGCTCTCCTCCTCTGTCCCGCTGTCACCATCCTCTGTCCCCCTCCTCTGTCCCACTGTCACCATCCTCTGCTCTCCTCCTCTTTCCCGCTGTCACCATCCTCTGTCCCCCTCCTCTGTCCCGCTGTCACCATCCTCTGTTCTCCTCCTCTGTCCCACTGTCACCATCCTCTGCTCTCCTCCTCTTTCCCGCTGTCACCATCCTCTGCTCTCCTCCTCTGTCCTGCTGTCACCATCCTGTCACCAACCTCTGTCCCGCTGTCACCATCCTGTCACCAACCTCTGTCCCGCTGTCACCATCCTCTGCTCTCCTCCTCTGTCCCGCTGTCACCATCCTGTCACCAACCTCTGTCCCGCTGTCACCATCCTCTGTCCCCCTCCTCTGTCCTGCTGTCACCATCCTCTGTCCCCCTCCTCTGTCCCACTGTCACCATCCTCTGCTCTCCTCCTCTGTCCCGCTGTCAACATCCTGTCACCAACCTCTGTCCCGCTGTCAACATCCTGTCACCAACCTCTGTCCCGCTGTCACCATCCTCTGTCCCCCTCCTCTGTCCCACTGTCACCACCCTCTGTCCCCATCCTCTGTCCCGCTGTCACCACCCTCTGCTCTCCTCCTCTGTCCCGCTGTCACCATCCTGTCACCAACCTCTGTCCCGCTGTCACCATCCTCTGCTCTCCTCCTCTGTCCCGCTGTCACCATCCTCTGTCTCCCTCCTCTGTCCCGCTGTCACCACCCTCTGTCCCCGTCCTCTGTCCCACTGTCACCATCCTCTGCTCTCCTCCTCTGTCCCGCTGTCACCATCCTGTCACCAACCTCTGTCCCGCTGTCACCATCCTGTCACCAACCTCTGTCCCGCTGTCACCATCCTCTGCTCTCCTCCTCTGTCCCGCTGTCACCATTCTCTGTCCCCCTCCTCTGCCACGATCCCTCTCACTCTGCCCCGCGCCAGGCGCCAGCCATAAAAAATAAAAAAAAACACAGAAACTTACCAATCCGTCGGGCGCCGGGACCCAGCAGCCTCCTCTCTCCTGCAGCTTGTTACTGACGTCAATATTCAGTGACAGCTGCAGGAGAGAGGAGGCTGCTGGGTCCTGGCGCCCGGCGGATTGGTAAGTTTCTGTGGTTTTTGGGGTTTTTTTATGACTGGCCCGCGGGACCCCAGTGACAGCGCCGCGGCACCCCTGGGAGCCGCGGCGCACAGTTTGGGAACCGCCGGTATAGAGTATTATTTAACATATTAACATATTTTGATGGAGTTTGGAAATCTCTTTTTCTACCGCTAACAGCAGCTGGCATGGCGTGTTTGCAGTGAGGCTAATCAAGCAGAGCACCTGAAGAGAACTCCTCTATAAAGACCAGGTGGGAGTGTCACCTGTCCATCTAGCTAAGCCCTTCCAGCCTTAAATACAGAAGGTACCCAATCAGGGTCCTGCCCTATAACTACCCCCAGGCGCTGCCTAATAAATTAATACGATATTAAGTAGTCTGCAGGCTGTTTCTCCATCTGCACGTGCGCCCGGATGTCAGCGTTGCCGGGACGCGGAACTGTATTAGGAAGCGCCCCAACTGTTGCCATGGAGACAGTCAGACCAGGGGAACTGGAAGTGACGTCTCGGCTATTGCCATGACAGCCGGAATGCTGAAGGAGGCAGCGAGCCATGGGTCACTGCGGCTCATTACATCATTGACTTTTAAAATTGTAATAAAACATATTAAAAATGAAAGAACACACTCAACTTGTAAAAATTCAATTCACACATATTCATATGATTAAACCCGTACCCAAAGTCTGTGCAAAACAGAATGTAGAAAATCAAGCATGAATAACCCAATTCCGATCCATCACTGCCGCCCAGACTGATTGGTTACGTGTCTCTGCTGCCAACGGGTTTCAACCCAAATCAAGGTGCTTTGTTCTTTGTTTGGCTGTAAGCATACACTCTGATGGGGGTTGAGAAGAAGAGGATCGCGCAGTGTATTTTCATTCACATTATAGTCCAGGGGGAAAAATGGAAGACATCGGTCTTAAGGGCAGTTCACTTCACCTTTTTGAAAGAAAAAATCTCTTTGGGAAAGTGGATCCAAGTTGATGAGCACCCTATTGTGCAGAAAGGGGAGCGCAAGTATATGTATCTTCTTTTGTTTGACACATATGGTATTTTGAATATTAAGTGTATATTCAGCATACATACATAGCTGCATACCCAAGTGAAGTGCCAGACTGAATTGTTTAATTCTAAGTGCTACTGTTATGTCTGTCATACAGTTCTCTGTGTTGGCAGCATTTCCTTATCAATTGAAAAGAGTCACTGCGCATTTGTATTTTAGAGTGAAACGGTACATCTCAACCTTCCCTGAAAATGAATTCAACACTTACCGAAGAAGTTGGGCTTATAATAGAATGAAGATTTGGCAAAGCAGAATTTTAATATATATATATATATATATATATATATATATATCTATCCATCAAGGGTGACTTTGGTCAGAATTATGGGCACCAGGGCCATCTCTTCCATTGGGCCCCATGGGCAGGGCTCTTAATTAGAATAAATAATCCTGCAAAAGAAAAAAACCTGCAAAAAAAACCTTCAAAGGTCACTGAGCAAGTACATCTATCTATCTCTATCTCTATATATCTATACATCTATATATATATATATATATATATATATATATATATATATATATAAAAGTAGGGTTCCCATGCACTGCTTTGCCTGGGGGCCCATAATGTTGTTAAGATGGCCCTGATGGGCACATAGATGCAGCTGCCTTGGAGGCAATTAGGATTGAGTGCATAGGTTCAGCACAGTACAGTTTCTAGTCCTCTCTAGCTTCAAGTACAGCAGGACAACTGTAGCATATGTTACTGATGAATACCAACAGAGGTGTTACAGCTGTACAGTAGTAACACCATCTAGCCAATTAATATATGTGAATGGTAATAGGGATAGGTACAGTTTACATTTTGGCGCTCATGGTAACAATTTTGTTGTGCATATGTGGATCAGGTATAGCAGGGAACGAACAATCACTGCTTAAATACAGGTGCTAGCATCTGGAGACAGGGAAGTACAAAGATTATTTGGCCTTTGCTTTAGGTAAAATCAGTGTGTTAATAACCAGCCCCCCCAAACCTCCTGTTGTATTGTTTTTACAAGTCTTAAAGAATTTATATATACTTTACATATTTTTTTTATTTTTAATAGCTATTTCCATGTGAATCATTTATCTACCATATGAGATATGACAGTGAGTTAATAGCCCACCTCTCCTCTGCTGGGTATGCACAGGGGCATGTGAATGAACAGTAAAACCTTAAATGAAGTGCAGAGTGGGGCACTCTCTGACCACATTTTGCTATGGGATCAGTTGATGCTGTTTTCCACCCATGGTTAATATTTAATTTGATTCCCCACCAGCTTTAATCACACGGCCATATCTTTCATAAGTTCAACTACCAATTATATTAAAACCTGTACCAGATTTTGCACATTTGCACTGCTTGACTTCCTTGTGTATACCATACTTGCCAACTCTCCCGGAATGTCCGGGAGACTCCCGCATTTTGCGAGAGTCTCCCGGACTCCCGGGCGAGTGTGGCAATCTCCCGAATTCTGCCCACTTCACTAGGAAGTGCCCCACTTCCTAGTGAAGTGGGCAGAATTAGATCCCAAATGCCGCGATTCCCGGTGAATGACGCGATTTCGGCACCCCGCCCCCCGCACACCCACCTGCTACAGAGAGTCTCCCGGACACCAACTTAAAAAAGTTGGTAAGTATGGTGTATACATATGTACCTGCTCACTTTCTGCTTCTTCTGGGAAATATTCCTGTGCAAATGCTGTGGGAGACCACTTACAGGACCAGGTGGGAACTTGTTTGTGGGGGAAAGGAAGAAATTCATTAAAGTCCTGCCATCTATAACTTTTAGACCACTCTCCTAATTCATTGCTGACTCTTCAAAGGAGATACAAATCCTGTTATTTTGTGGTGTAGAAGAGACTCTGATCACCTGTCCAACTGCCCCCCTCCCTCCCAAGATGTGCTGTCTCCAGCTGCTGAAGCTCATTTAACTATGCCATTTGAAAAACAAAATCTGTTTTTTATCTCTGGGTGCACTGCATGTGGGTTAAGCACAGAACTGCACCTTACAAAGAATGTCAGGGTCTGACAGGTCCTTCCGTTGGAAACAAAATTGTGCCCCACAGCAATAGATGCCATATTGAAGTGTTAATCAACATACCCATAGCAATGAACACGAGAATAGACTGTCATAAAACGCCATTTGCACTGTGTGTGTAAAATGTTTCCACCTTTAGGAAAAAGAAAAAACCCTTATTGTCTGCATATTTTCCTTTATGTCAGAGAGGTTTTCTACCTTCAGGTGATTATAATGTAGTGTAATTCCCTATTGCTATAAACTGCCCTCCCCACCCCCCAAAAAAAACCAACCCAATGAAATTAATCTAATCTAAATTACAGGCTGAGGGGATGCACATGCTGGAAAAAATTTCAGTGTCTGGCCTACAATGACTTTTACAGTTTGGTAAACCATGGCTATCTTGTTATAGAACTACTTTGGCTAAAAGCACAGAAGGAAGCTGGAAAATTAAAGCTATTTAGTAAAAGTTGCACAATGGTACACAAGCCAATTGAAAAAATATTTTATCTTCAGGCAAGTAATTTAAGAACCATTTTTATTATCTATTATGCACAATAAACTCTCACCAGACATAAGTCATTGAGCTGCAGTTGGTCAGGGATTCTTCCATATAGTAATAGCTCTTGGTAAACAAGATAGATTTCAGAAACACTTTGCAGTGATCTTTGAAACCCTGACCAGGTACTGACAAATCTACACCATAAGGCATAACCATAACCCTTCTCCTGCTGAATCCCTGGCTTATCTGCACCAACTGATCTACTGTGTACTGACCCGGCTTGTCAGTTAACCCTTCTTCTGCTGAATCCATGGCTTATCTGCATCAACTGATCTACTGTGTACCGACCTGGCTTGTCAATTAACCCTTCTCCTGCCGAGTCCCTGGCTTGTCTGCATCGACTGATCTGCTGTGTGCCGACCCGGCTTGTCGGTTGACCCTTCTCCTGCTGAATTCCTGGCTTAACTGCATCAACTGCATATAAAACATTATTTTATATGCCATTATTTTATTTTTCCTGATTGTACATTTACAAGAAACTACTTTTTACCTGTTATTATTCTACTATTTATATGTCTTTATCTTGTTTTTCCTGATTTTATATTTACCAGCAACTACTTTTACCTGTTATTATTCTTGCCTATTTCCATTGTCCTTATTACCTCTCCTTCTGTTATTCCTTGCCTTCCACGCCCTAATTGGTTATTGTCCTCCATCTTGCTATTGTCTCCCTGCTTATTCTTACCTGTTATCCGCTGTCCTTATTATCTTACTGTTCTGCTATCATTCTTACCTGTTTTCATTGTCCTTATCATCTCACTGTACTGTTGTTCCATGCCCTCCATGCCCTAATTTGTTATTGTCTTACACCTTGTCATTGTCTTCCTGCCATTGTTTTTACCTGTTTTTCACTGTCCCCACTATCTCACTGTTTTGTTTCTCTCTCTCACTACTATGCCTCCCACTCCATACCCATACTCTCCCCCCGCCCTACCTCTCCCGTTCCTCCCCACCCTCCCCCGCGCATTGCTCATCTTGCTAACCTCATCCCCATTTTCCCCCCCTCTCCTCTCCCCCTTTCTTCTGTGCCCTCTGGAATGCCAGATCCGTCTCTCCCTTTTCTCTATCCAACCACCATCTCCTCTCCTTCTCTCTCTCCTCTTCTCCTGCTCCCCTCCCACTGCCCAAACCTACTCTGTCCATACGCAACCTCGACGCTCTTGACCCTGCCTCTCTGTCCTCCTCTCTCAATACCCTCCTTTCTCCCCTTTCCTCCCAGGCCTGCCCCAAACAGGCGGTCTCCCTCTACAATCACACCCTCACCTCCGCTCTGGACGCGGTCGCCCCTGCCCACTCCATCCACCCCCGCTGCTCCAAACCCCAACCCTGGCACTCCAAATTTACCCGCTTCCTCCAAAAATGCTCCCGTACCGCCGAACGTCACTGGAGAAAATCCCGCTCCCTGGCTGACTTCCTCCACTTTAAATTCATCCTTTCATCCTACAGCTCTGCGCTCTCACTCGCTAAACAATCTTTCTTTAAATCCCTCATCTCTTCCCAGTCCTCTAACCCCCGCCGCCTCTTCGCCACCTTCAGCACTCTCCTGGCCCCCTCCCCTCCCCTCCCCCCTCCCTCCTCCCCGACTGCCTCCAATTTCACCTCCTTCTTCTCCTCTAAAATCGAGGCCATCCGACTTGAAATCTCTTCCTCCACTCTCTCTTCCACCCCTCCACTCCTTACGCCCCACCGCCGGCGAGGAAGTCCACTCTCTCATTTTATCCCCCCCCCCACTTCCTGTCCCCTGGATCCCATCCCACCTTCTTCGCTCCCTTTCCCCCACCACCTGCTCCCACCTCGCTCACCTCTTTAATCTCTCCCTCTCCACTGGCATCTTCCCCTCCTCCTTCAAACATGCTCTCGTATCCCCCATTCTTAAGTAACCTAATCTCGACCCCACTTCTCTCTCGAACTATCGTCCCATATCTCTTCTCCTCTTTGCCTCCAAAATTCTCGAGAGGCTCGTCTGCAGCCGTCTCACCTCCTACCTTTCTGAACACTCCCTCCTTGATCCTCTCCAGTCTGGTTTCCGCCCCTTCCACTCCACTGAAACTGCCCTGGCTAAAGTCACCAATGACCTCCTCTCTGCTAAAGCCAGGGGCCACTTCTCCCTTCTCATCCTCCTTGACCTCTCTGCAGCCTTCGTCACCGTTGCCCACCCCCTCCTCCTTCACACCCTCCAGTCTTTCAGCCTCTCTGGTCCAGTCCTGTCCTAGTTCACCTCTTACCTTACTCACCGATCCTTCTCTGTCACCACCTCTGAGTCTCTCTCCTCCCGTCAACCCTTCCAGTCGGGGTCCCTCAGGGCTCTGTTCTGGAACCCTTACTCTTCTCTCTATACACCTCCTCCCTGGTTGAACTCATCAGCTCCTTCGGCTTCAGCTACCACCTTTATGCTGACGACACTCAACTATACCTCTCCTCTCCTGATCTCTCTCCCTCCCTCCTCTCTAGGGTGTCCGCTTGCCTCTCTGCCATCTCCTCCTGGATGTCCTCTCGATTCCTCAAACTTAACCTTACCAAAACTGAGCTCATAGTTTTTCCTCCCTCTCATACCTCATCCCCTTTTGACCTCTCCATCACTGTCGACAACACCTCTATCTCCCCTGTCCCCCAACTTCGCTGCCTTGGTGTCATCCTCGACTCCTCTCTCTCCTTTGGCCCCCACATCCTCTCTCTTGCTAAATCCTGCCGCTTCCAGCTGCGTAACTTCGCTCGCATCCGGCCCTTCCTCTCCCAAGATGCCACCAAATGCCTTATCCACTCTCTGATCATCTCCCGCCTGGACTACTGCAACCTCCTCCTCACTGGCCTCCCCCACTCTCATCTCTCTCACCTTCGATCTGTTCTTAATGCTGCCGCTAGGCTTATTTTCCTTTCTCGCCGCTCCACTTCTGTCTCCCCCCTCTACCTAGCCCTTCACTGGCTCCTATTCCCCTTCAGAATCCCCTTTAAGCTCCTCACACTCACCTACAAGGCCCTCGCCAACTCCACTGCGCCCTACATCTCCACCCTCCTCTCTATTCATGCTCCATCCCGCCCTCTCCGTTCTGCCTCTGACCATCGCCTCTCTTCCCCCCTTATAACCTCCTCCCATGCGCGTATCCAAGACTTCGCCCGCGCTGCCCCCCTCCACTGGAACAAGCTCCCTCCCTCCATCAGAACTTCCCCTAATCTGTCCAGTTTCAAACGGGCCCTAAAAACTCACCTTTTTCTTAAAGCCTTTCTGTCTCCCACTTAACTTCCTACCTTATCTTCTGCCTCCGTTCCCCTACTCTCCCTCTCTCCCCTGCGTCTCTCTGTCTGTCCACCCCTCCCCTTAGATTGTACGCTCCTCTGAGCAGGGCCATCTCTCCTCTTGTTTCCACCACTTCTAACTCTGCTCTCCAGCTACTTAGCCCTCCTCCTCGAGGGTCCTCCACCCCACGTCCACTCTCGCTCCCTCCTCCTCCCTGGGGGTCTCCCTGTCTTCCGAGCCCTCCTTCTTGGGCCCCGTCATTTGCGGATCCTCCCCCTTCCCCGCCCTCTCTAGCTGTGCATTGAGCTTATTGAGTTACTGTGCTTACTGTTTATTGTACTGTGCTGTCTCCCATTGTATTGTAATTTGTTTGTCCCTGTACGGCGCTACGGACACCTTGTGGCGCCTTATAAATAAAAATTAATAATAATAATAATAATAATAATAATAATAAGGCAGGTCGGCAAGGGAAAATATATACAAGGAGTAATTTTCAGGGGGGTACTGCAGGCTTGATAACCAGTCCCTAGCTTTCAAATATCCTCAAAAGACCATGTAACTTGGTCTGCAGAATACCAGACTTTCAGTTTCACATCAGAAAATCACCTTTGGGAATAGATCACACAACTCAGCCATAAAAATGATTCTAGTCCTACAGTCCATGTCTCCCTTTATACCAACAGACTATAACCTATAATCAGACCGTTACATGATAGGAGAAAACCTATAAAACTGTTTATTATTTGATGGATATAATTTTATTATACAAAGAAATTAATAGTATTCAACATTTATATGTTAAGCATTTTAGAAACAGACTGCAAAAAAATTCCCAAAAAAACATTTGATTGGTGAAATGTAATAAATACATTACAAGAATTGACAAAATTATTTTATTTACCATGCATTTAAAAGTTATTCTTTTATTAAGCATTTTATAGTACATATTAGAAAACCTTAAATTGAAATGCATGTAACAGAATACTGTTATAGTAAATTATTCATTAGTTGTTTGAAAAGACACAAAACATTTGGCAGAAAATCCTTTTTCTCAGTACACACTTTACAGTAAATATCAGCATAAGACAACCAAATGTATGCTTTTTATATATTTTAACTATTTTGCTTCCATTAAATTCTACTCCATCTCACATTAAGACTACCATGTTTATTTAATAAAATATATATATTTTTTCTTGCCAGCATGTTCAGCAATAGATATAAAGAGGCAGATTAAAAAAGGAACACAAATAAGTTGTTGGTGGCTACAGGCAACAACACTTTCCTTTTGCACCATTTACGTAAATATTCCCCATTGTGTAAATGACACAAATATGCTTTAACCTATGACAACCATCATTTTAAGTTTATCAGCTTCTGAAAGTTCGATTAAGGAATGAAAAACATCTTATTTGTTCACAACACTTTTGTATTATTTACAGCAGTTTCCCAATTAAACCTGAACATATATTAGCTGTTGCCGAGTATTCATAGTTTTAGAGGGGAAGTAGGACTAGTAATGAACAATATTTCAGCCATACCAGATGTTGTGCAATTACAAGCATGTTCTACTAGCCAGAGAGTTTTATAAAGAGGCTAAGAGCTACAGGTAGCAGAATGTGCTGAGGATTGAATTTGAACACACACTATATGAGGAAAGTCTAAACCTGGTGTGGACCTAAAATTCTGTGTATTAGATCAACTAAATTATTTATCTTATGAGTGGTGCACTTCCAACTTATTCGATAGAAGTTTACATCAAGACCAGAGTTGAACGAGAAGACACTCCAGTCCAATAATCCCTACACAAATGTATTTGTAATTAAAAAGATTTCTTCTTATTATTAGTTTAGTAAAAATCTTATTTATGTCAACCATATCACACAGAAGACAGGCAAATATATAAAAAAATATAAAGAAGTGAGAAAGATATAAATAACTAACACACAATTTGTATCTTCATCACTTCTCTCTCTCTCTATATCTTTTTTTTTTTTATCGCAAAAGCTTTTTATTGAATGTTTTAGAAAAGCATATTACAAACATAGCAGTGGTTGCAGAGTACATACAGAAGATCAGTTATATTGAACAATCCACACTGCTTAGATAAACAAACAAGTAAATAAAAGTGAGAAAAAATATTGGTACAAACAAAAAACACATCTTATGACCCAGTGTACATAAGCTGAAGTCGGCAAAGAGAATAATCAAGAAAAACAGACAGATAGAGGGGAGGGGGGGGACGACGACAAGACAAGACAAGAGACTATCCGGTTATAGAAAGTGTACCTGTGTGTCTAGCCCAAGTACCCAACTTAACTCAAAAAGCATTCCACAGTACTCACAGATCAGAGATTGAACTATGATCCGTAAAGTACTCATACTATATAAAAACCACTTAACAAGCGGGGAGGAAGCCCCTGTAAACTGATTAAAACCTATGGTTTCCATTTTGCAGCTATGTTGGATCTTGTTAATAATTTTAGGGAGTGCTGGAATTAGAGGTGATTTCCAGTTCTGGGCTATTGCAGTTCTTGCTGCAATAAGAATATGTCCAGTGACATAATGACTATGCCACTGGAGATGTTTAGGATACAGATGAACTAAAGCTATATCTGGGGAAGGAGAGATATTATTTTTGGAGACCTGAGAAATTAAATGAAAGATTTCGGTCCACAATGGATGAAGTTTCGAGCAAGAACAAAAGATGAGCATAAGCGTACCAAATTCAACACAATTCCTCCAACAATATTTAGATTCTGATGGCCAGTTTTTATGCAGCTTATCTGGAGTAAGATATAACCTGTGAACAATTTTAGTCAATATATCCGAATGGTTAATACACTGACATCTTATATATGTTTAGGAAGATTCTTTCCCATACCTCTTCTGAAATAGTGATATTTAGGTCAGATTCCCAGACAGCTTGAATCGGTAAAACACGATTGTCAATAGAGTTAAGAGTGTCCGGTACCATAGGGAAATACCACCTGCGTGGGATGTGGGGGGAGAGAATCACCTTGATACCAGGGAGGAGGGGTCCCATCACCCCCACATGCAAGGGGCGTGTTTGTAACTAGTGCCTTACTTGAAGATATTTGTAAAAATCGCGGATAGGGATATCATACTTAGCTAGTAATTGAGAGAAAGTGGGAAGAGACCCTCCCTCCAGGAAGTCCTGCACACGTCTAGCTCCTTGCCTGTGCCAAGAGTCAAGTCGGAGGTGTGGGATTAGTTGCGACAGTGCTATAGTAGAGAGGCTAGAGGAAGGGAGCTGGTAGTTTGGGAAATGGGACATCCTCTTATCCCAGGTGGAGAGAGAATCTCTTATGCTCCTAAAAGTGGGGGCTGGATTAGGTCTACTAGGCTTGTCCAGCCATAATAGATCTACTAATGGGAATGTAGAGAGACTATGCTGTTCAATGTCCACCCATGGTTTTTTCAGTGGGTTGGGGGGCAGGGGCTGCCAATCTCTAAGCTGATCCAAAATAGCCGCCTGTTGATATGTTTCCAGTTTAGGGGCAGCTAAGCCACCTTTTATTTTAGATCTAAACATTCTCTTTCTAGAGAGCCTAGACTTCTTGTTGTTCCAAATAAACTTGAACGCAATAGTATAAAATTTCTTAAGGAGGGACATAGGAGTTATAAAGGGAATAGACCGGAACAGATACAGTATCTTCGGGAGCAACATCATCTTTACCGCTGCCACTCTACCAATCCAAGATATCTCATAGTTTGTCCATGACTTTGCAAGCTTATCAAACTGCCCCAATAGTGGCTGGTAATTACACTCAATGACTAGATTAGGATCCATAGGTATGCGTAAGCCTAAATATGTCATGTAAAGGGGACACCACTGGAAATTATAAAGCGATTTTAAAGCTTCTTGTGTGAGGGCCACCCCTAAAACCTCTGTTTTAACAGTGTTTAATTTATAATAAGATACTTCTGAGTACTATTTCAGAATTCTAGATACTACAGGGATAGAAGTCTCAGGATTTGTAATAAAGAAGTACGTTATCAGCAAAAAGATAAATCTTGTGATGGTATTTACTAGAGATGCTCACTGACCCCCGTGTTTTGGTTTTATTTTTGGATCTGGATTACCTTCGTGTTTTGATTTTGCAAAACCGCCCTTGCGTGTTTTGGTTTTGTTTGGTTTTGTTTTGCTATTTTGATTAAAAATCAATGTTTTTGGGCCTAAAATACCCAAATGTAGTGCTCCACCTGTTTCTAGGATAAGTAATGTAATTGTAAAGCTAATAAATTATCCAAAAAACTGTTTAATTCCTGGTAGGCCTTCATTCATTCTACACACAGACCAGATTGTCTTCCTCTCCATCTCTGAATATTGGCAATGCAGCCATCGTCTTTGCATGTATATTACACCCTACACTTAAATATGTAAAGAAATGGACAAAGGCAGTTTGGTTTCTGTCTCTCTAGGCCCCCCTCCAGTTGTTGTAAATACAAAAAAATTCAGCCGTTATAGACTGTACAATATTAATAGAAATGGACAAAGGCAGTTTGGTTTCTGTCTCTCTAGGCCCACCTACATTTGTGAAAATACTAAAAAATTCAGCCGTTATAGACTGTACAATATTAAGAAAATGAACAAAGACAGTTTGGGGTCACTTTGTCTATGACACCCTACACTTAAGGAGAAATTGCCCAAACAGCAGCCTTTCAAGACGGTACGTGATATAGAAATGCCCCAAGTCCCTTTCCTCTTTTGGGGTAGATTGCACCCTACACTTACATAGAAAGTTTTAAAAGATGTTATCGTCATCATCTGGAGCTTCATCCTCACCCTCATCAGTGTGTACATCTTCATCACAGACTATCAATTCATCGCCGCTTGAATCCGCCATTAGAGAACAGTCAGTGCTTGCATGTCTTGGATGGTGAAGGCCTTCCTCGTGGAAGATGTAGTTAATTTTTATAAACATCATTTTCTCCACATTTTTGGGAAGTAACCTTCTACGGCGATTACTGACTATGTTCCCTGCTGTGCTGAACACTCGTTCAGAGTACACACTGTAGGGTGGGCAGCTTAGGTATAGCAAAGCAAGTTTGTACATGGGTTTCCAAATGGCCTGCTTTTCTTCCCAGTAAGGAAAGGGACTATCTGACATTTCCATATCAATTACCTCTTGAAAATAATCCTCCACCATCCTTTGCATGTTAATACTCATATTGGATGAAGTTATGGGCAAGGTCACACATTTTTTGGCAAAATCCTTCAAACCAGCCCAGATGTTATACTGTTCTGGTCTGCCCTCTGCGTCCTCCCTGCTTTTTTGGAGAAAATTAAATTTTTTACAAGCAGCAGCTGCTTGAGAAACTGAAGGAGGACATGTCGTCAAGCCAAGGCCCAGTACAGCAGACAACTTGCTGAGCAATAGCTCCTTGCAAAAGTTCACATCTCGTTCATTTTGAAGCAAAGACTCAATGTAGGTCTTAAACCTTGGATCAAGCACAGTGGCCAAAACATACTGATCCGAGCTCAAGATCTTAATAACTCGAGGATCTTTGTGAAGCGAATTAAGTACTTTAACGACAAGGCCAACATACTTTGCGGAATTGCTTACTTTCTTCTCCTTCCTCAGTTTCTCAAGCTGCTTTTCCAATAGTCTAATTAAAGGAATGACTTGGCTCAAACTAGCAGAATCTGCACTCACTTCACACGTCACAACTTCAAATGGTTTCAGCACCTTGCACAGCACTGAAAGGATTCCCCACTGTGCAAGACTGAAATACATGCCCCTTCCTTTCCCAAAGTAATGGCTTGTGCAATACGCTTAGATGGCTTTGTGCTGTTCCTCCATCCTCTGCAGCATGTACAGGGTGGAATTCTACCTAGTTACCACCTCCTGCTTAAGTTGGTGACAGGGCAAGTTAAACTGCTTTCGGAACTGCTGCAATCTCCTACATGCTGTGGCTGAATGCCTGAAATGGCCTGAAATCTTACAGGCCACCGAAAGCATCTCCTGTACCTCACGGTTATTTCGTAGGAAGCTCTGTACCACCAAGTTGATGGTGTGAGCAAAACAGGGAATGTGCTGGAAATCACCCAGCTGTAATGCTTGCACTATATTGTTGGCGTTATCAGAAATGACATATCCTGGGGAGAGTCCAAGTGGTATAAGCCATGTATCAATCACATCTCTTAGTTTGTATGCCTGTTAGTGAAGCCGGTGATACAAAGAGTGGACAGCCTGTGACAAATGTTACGTAGTGGTGTACATGCTGCTGCTGCTGCTGCTGTTCCTGCTGGTGAAGGTGAATGACCAACCCAGGGGGCTGTCACAGTCATATAGTCTTTGGTTTGACCACTTCCACTTGTACACATATCTGTGGTTAAGTGGACAGTGGGCAAAATGGCATTTTTCAGTGCAATCTCTACATTTGTACACACTTTTTGGTATAGTTGTGGAATAGCTTTACAGGAAAAATGGTGTCGCGTTGGAATTCTGTAATGAGAGCATAAAATCCAAATTAACTGTGAAAAACCACGTTTATTGTGGATATTGGATGCAGATCTAACACTAATATGGCAGCCACTGCTGTCATATTTGCTTCCCTAGAAAATGATTGTTTCACAGTTAATTGCTGAAATGTAGGACTGCTCTTTTTCTTGGCCTTCCTCTGAGCTGATAATTCACCCCCAGCAGCAGCAGTGGGACTAACGCTTTCTTCAGAGTAATCAATAATAGTGCAGGAGTCATCCAGCCTTAATAATTGGGATGCAGAGCTAACTCCGAGCGCTACTGAGGATATTGATGAGGATGGTGTGGTGGGTGTATTTTGTAGCCGTCGGGATGTCGGTGAGCGGAGGGTCCTAGCTGATGATGGAGTGCTTGTAATTTTTTTGGAAGAGCCTTCAGCTTTTCCCAACACTTTTCCATGAACTCTCGTCAAATGGCGTAACAGAAGGGGTTCCAAGATGGTTAAGGTCCCTCCCTCGACTGACTGTGGCTTGACATACACTACAAATGGCTATACAGGTGTTGTCTGGATTGGGGTAGAAATAATTAAACACATAAGAAGTGGATTTTTTGGTTTTATGGCCTGGCATAACAATGGCCTTTTTCTTGCCACATGCCAGAACTGCTGCCACTGGTGCAGGACTGACACAAACAACCTCATCAACATCCTCATTAGCGCCCTCGTCGCCTGCACAAATCTCCACCTCATCCTCTTCTATTTCCATAGTGGCATCCTCACTTGGTGTATCACCGGCTACACTCGGGCTGTTCAGGCACACATCAGCAGAACTGCTGAAAGGGTCAGTCTTTATGGGTACACTAAGAGAATGCTCACGATTAGACATCCCACTGTTGGATGGACTCTCCACAGGGATTGGTGTCATTTGTGATTCAGAGCAAACGTTATCCTCTAATGCCTTACTGTTATCTTGCAGCTTGGCTTTGACGCGTAACAGTAGTTGTGCACCACTTGTAGGCTCGGTAACATTTTTGGATCTGCCACTAAGAGAGAAAGGTGAAGGCCTCATTCTCTCTTTGCCACTGCGTGTGTAGAATGGCATGTTGGCAATTTTTTTTTTTTTAATCGGCATTTAACTTTTCCTCAGTTACACTTCTTTTTCGCTTCAACACAGTAAATTTTTTTGGGGATGTGTTTTTTTTGACCGATTTCAACACACTGTGTACTTTGACATCCCCTTGCCCAGATGACGTTAAGGAGTAATTTTTTTTTTCTTCAATATTTGACACTACAAGTGCTTTGGGGTGTCCCCCATTCTTTTGCATCAATATTTCTGGCTGTCAAAAGTCATATTTGTCAGCAGTATCAAAAACAATTTGTAGCACTACAAGTGCGTTGGGCTCATAATGGATTCTAAGCAGTCCACATATGAGCAGAATCAGCAACCAGGTTCTGTCACCAGTCCTGATGGTAGTGTTCCCAGTACGTTATCTGGGAAAGGTGATGTCAAACTACACAGTCTTTTTAAATCAGTCAAAAAAACACACCCCCAAAAAATATTTACTGAGTTGAAGCGCAAAAGAAGTGTAACTGAGGAAAAGTTAAATGCCGATAAAAATAAAATTGCCAACATGCCATTCTACACACGCAGTGGCAAAGAAAGAATGAGGCCTTCGCCTTTCTCTATTAGTGGCAGATCAAAAAATGTTACTGAGCCTTTTTCTTGTACGGACACTCGTGAAAAAGCAAAACCAAGTAATTTGGAGTCTGAAAGTGGTGCACAATTACTGTTACGCGTGAAATCCGAGCTGCAAGAAAACAGTAAGGCATTAGAGGATGTTTGCTCTGAGTCAGAAATGACACCATTCTCTGTGGAGAGTCCATCCACCAGTGGTATGTCTAATCGTGAGCATTCTGTTAGTGACAGTGTAGCCATAAAGAAGGTTCCTTTCAGCAATTCTGCTGATGTGTGCATTAACAGCCCTAGTAGTCGGTGATACACCAATTGAGGATGCCACTTTTGAGGGGAGCATAGATAGCCACTAAACTACCGTGGTCAATTTATTTTTACTTTCTAATTCCACAGTCTATGAAGGCTGCTTTTTTTCTATTCAACTACAAGTGGAGGGTGTAATATACACCCAAAGATGATGGCTGCATTGCCAATAGGCAAAGACAACCAGGTTTGTGTGGAGAATTAAGGACGGCCTACCAGGGATTAAACGGTTTTCTTCCTAATTTATTAGCTTAAGAATTACCTTACTTATCCAAGAAACAGGTGGAGCACTAAATTAGGTTATTTTATGCCCAAAACATTGATTTTTAACCAAAACACGCAAGGGCGGTTTTGCAAAACCAAAACACGAAGGTAATCCAGATCCAAAACACGGGGGTCAGTGAGCATCTCTAATATATATATATATATATATATATATATATATATATATATATATATATATATATATATATATACATACACACATATATACATATATATACACATATATATATATATATACACACACACACACACACACACACATGTACGTGTATACGACTTTGATAGGGAATTCAAAAAAAAAAAAAAAAATCAAAGGAAGAGGGCACTCCAGGAAGGTGTGGGAAGTAGGCAGCCTGTGACTTTCCAGCTGTAATGGTACTACAGGTCCCAGCATGTACTGCAATCCCCTGGAGCGCAGACCTCTAGTTCTACAGCTGCTCGATAGCCACAAGCCTAACCCTAGTCTATACCAATCTGTAGCAGTGATTACAGTGCCATTCTGTTACATAACTACAAAATCTAGATAAAAGTTATTCACACTTCACAACAGTTATTGAAGAAGTCCATAAATTATTGTATAAGAAATGTAAAATTACATCTTTTCAAGCTATGCTGGTCCGACATTTAGACAAAGTAATGTGAGTACCATGATCAAGGGTAAATAATATTTTCAGAAATCTAAACATATAATCCTAGAATTATTACCAATCAAACATCATTTTATAACCTTCCGTAAAGTAATGTCCAGGTTAAATTAACGGTTACATTCTTAGGATTATGAATGCAATGCTCTTTCAAAGCATTTTGGTTTTGTGATTTCATTTTATTGGTTGGATCAATTGGTCAATGGTACAAATATAAATGAATAATGAACTTGCAATCCTAGCTATTTTCAAACAGTTTAAACATTTAAACTTTACATTCAAACAACAAAATTAATATAGAATGATGTGGAGTAAACAATAAAAAATACCTATTTGATATTCTTTTTACCTACTTCCCTCCCCTCTTAAAACAATGCTATAACTTTTAAATAGTCGAGGGTAGCTACAAAATATTATTAAAATTAGCAATAGTTAGCCTGTTTGTGCAAATTCTAAATTTATTAAAACATCTGGCTCTTGTGTGTGTGTACGCTTATGATACCATATGTAGCCTGACTTGCTACAAGGAAATCGAATTAGCATAAAAAAACAAAACAAAATCTATCTGTAATATGGATGAATGCATAACATAAGCATTATAAAAATTAAAAATAAGTGGATGGTGCCAGTAAATTAAGGCAGATGTAGTGATGTTCTTTGGTTGTGTCAAAGTACATGGATGGGCAATGCCAGGCAGTGATAGTCCTACATGTAGGTATGCCCCTGAAAGTGGACCTGGATATCAAAATATACAGATACAGATCTCTAAATGAGTTTTACTACATACTAACAGCTATTGTAGTTGCTGCATTGCGTGGATGACGCAATTCTGGACTAAAACTGACTCAAACTATATTCATAGAATAAAGTTAGAAATATTTGGCATAGCAATGTATATAGCATACAAATCCAAATGCTGCATATGATAAGGTATTAAAATAAAACTGGTACAGTATTGCACTTTTAATCATATCTTCCTGAAATGTCGCTTTAACCAGTGTATCAATTAAATTCAAGTTATAAAAATATGAGCAATGAGATAAAAGAGGGATAAAATAGCCAGGGCTTGTCTGCTTTCAGTTGATGTACTGCGATAACCAGCGAAATCCTTCTCCGTAGCCTTGTCTCTTCAGTATGCTGCACATAAACACTTCAAGTGGTCTGGTGTTCAACTGCTTTATTGGCACTTTCCCCTGAAAACAACAACAACTTTACAATAGGCAACTGTAGCACATAACTAAAAACATAAAGGGATGTGAATCAAGATTATTATTCTCCGAAGTATTCCTGGATGAGCATATACATAGAGCATAGTGATTGTCAAAAGTATGTATGGAAGTATGTATGGAATGCAAGCTTTGCTTAGAATGATAAAAGTGACATAATTGATACATTGTAGCCATCAATACACAGCAAGGCTGAAACACTAGCTATCAAAATAATATATAGCAATAGTCTAAGCTTCAAAAGGTTTGCAAAACTATGCAAACATTTCGAAAACTATTAAGAAAGCGTGTAAACAAAAAGGTAGTGAGAATGTGTGTAGGAACACTAATGCATGCTACAGTCCACCACATAACATGATTTTCTGCCTCATGTTGTTATACAAGACAAAGAAGTCCACTGAAAATGATCTTAAGGAGTAAGATACATAGCTCTTTGTTAATAAAGGAATCAATAAAGTAATAAAGTTAACAAAGCATCTAGTCTGAAGGTATTCAACACAAAAGAAGGAGCAAAGGATAACTAAAAGAAAAAATGTTGTTGAAAATAAAATAAATAAAGTTAAATGGAAATTTAAGCTTAAATATAGGTTTCTTAAACTGGAAAGTACAAAATTTAAAATGATAAAGCTTCTCTTGAGTGATCAGAAACTTCTAGTCCAACAGTAAAAGATAAAATCAGTACCTTTCCTGTTGTATGACCATAAATTCCAAATGTGTGCAAAAGCCTCTCTTCACTGATGGCCTCTGGTCTATCAATCTTGTTGCCAAGAAGTAGGATTGGAACACTACTAATTGTTTCATCTGCCAGCAACTCCTAAAGTCAAAAAGAAAAATATACACACAAAGACATTAAATAATGTAGAAAAACAACATTCAAGAACATTTTGGAAAAAGTCAAATAATTGACTGTCTAGACTTAACTAGCTAAAACAGGATTATTAGCAATATATGACCAAATAATATGCAGTTAAACACTGACCTACACGGTTAAATTAGCAATGATCACCATTGTACATGGTGGGTGGTATGACAGCTTACCCATTACAATCAGTGGGAGCAATCATGCCACATGCCTTGTTTTGAAATTATGCTCTTAACATTATATCGGAAAGCTTTTAAGTTTATAAAGTTTCTTTCTTGGATTTTCTATTGTATATTCAAGCATAATAAGGTCCAACTTGTTTGTTTTGAGAGGAATAAGGACCTTCAGGACCTACTGGCTTCCACTGACAAAGTAGTGGTGCACAGGATGTTATAGAAGCCTAGAGCTACAGTATGTAGGGAGCGCATACTCTCTCTACAAGTAATTAACTCAAGTCTCCCTGGAGTCATTTTTAAAGTTGGAATTATTAATTCCTATTTAGGTGAGCCCAGATGTTGTGAGTGCTTCTCAGATATTAAAAGTGAAGTAATTGAAAATACAAAAGGACTTTTCACTTTATTCTTTGATTTTACATGCATTCTATCTTTTGTTTGAAACTGCTTTCTTGGTCCACTCTGTTTTAGCATACATAACACGGCTGATCAATTAATTAGAATCATTTTATTAAATGTAACTTATGCATTTGTATGTGCTTAATTTGAAGCAGCATACTTGCTTAAAGCTAATCAGGTGATTAATTAATAGAGTTGAGCTCACTCGGATTTTGTGAATCCGAGCCCACCCGAACCTTTCCGATCCGAGTTGGATCCGAGACAGATCTGGGTATTGGCGCCAAATGAAAACTTGAAACTGAGGCTCTGAGTCATAATCCCGCTGTCGGATCTCGCGATACTCGGATCCTATAAATTCCCCGCTAGTCGCCGCCATCTTCACTTGGGCATTGATCAGGGTAGAGGGAGGGTGTGTTAGGTGGTCCTCTGTCCTGGTAGATCTCGTGCTGTGCTGTTTATTGCTGTGCTGTGTTCTGCAGTATCAGTCCAGTGGTGCTGTGTGCTGTGCTCTGTCAATTTTGAGTTCAGTGGTGCTGCTGGGTCCTGTGCTGTGTCCTGTTCAGTCCAGTGGTGCTGTGTCCTGTGCTCTGTGCTTCTAAGGGCATAGTTATTTCCCCATTATTCCCAAGTGTTTTAAAAAATAAAAAAAAGTTATAAAAAAAAAAAAAAAATAATTAAAAAAAAAAAATTTGCAAAACCAATCCTGCATTATAAGCCCATTGGTACTGCAATATTATATTACCAAGTTCACTGATTCAGCAGTATAAGTCCAGTGGTACTGCTATTACAAAGTTCACTGATTCAGCAGTATAAGTCCAGTGGTGCTGATATTACAAAGTTCACTGATTCAGCAGTATAAGTCCAGTGGTACTGATATATTACAAAGTTCACTGATTCAGGGGTATAAGTCCAGTGGTACTGCTATTACAAAGTTCACTGATTCAGCAGTATAAGTCCAGTGGTACTGATATATTACAAAGTTCACTGATTCAGCAGTATAAGTCCAGTGGTACTGCTATTACAAAGTTCACTGATTCAGCAGTATAAGTCCAGTGGTACTGATATATTACAAAGTTCACTGATTCAGCAGTATAAGTCCAGTGGTACTGCTATTACAAAGTTCACTGATTCAGCAGTATAAGTCCAGTGGTACTCTCCTGTGCCGCATATAATTTTTAAAGGCTTTGCCGAGTGTGTGTGGCTTAGGGGTACGCTCTCTTGTGCTACATATAATGGAAAACCAAAATTTGGAGGATAAAGTAGGGAACGATCAAGACCCACTTCCTCCTAATGCTGAAGCTGCTGCCACTAGTCATGACATAGACGATGAAATGCCATCAACGTCGTCTGGCAAGCCCGATGCCCAATCTCCTAGTACAGGGCATGTAAAATCCAAAAAGCCCAAGTTCTTAAAAAATAGCAAAAAGAGAAACTTAAAATCATCTGAGGAGAAACGCAAAGTTGGCAATATGCCATTTACGACACGTAGTGGCAAGGAACGGCTTAGGCCCTGGCCCGTGTTCATGACTAGTGGTCCAGCTTCACCCAAGGATCTAAGCCCTCCTCCCCCCCTACAAAAAATTTAAGAGAGTTATGCTGTCAGCAACAACAACAAAACAGCAAAGAACTCTGCCTTCTAAACAAATGACATCCCAAATCCCCAAGGCGAGTCCAATGGTGTTGTTGGTTGTGAACCCTGACCTTCCCATCACTGTACGGGAAGAGGTGACTCCATCCAGCATTTGCAGCACGCCCTCTGCATATGCTGGAAGGATCACTCACAGTCCAGTTACAGATTTGGCTAATGAAGGTGTGAATGTTGTACACCGGGAGGAGGATATTGATGATTATGATGCAGACAGATACCAAATTGCCTTTCTCAATTTCTATTTCTATTCTAGATTATAGAACGGCTGAATAGTTTTCTATTTTACTCCCAGTGGAGAGGGGATCTGATGCAGAGAGATACCAAACTGCATTTGTCCATTTCTTTGTATATTTGAATTTCTAGTTCTACAGTCTATGCAGGCTGCTTTATTTATATTCAACTACAAGTGTAGGGCGGGGGCGGGGGGGCATAGATAGCCACCAAAGTAACGTGGTCTATTTAATTTCACTTTCTAGCTCCACAGTCTGTGCAGCCTGCTTTTTTTATCTTCAAAGTATTTATATTTACAAGCCTTGCAATCTAAATTAACTAGAGGTAGTGACGTGGTAGAACTCCAAAAGGCAGTTTGGAAGCCCCTGTACAAACTGGCTCTATTTTTTAACTGAGTTGTCCCCCCTCCAGTGTGTACTCGGAAAGAGTTTTTAGTGCAGCGGGGAACCTGGTCAGTGAGCGGCGAAGGAGGTTGCTTCTTCACAACGTTGAAAAAATGATGTTTATAAAAATGAATAATCAATTCCTCAATGAAGTACAACACTGCCCTCCAGATAGTACAGAGGGACCTGTGGTTGTGGAGTCCAGCGGGGACGAATTGATAATGTGTGAGGAGGAGGAAGTACACACTGTAGGGGGAGAGGAATCAGAGGTTGAGGATGAGGACGACATCTTTCCTCAGTAGAGCCTGTTTAGTTTGTACAGGGAGAGATGAATTTTTTTTTGGTGTGGGGGCCCAAACAAACCAATCATTTCAGCCACAGTTGTTTGGTAGGCCCTGTCGCTGAATTGATTGGTTTGTTAAAGTGTGCATGTCCTATTTCAACAACAACATAAGGGTGGGTGTGAGGGCCCAAGGACAATTCCATCTTGCAACTATTTTTTGGGCATTATGTGACCATTCAACAGTTGTTTGCCATGTTCAAAAAGTAAAAGAAAATGCCAACAAATTCACTAAATTAAATCAAAAGTTAAATGCCCTGTCATTATTAAAACAAGAGGTTTTGACGTGCTAGAATTAGTGTAGTGTTAAGATGTTATAAACACTACACTTGGAGGAGGTATTGTGGCCCCGGTATCAAATTGGGTACCGGGGCCACCCCAATACGCAGTCCAGATACTTGTTTGCTGGAATTCTGACCAGTTGAGGGTTTTATTATTATATTGTGGGGACCACTCTATACCACACTACCACTCTATACCACTCTATTTAATACTTTAATTCTATTTAATACTTTAATTCTATTAGTAGTTACCATAAAGAGGAACAAATTAAACAAATTTTACCAAAAGTATAATATGACTTACAAACACTACACTTGAAAGATGGTGCCTTTAAATGAAAAAGTCAGTCTTCATTGCACGACTATGTGCAACAGGGACAGTTTTTTGGTTTACAAAGTTAACCAATAACACTTCGACCCTGTCTGTCTTTAACATACTTGATGGGATCTCAATGATGAATGCTCTGTACCATGGTTGGAGGAGGTATTGTGGCCCCGGTACTAAATTGGGTACCGGGCCACTCCACTATGCAGTCCAGATAGAGGTGTATCAGATATTTAACAACGTTGACTGTTGCTGCAAAATTTTTAAATAATATTATGGGGAACACTACACTACGCAGTCCATAAACTTTTTGGGTGGAATTCAGACCCGTGGAGGGTTTTTTAATTATATTGTGGTGACCACTCCTCTACACAGTCCAGATACATTTATTGGTGCGAATCATACAAGTTCAGGGTTTTTAATTTATATTGTGGTGACCCACTCCTCTACGCAGTCCAGGTACATTATTGGTGCGAATCATACAAGTTCAGGGTTTTTAATTTATATTGTGGTGACCCACTCCTCTACGCAGTCCAGGTACATTATTCGGTGCGATTCATACCAGTTGATGGTTTTCTTATTATATATATTGTGGTGACCCACTCCTCTATGCAGTCCAGGTACATTATTGGTGCGAATCATACAAGTTCAGGGTTTTTAATTTATATTGTGGTGACCCACTCCTCTACGCAGTCCAGGTACATTATTCGGTGCGATTCATACCAGTTGATGGTTTTCTTATTATATATATTGTGGTGACCCACTCCTCTACGCAGTCCAGGTACATTATTCGGTGCGATTCATACCAGTTGATGGTTTTCTTATTATATATATTGTGGTGACCCACTCCTCTACGCAGTCCAGGTACATTATTCGGTGCGATTCATACCAGTTGATGGTTTTCTTATTATATTGTGGGGACCACTCCACTACTCAGTCCAGAAAGATACCTCGTTGCAACGTTTTGGACTAATAACTATATTGTGAGGTGTTCAGAATACACGGTAAATTAGTGGAAATGCTTGTTATTGAATGTTATTGAGGTTAATAATAGCGTAGGAGTGAAAATAAGCCCAAAAACTTGATTTTTGAACTTTTTATGCTTTTTTCAAAAAAAATCAGAATCCAAAACCTTAAATCCGAACCAAAACCTTTCGGCAGGTGTTTTGTGAAACAAATCCGAACCCAAAACATCACGGAAATCCGAATCCAAAACACAAAACACAAGACACCAAAAGTCGCTGGTGCACATCTCTATTAATTAATGGACTGCTCCAATGGGCAGACATTTAAATGAGTCCCTGTGTGTTCTACCTATATGCCTCTGATTAAATCGCTATATGCGAAGAAACGCGTTAAGCAATACGGGCTCTATTGTACAACAAAGACTGCCACAGTGTCCGGAAACTGGATCATGAAGCTGTCACACAGGATCAAAAAAAAATTTCATACGGAATTGGTGTGTCAATTTTTCTTGCAGTAAAGAGGTAGAACTGTATGTTCCTAAAAGTAGACTTTCAGAATTTGCCTCACCTATGTGGATTATACCATTTGAATTAATTTACCTTACACCTTATTGAAGTTTGCTGGTCCGCTCCAGTTGTGAGTGCAATATAGTTTACATTCTTTATACAGGTCCCAATCTCTAAAACATCTATATGTTTTTATGGATTTATTATCAATTTTCTTGTTTTTAATTTATTGCTGATTTTAATAAACTGTCTGAACTTGTAACTATAAAAACCATATAAGCACATTCAACTCATATTTAGTGCGTTTACAATAGATTGGTAATTCAGGAAAAATGAACAATGTCTTCTCTAATACTTTTTTTTTTTTCAACTAACAAGACAATGTAGTGATCAGAGAGTATGAATATAAAGCAACATATTTTAACCTGCATTATATATGGTGTTCTGCTATGCCACCTTGTTTTACAGTCTATTCTACCTAGGTTTCTTTTCTTTTCACTTGTATATCTCTTCACTTGTATATATTCACTTCACTTATGATTTCACTGCTTTTTTGATTTCAAGTGCTGTTTTTGTTTAAAGTGTGGAGTTAGATCCAGTAAGGAGTTGAATCCAGGAAGGGGTTTAATCTGGTAAGTGGCTAGCAAAGGCTAGTACTCAAGTTCACTGTAGGCTATAAGAAGTTAGGTTAGCCATAATAAGATGAGTAGTAGCAGGCTTGATGATCTCACTCAATGCATATCTTGTCATATATATGCACACTTGGAGGAATTGTTCCAAGGTTTATACCTCTGTGAGAAATGTGAGCAATTGGTCTCTTTGGAAGCCCAGGTAACTGATCTAAAGCAGACCATTGCAACATTGAGAGACATTGCCAACCTGGAGCAGAGTTTACAGCTCACCGTTGATGCGTTAGCTGAGCAGGGTGGAGCAGAGACAGAGGAGGATGCACAGGTAGGCAGCTGGGTAACAGTTATTAGGGGCAGCAGAGGGAGGAAGAGGCAGGCCAGTTCTGAGCTAAGCAATCCCAGCAGATTTGCCAGATTGGATGAAGATACTGTGGAAAGCAGTTCAGAATTGGTAGAGTTGGATGAGACTGCTTCCTCTAGCAACCAGGGGAATGGTCTCTCCAGCATAGAGGGGACCAAAGTTACTCAGGGACCCAGGCAGATTGTGGTGGTAGGGGATTCAATTATTAGGAAGGTAGATAGGGCAACCTGTCACCGGGACCGTGCATGCCGAACAGTGTGTTGTCTCCCGGGTGCTCGAGCTCGGCATATTGCGGATTGGGTGGACAGATTGTTGGGAGGGGCTGGGAATGACCCAGCGGTTTTGGTGCATGTTGGCACCAATGACCGAGTTAGAGGAAGAAGGGGTGTCCTAAAGAATGATTTCAGGGACATAGGTCGCAAACTTAAGGCAAGGACATCCAAGGTAGTATTTTCAGAAATACTACCTGTGCCACGCGCTAGTCCAGGGAGGCAGCGGGAGATTAGGGAGGTTAATGCGTGGCTAAAAGATTGGTGTAGGAAGGAGGGTTTTGGATTCTTAGAGCACTGGGCTGATTTCTCGGTCAGTTGCCATCTTTATTGTCGTGATGGATTGCACCTGAATGAGGAGGGGGCTGCAGTGCTAGGGGAGAGGATGGTTAGAAGGTTGGAGGAGATTTTAAGCTAGGCTCCGGGGGGGAGGGGCAAGCAAGTATTTATGGGATAGACATTGAGAGTAGTAAGGAGGAATTTAACAAGAGTCAAGGGGGTGGAGAGGGGGGAAAGGAAAGCATAGCCGTTAAGGAGTGGCCCTTTTTAAAGCAAAAAGAAATACCTAAGGGAGGCAATAGACTTAAGTGTATGCTTGCAAATGCAAGAAGCCTGACAGGTAAAATGGGGGAGTTAGAATTAGTAGCAATGAATGAGCAGTATGATATTACAGGTATTACGGAGACCTGGTGGGATGATACACATGACTGGGCAGTCAACTTGGAAGGCTATTCTCTCTTCAGGAGGTATAGGGCAAATAAAAGGGGAGGAGGAGTATGTCTTTATATTAAGCCAGAATTAAAACCAAGTATTCAGGAAGTTATATACGAGAATATTGGTGATAATATAGAGGCATTGTGGGTGGAAATATCCAGCGGAGGAAAAAGTTCAGAGAAGTTGCTGATAGAGATATGCTTTAAACTGCCAGATATTAGTACGATTGAGGAAGCCCAACTTCTACAGAAAATTGAAAAGGCTACACAACTAGGTCAAATTTTAATTATGGTAGATTTTAATTATCCAGACATTGATTGGAGTACTGAGACCTGCGGTACAGCTAGGGGAAATAGGTTTCTGAGCACGCTAAAAGACCATTACATGTCCCAATTAGTAGAGGAACCGGACTATACTGGACCTAGAAATAACAAACAATGTAGACGTAATATCAAATATTCAAGTAAAGGAGCACTTGGGAAACAGTGATCATAATATGGTCTCATTTGAAATTAGTTCCCAGAAGCAATGGTATAAGGGATCAACTAGGACTTTAAACAGGCAATTTTTAATATGCTAAAGGAGTATATAAAGTGCATAGACTGGTACAAAGCCTTTGAAGGAAAAAATACGGAAGAAATGTGAGCTGTCTTATACGTGTATGTTTCCAACAACATTTTAAAGTTAATTCCTATAGGCAATAAATCTAAAAGAATTAAGTCTAAACCAATGTGGCTAAATAAAAAGGTAAGGGAAGAAATGCAAAGGAAGAAGAGTGCATTTAAATTGTTTAAGTCTGAAGGATCAGATGAGTCCTTCCATAGGTACAAGGAATGTAATAAAACATGCAAAAAGGAAATTAGATTGGCTAAATTAGAAAATGAAAGGCGCGTTGCAATAGAAAGTAAGACAAACCCCAAAAAGTTTTTTAAGTATATAAATGGCAAAAGGATTAAAAAAGAAAATATAGGACCCCTAAGAAGTGAGATGGGTGAATTGATAAATGATACTAAGGAAAAAGCAGAGGTATTAAACACGTTCTTTTCTTCAGTATTTACCAGAGAGGAACAAATGGCAGGAGTAATACATAAAAATGGAAATGAAACCATGCCATTAATACTTGGTTGTCAGAGGAAGAAGTCCAAAGGCGACTGAAGAATATTAAGATAAATAAAGCTCCAGGTCCAGATGGCATACACCCAAGGGTCCTTATGGAGTTAAATTCAGAAATAGCTAGACCGCTATTCTTAATTTTCAGAGATTCAATCTCATCAGGCTCAGTACCAATGGATTGGCGAATAGCAGATGTGGTGCCGTTGTTTAAAAAGGGGACGAGATCACAACCAGGGAATTATAGACCTGTAAGCCTGACATCAATAGTGGGGAAACTACTTGAAGGTATTTTAAGGGACAGTATTCAGGATTATTTGGTACGCAATAAAATTATTAGTGGAAATCAACATGGATTTGTGAGGGATAGGTCATGTCAAACTAATCTAATTAGTTTCTACGAGGAAGTTTTTGGGAACTTAGACAAGGGCAGGACAGTAGATGTGGTCTACTTAGATTTTGCAAAGGCCTTTGATACAGTGCCACACAAGAGGTTGGTTTACAAAATAAGGGAACTGGGTCTAGGAATCAACATTTGTACTTGGATCGAAAACTGGTTAGAGAATAGGGAACAGAGAGTTGTGATAAATGGAACATTTTCTAATTGGTCAAAAGTCTTAAGTGGAGTACCTCAAGGTTCCGTGCTGGGACCACTCCTTTTTAATATATTTATTAATGACCTTGGTAATGGTTTACAGAGTAAAGTTTCTATTTTTGCAGATGACACTAAACTCTGTAAGGTAATAAAATCAGAGCAAGATGTAGCTTCTCTACAGAGGGACTTAAATAAACTGGAGGACTGGGCGGCCAAATGGAATATGAGGTTTAACACAGATAAATGTAAGGTTATGCATTCAGGGATCAAAAACAAGAACGCAATCTATAAATTAAATGGAACTAATTTAGGAGAATCTATAATGGAAAAGGATTTGGGAGTGCTCGTAGACAGTAGACTTAGCAATAGTGCTCAATGTCAAGCAGCAGCTGCAAGGGCAAACAAAGTATTGGCATGCATAAAAAGGGGCATAGATGCAAGGGAAGACAGTGTAATTTTGCCACTGTATAAATCGTTGGTAAGACCTCATCTTGAATATGCAGTACAGTTCTGGGCACCACTCTATAAAAAAGATAATTTAGAACTAGAAAGGGTTCAGAGAAGGGCGACAAAATTGATAAAGGTTATGGAGTCATTAAGTTATGAGGAATGTTTAGCCAGTTTAGGCATGTTTACTTTAGAAAAGAGGCGTCTAAGGGGAGATATGATTACTATGTACAAATACATTAGGGGTCAATACAGAGAGCTTTCATGGGAACTTTTTACTCCAAGGACCATACACAGGACACGTGGTCACCCCCTAAGGTTAGAGGAGAGGAAATCTCACAACCAGCAAAGGAAGGGGTTCTTTACAGTAGGGGCAGTCAAGATATGGAATTCATTGCCAGGGAAGGTTGTGATGGCAGATTCAATAGATATGTTTAAGAAAGGGTTAGACAAATTTTTAGCGGAAAGGTGTATCCAGGGATACGACAGTTAATTTAAAATGAAGGATAGTAGTGGATATAGGGTAAAAATAGGACTGCAATATTGGGTCTGGGGGGATTTTCACAATTGAAACAGATTGGCGTTTGCTTACTCTGGATTAATTTCAAATATAAGTGCAGGATCGCAGGAGATCCAAAATAGGTTGAACTTGATGGACTGGTGTCTTTTTTCAACCTCATCAACTATGTTACTATGTTACTATATGTTAATTACCTATTTGTACACATAAACATATAAGTAAAAGTAGTTCGTTTTTTTCTTGTTTGCACATATCTTCCACAGCTCTCAGGGTAACGCTGCCAAATCTTATATAGTTTACATTTAGAACAGAAAAAGTAATCTATTAGATCACATGCGTGACAGATCAACAAATATTGAAAACCTAATTTTATGGTTGTAAACAATTGTTTCCTGGAAGGAAACCTCACCACAACGCTACAAAGCAACAAATCTTATGTATTAAATTGCATTTTTTGTATATTTACTAAATAACGTGTGAATATCTAAATACTGCTACAGACTCGCGCAGTGCCAGTGACCCTGCTTGTTACTATATAAAGCTTTTGCACGGTCGTTCTAATAAGGTTTGTAAGTAATATTTTCTGCCACTACACTTTTAAAAAAAAGCATTGCATTTGGTATAGGCAAGAACATCTTTCCTGATCCATCTGTCGCTCCCAATGAACAGACTCCAACCCAACCACAGAATACAAATTAATTTGAAAACTGTGAAATCGATAACAGGATCAATTCATTGAGATATGTGAGGTTGCATAGCAGGAAATGCTAGTTGGGTTTTTCAAATCAAAAGCAGTATCGATTTGGCAGTGAAAGGGTGGGCTTTTAAGTTTGAAAAAGGTGTGTAAGAGCAACCTAAAGTAAGTAAGGTTGTAACAGACAGTAGTTGCGAGATCCTCATAAAAGGCTAAAATACACCCACTTGCATCTGAAAATGGTTCTGACCCGATACCCGTTTCCCTACATTCAATATGTTAATTCTCACATCTAGAAAAGTCATAATAATAATGATATGTCACTTTATACAATGTTGTAATACTTCCATTTTACCTCCGGGTTACGATGCAACCAAAATAATGCTAACCATCATGTGTATGTGTTTTTTATATATTATCTATCGGCACCACAAGCCAGATTCTGCCAGACATTCAGGACCCACAACAGACTGGCAATCTCAAAACACCCGGCTTAGACTGTCAATCATCCACGAACATCGTATAAATGATCCGCCCCCCCACATACCTCCATCACTGCCTTGAGAAAGTCACCTAGGTGACAAAACGCGTTGGCCAATCACCCGCCACTTCCGGTTTGTGCACATCCGGTTTTGGACATCCAGGAAGCGTGCGCTCCACGGTTGGCGTGCACGCCGCTACTCCACTCGGCACAACAGATTACCAGAACTCGGCTGACTCCCCTTATAGGGCATCTTATCATCCACTGCTAGGACTAACCGCCTACCATTTGTACCACATTTGGACTGAACTGGACATCCTCAGGAACAGCTACCATACCCGGGACTGCCTTCAAGCGCAAGTATCCCTCTCTATTTATCTGGACATTACTTTAGCACGCTGGACAATTCTTATCTCTAAGGACTGCCTTATTTTGATCCCTTTATCGTTGATCTCTCCATTGGATCACATCATTCTATCAGATATTAGTGCACCATTGCACTCAATCAATGGTCGCAGTTCCTCGATTCTGTAATGTTTTTGTTATTTTCATGACATGTGTTTTTGCATCAATGACACTGCTTTTTTTCATGACATGCGATTTTTGCATTTAATGTCTTTATCAACGATTGATAATTAATGGGTAGACAACAATAGGATATATAAAGAATATTTCCCTCACATATTGGGGTATTTCATTATTTAGGTTCAAGCGCAGAATATTCTATATCTATCTATATGTTCCCAGGTTGGACTTTCCTGTTATTCCGCTGCTGAACTTATCTCAATCCGTAAGCTTTCCCCTTGATAAACTTTACCAGATGACGTACTGGGAACACTATCATCAGGACTGGTGCCAGCACCTGCTTGCTGATTCTGCTCATATGTGGACTGCTTTGAATCCATTTTAATGATTCCAAACCACTTGTAGTGCAAAATATTGTATAGATAGATAATGCTGCTAAATATGACTTTTGGCAGCCAGAAAAATTATTCTTTCATACTGGGGAATATGGGACACCCCAAAGCACTTGTAGTGCAAAATCTTGAAAAAAAAATGCCTCCTCTATCCTCCTCTCTTCCTGCTCTAACAATTGCTAATAGAATTGCCAATAATAATAGAATTGAAATAATAATACAAAGAATAAAGTGTACAATTATTGCTCTGTCCCTGCTCTAATACAGCCTGTGACCTAACACTGCTCTCTCCCTCTGTCAAATGGATTGCTGTGGAGGCTGGTATTTATGCATTTCAAATATCGCGAGAATTGAGCCCCGACGACATCACAATGACTTTTTGCCTCGATTTCGATTCCGAATGGGCGGGAGTATCGAGCCTGCTCGGCGCGGGAGAGTGCTCAGCTCGGTACTCGGATAGGCAAAGTTCGGGTAGGTTCGGATCTCGGGGAACCGAGCCCGCCCATCTCTAATTAGAAGCAGAAGGGGAAGGCAGAAAAGGGAGCTGCATTAGGTGCAACAAAGCCAGAGCCACAACGCTAACATTGCACTCCCCCAAAAACACCAACCCTGCGCTGACCAGCCTTGGGTTGGTTTTCACTATAGCATGAGCTGCAAGGCATCAGCTATAAAAAAAAAAGTCCCAACTGCATGTATGGCGCAAATAAAGATCAATATTACATATCCCTGCCATCAGGTGGAGCTCAGCACTCCTAAGCAGGGAAAAAAATAGGAATAAATGGAGCAGTGTTTAATGAACGTATTTACACAGTATAAAAAATAAAGATACTTAATTGCCATTTTATGATGTTGATGCTGTGACTTAAGTGATTTTCTTGTCCAAACCACAGTTATTTTTACGAACCATGTTTTTACCAGGGTGGATAACAAGTTCGTAATATGCTTATTTCTGGAGAAAACGGTTGATGTGAAAGCGGGCCCTAAAACACAAAACAATGTAGTAACACAAATATGTAAACTATAAAATAAGTTATTAAGCCAGATCAAAATGGAATGCTCCCCAATAGTAAAATAAAAAAAAAAGCACAAATGTAAAACAAGATTATATTTTAAAAAAGACTTGTATTCTAAACTATACTCTTTTTGTAAGCACGGTTTTATAAAACAATATTTGTATTAATATATAAATATTACACTATCAAAATCTAGATTTTAATTCCAGAACAACCTAGGTAATAAAATGAAGCTTCAGGTGCTTCATACACACATGCTGCCACTGCCAAGTATCAAGTTCATTCTTGCACGTAATGAAAGTGCTGCAAGGATATGCTAAATAAATAAACTTCTCATTTAAAATGTCAACAATAACTTGCTGACGCGGACGATTCCCTTCAGGGGATAGGCTTCCATGTACATAATGTACTTAACTTACAGTTTAAATGTCTGAGAGGCTGCTATTGTTCCACTAAGAACGTATTGAAATGAACAGCTTTCAAACTAAAACACTACAGAGAAATGATTTTTTGAAGTGTATACATTTTGTACAGTTATTGTTTATTGATCTAGTGCAGCCATATTAGGCAGTGCTTTACAAGGCTTTGGGGAGCCCAGGGCACTTTGGGGATCCCCAACGGTCTAAATTAAAATTTAGGTAGGTCGCAGAAAGTGTCAAACCGTGCATACTGTGTTAATTCCAGTGACCAGCTCGACAGCACGCTCTAAGCCTCCTGTGCGCACTCATGAATTGGATCTGTCTTGCATGTCTGCGCGAGAGTGTGACATGCAGGGAAATCAAGCGGGTTAGTGGCCAACAGGAAGAGTCGGCACTTGCTTACAAGAACAAGAGTAACTGTTCCAGGGGTCCTCTGAGAAAGGGGGCCTGGGGAACGTTCCCACATTAATCCTGCTATGTTTACAGACAATATTTAACCATTCATATTAGTCTCAGTCTCATTGGAGCTTACATTCTAAATTTTCTATCATACAGTGCTGTAAGGCAGTAGTGCTAACCAGTAGTTATAGAGAAGACTAGCAATGTAAGTTAACTATAGCTAACTGACTAACTGAGGCTGTGTACACACTACAGAAAATTTCTCCTGATGCGTCATCTAACGATTTTACTAGAGAAAAAGAAAAAAATGTCCCCATGAGCATGCAGATTCGTGTGTGCACACTATACATGTTTTACACGATTTATCTTCAGATCTATTTTCATCATACTGTATGTCATATCCATCGCCTGAAAAGATCATTCTGCACACTCCATAGAGATCTATGGACACTGCTGGTCGTGATTGTATATACACTGCAGAATTTTTATGACATTTTTAGTATGGTTTAAAAATCAAATTAAATGATACAATGGACTTTGGAACAATGATCGTTAATCATTGCAGTATACACACACTAGTGCAATATCTGTATGAACAGTTGTTTATCGGTTTATTGGTTTATCGATCCGAAAATTGGCTGTAAACACTGTAGTGTGCGCCCAGCCTTACCATTTTGGAAACTGTAGTTTAATAGATTGAGATAACATTGAGCACTCTAATTCTATCTCAGTCTGATGTGGTAGTTTTAATGCAGTGAAAAGAGGAGACAAAACATCCTTAATGACCAGAAATATTTTGCAACCGAATGACAAAAAAAATTGCAAATACCTGGTTTGCAGGTATTTGTAGTGAGTTGGTGTCACGAACACCCAGCCTGTCCCAGATACAGCAATCTGAACAGCTGGCAGTGACTAGCATCACCTTAGTCACTTAGTAATGAATACACCTTTTCTGCCACCACAAAAGGATTTATTATGGTGTCCTTATGGTCACCAAAACCACTTATTAATATTTCACACTTAAATCATACACATGTATCATAAGCCTCCCTGGGCTTTGCAAGTTTACAAATAATTATGGAGAATATGCTAGATTAAATGTATTTTTATCCGAAAAATGTTTCCAAGGCTTAGTTACAAAAAGTTAATGAGAAGACATACAATAGGTTGCACAAGCAAGTTTTAGAAAATAAAACTACTAGTTAAGACTTGGGGGTAAAGGTTTCCCTTTACAAGGCAGCGCCGCTTTAAATTTAAGCTGCGAAGACGCCGAACTCCCGCGAGTTGAAGAAACCGGGGTATGATACATTTACCCCTTGGTGTGCGTGTGTGAGTTAACACAATTGAGAAAGATGGGACATTTCATTCTTGATAGACCCTCTCATAAAAATGCACAATGTAATGTCTAAAGCAGAATATTTTAAACCCTTCTTGCAGGCTCTTCAGATATATGTTTGGGCACCTCAGAGAATATCTCACCTCTGAACTGCGTGAGTGGTTAGATGGTTTACAACTTTGGGGCTTCAAACTGCTCCGAGATCCTTATCTGTCCTGGGCCTGGTTAGTTTTAATTGACACTTGCATAGGTTCAGACTCATGTCATCAAGCAAAGCACACATTAAGATTATATTAAAAGGTTACATACAATACAATATACATTGTCATACCTGAATATTGAGGGAAAATAACAATAATACATAGTCGTCACAGTTGGTTTAGACAGGATTAACTTTTATACTCTACTATAGCTATATCTGTATCTATATTTTTTGGGTGGGGTGGAAAGGAGTTTTATTTTGTAGCATTTGGATTTTTGTCTATTTTATGTCAATAGGAAAGTGAAGCATGGGCAACAAAAATAGGGGTACAAAAAGGTACCAAAGTTGCCTCACAGTATAGTTCATAAAAATAGGGCAAAATTATTAAATGTAGTCTCCCCTGCATCCTTTAGCATGACTGACACTAAGGTGATCTCCTTTGTATCATATACACCCTTATAATGACAAATTTTCACCAAGTACTACTTAATTTGTGTAAGGTTATCTTAAGTGCTAAACTGCTGAAGGGGAGTTTTCCACCTCTCTTCAACACCTTCTTTCCATAATTTCTACATTCTCCTCCCCTGATAGGGCAGTTCCTCACTTTCACCAAACCCTAGCAACTGCCCTTAATTAAGTGGCTCCAGCAACTCTTCATATGTTGCGCAGGCTTCATTGTCAACTGTGGCACACAAACTACCATGAAATTTACAAAAACTCTGCAAAGAGTTAAATCTTGTACCTCTAATTATTCTATCACACATACTGCCATCTACCAGTCCTATTGAAATGCTCTGGACACTGCAAATCAATCATACTTCCAATCTCTCATCTATGCTCGTGCTTCTAATCACAAATGTCCTTTTTAACACATTTAAATATCTTCTAAACCCTTCCGCCCCAAGCCCTAATAATACTATCAGTGCACAGGATCTTGTTTCCTATTTCACAGACAAGATTGATGAGATCCAGCTTGAAATGGTATAATTTTCCTCAACAAGCATTCAATTAAATTCCTTTGTAGCACCCTTTGACACCCTCTTCATTTGATCCCACAAATGAAAAGGAAGTTTCTACTCTCGTCTCATCTTCCTACTCTACCCTCCTGTCCCCTTGATCCCATTCCCTCACTAATTGGTAGGTCCCTGTCTCCTGTGCTCATTTCACCTCTAACTCTCTCTCTCTCTCTCTACTGGTATCTTTCCATCACTATTCAAGCACACAGCGATTACTCCTATTCTGAAAAAACAAAATTCTTACCCAACCTCTCTCAAATTACCACCCCATCTCTCAGCTCCTATGCTTCTCCAAGCTTCTTGAGAGAATTTCCTACACTCGTGTCACACACTTTCTTACAGAAAACAACCTTCTGGATTCTCGTCAGTCAGGCTTTCGCTCTTAACACTCCACAGAGACTGTGCTGACCAAGGTTGTCAATGATTTGATCACGACAAAAAAACTAAAAGGCGATTACTCTCTTCTAATACTCCTGGATCTCTCTGCTGCATTAGATATTGTTGACCACTCTCTCCTCATACAGTTGCTACTATGCCTAGGTATTGAACGCACTGTTCTATCCTGGTTCTCATCCTACTTCTCTAAATCGCTCTCAGTGTTAATTTCTTTGGATCAACCTATACTCAGCTTCCTTTATCAGTTGAAGTACCGCAAGGCTCAGTCCTAGGTCCTCTGCTATTCTATATCTACACCACTTCTCTAAGAAAACTAATAAGCTCCTTTGGATTTCAGTATGATCTCTATGCGGATGATACACAAATATCTATCCTCTCCTATCTGTGTTGTCTCCTGTTACTGACCGTCTTTCTGCCATTTCATCTTGGATGTCTCTTGCCAACTTAAGCTCAATCTTTCAAAAACAGAATTAATATTTTCACCCAAAAACAGAAGCTTTCTGCCTGACATTTCTATTTCTCTTGATAACATGACCATAAATCCCAACTCGCAAGCTCGCAGCCTAGGTGTAATCCTTGACTCACAACTATACTTTGTTCCTCACATTGACTACATCTAAATTATGTAACATACATTAAAAAAACATTTCCTGAATATGCACATCTAACACAAGACACTGCAAAAACTCTAGTTCATGCACTCGTCATCTCCCACATCGACTATTTCAATTCCCTCCTTACTGGTCTTCCCAAAATCAGATTCAAAGCCCTACAATCTGTTTTGCATGCAGTGGCTAGATTGAATTTCCTTGCAAATTGTTATTCCTCTGCTGGGCCACTCTGTCATTATCTACATTTGTTGCCTGCTTTTCAATGAATCCAATAATGTTCTTCTACTAACATACAAGGTTATCAACAAAATTGTACTGACATACATCTCCTCACTTGTCTAAAATATCTCCCAACTCGACACCACCGTTCTGCACAAGATCTGCGTCTCTCTTCCACTCTCATCACATCTTCTCATTCCCGGTTACAGGACTTTTTTAGGACTGCACCCACTTTAGAAGAAAGTCTTATTGTGCGAGGGAGGAAATTCCCTAGTCTTCAAACCTTCAAGCGTTCTCTGAAAACCCACCTCTTTAGACAAGTTTACGCTATTACTCAACCACTCTTTTAATCTCCCTAGATTAACCTATTACCTCCCTCTACACAGCTAACAAGACAACAACCCTCTGACCAAGATAGATGTGTGACCGAGCATACAGCCCACTCAATACCTTTGCATTCTAGCTGGAAAAATATGCAATATGATGTAGCACTTACCCTTGTGTATCAAACCATTGTCCCACAAATTGTAAGCTTGCGACCATGGACCCGTTACCTCTCTGTCTGTATTACCCAGTATTGTTATATAGCTGTTTGTTCCCAATTGTAAAGTGCTACAGAATTTTCTGGAGCTATATAAATAGATGTTGGATGATGAGGAGGGTGATGAGGATGTGGTGGGAGATACAGATTGTAACCTCCACGGGAGCAGGAACTGATGTGAGCAATTATATCATCTTTTTAAATCGCTGTGTAATATAAAGGTGCTATATAAAAGAACAGTATATAAAAAATTATTTGAAGTGTCATAGGCAAAAATAGGAGTAAATACTTTTTTAAAGTTTCCTTTAAGGAGACTTTCACTTAAATTAATTTACCACAATCTTAAACTAGATTATTATCCTCCAATTCCAAATAATTCTATAGAAGATGTAATGGTATAATCTGCTGCATAGGGGATGTCTGTAAACGTCCTAATTGAGGCAGTTAAAAAAAAAAAAAAACAGCTCAAGCATTTCCAATTTGCTCTTGTGATCTATCAAATATCCATCTGCACTTTGAACATCCCAACTGACTTTGCTTTGTGAAATCAGGCTATGCACTCAGCTGGCCTCTTCAGATAATCTCTGAAGACCTTTGCTCAATGAACCATATAAATTACACTTGTGCTCATGAGGTATAAGCACCCAAGACATTTAGACATAATAACCCCAGTAGAGTAACCTTTCATCTACTTTCACTAGAATTACTCCTTGATAAATAAAAAGTCTAAAATGCCATGTATATCAAACTATCTACGTGTTACATCATCAAGAAAATGTGAAACTAAGGTTTTAGTTCTTCCATGATATGTTTAGTTTAGATGTGTGCGCCATAAAAATGTGTAAGCTGACAGATGTACAGAGCACTAAATTCTGTTATTACTCTAACTTAAGACCTTTGACTTAAGACATACAGGAATGTCCCAATCAGGGCCGATGGCCAGAGGGGCCGGTCCGCATGTCCGCCGAGCAGCAACACTCTGCGCGCTGCTCGGCAGACGGAGAATCAGTGACAGCCGCCTATGTGAGAAATCACATGGAAAGGCACCTGTCACGTGGTGCTGTCACATGTGATTGCTCGCATAGGCGGCAGTCACTGATTCTCCGTCCGCCGGGCAGCGTGCTGCTGCTGGATGTAAGGTGTGTGTGTGTGTGTGTGTGTGTGTGTGTGTGCGTAATATGTTTGTTTTTCGTTTTCTTTTATGTATATTGGGTTATTCGCGAGTGGACCGGCTATACTATAGAAGACCCTATTTACATTTTGGAATCCAGGACTTTAGACTAAACTTTTGTGTGGACTTCCATATTGAATGGGATAATATTTTATCTGCCATTAATGTTATTTGATGCTTGGAGAAGTAATTACATCCTTGCTCTATTACTTCATATATTTTTTCCTTCTTCCCTACATATATTGGCGCTTGTCAGCAAATTCTTGATGCTGTTTTGGTTGCTATGAGTAGGTACTGGTGTGGCCTTTTTGAATTTGCTATAAGCTGCCTCTGATTACTCTTGCGCCATTGATTGTAGTGTTATTTTGTGTGTGTAATATGTCTGTGTGGAAAATAGTGTATGTGGGGCTAATAGCGTGTGTGTCTGTGGCTAATAGCGTGTGTGTCTGTGGCTAATAGCGTGTGTGTCTGTGGCTAATAGCGTGTGTGTCTGTGGCTAATAGCGTGTGTGTCTGTGGCTAATAGCGTGTGTGTCTGTGGCTAATAGCGTGTGTGTGGAAAATAGTGTGTGTGGCTCATAGCATGGCTAATAGCGTCGCTAATAGTGTGGCTAAGTGTGTGTGTGGCAAATAGTGTTTCTGTGTGGCCCCATGTTGCTATAGTGTGCGTGTGTGTGGTGTGCGCGTGCAGCATTTTAATATAATATGTGAGGGAAGGGAGGATCTCAATATAGTGTGGGAGGTATGCTATTTAACGGTGGAGTGTAGGTGGGGGCTAATTATTTAAGGTGAGATGAAGGAACCTTTAATTTTATGCTGGGGTGGTTTAGGGCTATCAGTTGAATATGGGGCTGATTTTGGGGAGGAGGGCTATTTATTAAATGTGAATAATAATTATTTATTGTCGGGGATGGTTGTGGAAAATGGCTATATTTATTAAACTTTAATGCTATTTAATTTATTGCTGGGACTGTTTGGAGGGAGGGAAATATGTTTTCAGTAAATGGGTATACTGTTAATTTAATGTTGGGGCTGGTTGGAGAGAAATAGGTCTACTTATTAAATGCAAATATTATTATTGTGGGGACTGGAGGGAGGCCTAATTATAAAATGTGAGTGCTATTGTTTTAACACTGGGGAGTTTTCTAAATCTCATGTACCCATTTTTTTTTTTATCAAAATAGGGCATCCAATATTCCAGGATCAAGACAAGAATGAACTGAGTTAAAGAAACCAGCTGCTACAAGTGGTGAAAGTGACCAAGACAGGTAGGAGAGAGCAGGACAGTCTGCCAACTGTCCTGAATCTGGTGGGACAGTCCTGAATTTGGCTGAATGTCTCCCTTAGTCAGGATCTGGTCCGACTGCAAGGACAGTTGGGAGGTATGTCCCGCTTCACAACGTACTGCTTGTGTGCTTCTAATACTAGTGCATGTGTTTTTGTCTAAAATGATAAATGTAATGTATTATTATAATGTATGTATCAATGCCCCATGTTGGCCACACCCACAGCACAATGAGGTCACGCCCTGTTTGGTGACGCCGCCGCTGCCCGTCACATGTTTTCTTTCCTGCTGGAGCTGAGGTGGGACTATGTACCTTAAATGCCAGGGCTGATTTTTAGTCCCACTCCGGCCCTGGTCCCAAGGGTTGGTAGCAACCCACTCATTATGTAACATAATACTGCAGGTATCACGCCATACGGTGCAGCATCTTCTCTCAGCTTTGTACAGGAAAACATACATGTGTCACCACAAAATCTAATATTGACCTTTTTCATTGTTTAAAGGTGTGTCTCGTAATACAATAATTTTGGGGAAACAAAATTATAATAAATATCATTGTAAACAGTTTAAACAACCATCATGTGCATAACCACCTGGACAGCAGGGATAGCAATTGCTACAGACTATGGCAGATGAGGGGGCCCTCAGGGCCCGGCAGGTCCCAGGCCCCATGTAGCTGCCACACGTGCCACTCTGGCCCCAATTCACTTCCCACCAAGTTTTGCTAAGGGGCTTGGCAATAAAGTGTTATGCTCCTGAGATAGAGGTAACGTTTTGCATTCACATTTTTTTAAAAAACAAAAACAAAAAACACAATTTTTTCAACAATGGCACACAATTCCCCTTTTACCATACTGCTGTGATTTGAACTTTTTCAGATCATTCCTCTCACAAAAGTCCATCTATAATTATAGGATGTAGATAAAATCTTCAAAAGTGTGGCTGGTTTAGATCAGAGGGCTTCTAGCTTATGGGCAAGGAATAGACAGAAGGAATGGTTATTTATAATATGGATAAATGTTGCGCTTTTTGTAATATTGTAAAAAATTGCTCCAATTGTTTTGTATTGTTCCGATAAAGTATTTTTAATAATATTTTACAGTACAGTGTTTGTGGACAACAGTTGTGAAGCCAATTTGAACAATTATTCTGGGCTGGGTATAAAAAAAAATTCCAAGGAACCTTTGAGTTATATAGAAGAAACAATGACTAATAAATATCATCAAGAACTTAAATTAATAAAATAAAATCAATAACATAAGTAACTTTCTTAAATGGCTGTTGAAGATGTCTTCGCTTACATTAAAAACTTGTTGAGAAGCATAAATGTACTTTTACATCTATGTTCGTACATAACGCTATCAATGTATTTATATGTGGTGAGCCCAATACCTCACAGTTTTGGGGGTTCATCGATTCTTTTATAAATTCCCCATGACCCATATTTTCAAAACAATTGTGTCTATGAAAAAGATCACATTTCACTTAAGTACATCTAGACACAGGTTAGATTAAATCAGGAAAGCAAACATGATGGACAAATTACTCTTCAACTGCTGCACACTTGACGCGCTCAGAGACAGATATGGCTTTGGAAGTGTCAGCTGCAGAGAACACACTTAGCAAACCTTTTAACTTACAGTACTTACATCAAGTTCTGCTTTAGCTTCAGCTAGCCGTTCATGATCAGCACAGTCAATGAGAAAAACAATGCCATTTATGGCAGGGAGGTAGTTTTTCCACACTCTGCGAGCTATGTGAACAGAATAACAATATAATAGACATTTAATAGGTCACAGGACTTGTACAGATAATGTTTTTGTAGCAGTTTAAGCGGTATATCATAGAACCACAATATCTCAATTGTCAGACACAGGGCCGCCGAGAGGGGGGGGGTCCGGGTACTAATTACCCAGGGCTCTAGCTCCGATGATTTTTTTTTAACCTTTTTTTTTTTTCAAAACTAATTTTTTTTTGGTTGTTTGGGGGGTTTTTTTGCGGCCGTTGGTGGGGGGAGCAGGGTAGTTAAAAAAAAATAAACATACTCACGTGATCGCAGCGCCGGCGTCCCTCCTCTCTGCTCCACTCAGACTGAATGCCGGGTGTGACATCTTCATGTCACGCCCAGCATTCAGTTCAGACAGTCTGAATGGAGCAGAGAAGACTAAGAAATTAGAGAGCAGAAAAGGACAAGGTAAGTAAAGGGAGGAAAACGGGGGGGGGGGGGGGGCGGCATGGCACAGAGGGGTTAAAAGACGAGGGTGGGCATGGCACAGAGGGGTTAAAAGACGAGGGTGGGCATGGCACAAAGGATTTAAAAAACAGGGGGGAGCATGTCACAGTGGGATTGAAAAAGGGGCGGGGGAGCAGCATAGTATAGTGTGATGAAGGGGAGCCAGGTGAAGGGGGCAAAAGCAGCATGGAGGGCGCAGTGTGATCATAAGGCATGGCGATGATGAAGGGGCACATTATTGTAATGTTGGAGCTGGAGGAAGGCCTAAATATTAATCGTGGGTGGTATTAATTTAACGACAGGGTTGTTTGGAATTATCTAAATGTAGCCATTTTTTTACAAATAGGGCCCCCAGCATTCCAGGATCCAGACAAGCCGCAACTAAAGAAACCTGCAACCACAGTTGGTGAAAGTGAGAATAACAGGTAGGAGAGAGCAGGACAGTATGTGAAATGTTGTGATTCTAGTAGGGACAATGCCAATTTTTGGAGAGTGTTCTGCCCAATGTAAGGTGCAGGCCAAGACTGAACTCTTTGTGTACACACTACATTGTTTCTATACTACACTGTGGTGCTAGATATCCTGAAAGTCAGGAGTGCTTGGACATATGTGACGCTCCGGCGAATTCAGAGCCTAGTGATTTTGATGTGTTAGCCACGCCCCAATGGCTCATTTGCCATGCCCCCAAACGCATGACCATAGCTGGGAAAAAATTTGCGGTGCCATAAGGATAGCATACTCGACTATAAGGGGAGGCCTCATGAATTTGTTGTACCGGGGCCCTGAAATCCTCTTGGCAGCCCTTGTCAGACATAATAATAGAAGCAGAAAGTATATTTCATCACCAGCACATTGATTGCTTTGCTTTTCCCTTATACTCTCTCTTATATCTGCAGCTGGGACATGCTTTCCCCAATCTTGTGATGACTAAATTACTATACATATATGGTGGGCAGAGGTTTGTCTATCACTGTATACAATAGTGACACATTATGGCACAGAGTGCATTCCCAAATACAACTTAAAAGTTCCACTGATATTTTATATGGTTCACCTGGTGTGCCTTGAATTCAGCATTAGGGCAATTCAAAATGATCTGTCAAAATAAAAGTATAATATATCTCCTAAAGCAAAGAGGGGTGCAACAAGGGTGCATGTTGAAAAATGTTAAATACATAAAGACCACCCCTGTTGGAGCATACATTTAGGAGAAAAACTTGTTGCTAAAAAAGGTTCTCTAAACTTCAAAGTACAAAAAACTGGAATCTAATCTTATCAAGGTGTCTCTCTGGTTATTAATAGGTTAAAAGCACACTTCATCTGGCATGTCTAGTGCTTAAAGACACAGCATTAAATAAAATTGTACATAGCTGGATTTATCTTTAGACATTATAGGGCTAATCTACTGTATGGTCATCAGGAAGAGATGACCTTCTGAACCATCCTAGCCTTGCCTACAAGTTATAGCCAATATATCTGTCCATTTATTTCTGGTATCCCGCTTATGCCAAAGCATATCTTGTCCAATACATACATTTGAAATATAAACAGTGAACTGGAAAATATTAAATACTTGTGTTGCTATTTGTTTGTGGATGATCCCCAATAATACAATAACTAATAACTCTGCCTATCATAACTCACCTTGGACATGTCCACCGAGATCGAATGTAGTGAATGTCATTTCAGCAATTGTTAATTCTTCTGAAGCTTAATAAAAATAAATAGGTTTATTTAAATGAATGTGAATGTGAAATTACATTTTCAAGTATTTTGGCTGCACCAGTACTAACACTATAAGCATTTGTTAGAGATATCTGACATTCACAAGGTTTACTCTTTAAAATATATATTTTAATTGCTCAACTCAAATAGTACTTCCTGATTCAGTAGCCAATTTGATTTATATCAGATGCTTAGGATCTCTCCCGCTATGGAGGGGTAAGCAGCAGAGGTCCTGGCTACATAGAAGTATTCAGTCCTGGTCAATACAAGAAATGGTGGAAACAAACTCCATATACACAGTGCACTGGTTGCAGCAAGGTAGCAATGCAAGATAATGTGTCACGTTTAATTTACAACCCCCAATGAGATAATCAAATATATAAAAAAAGAGAAAGACTAAATGCATTGTTATTCATATAGGGAACTGTAAATTGTAAAAGCTACATATAATCTGATAAAACTTACAGACAAATAAGGTTTACTTTGTAGGGTAGAATAAAGAGCACAAATGTGGTGGTAGTAATTGTCAGACTAATCAAAGCAAATGCATGAATGACTGCCCTGGAATGAAATATTCCATAAACATTACTCTACCCTACCTTGTAACAGCTTGATGGATAACAGTAGCTGTCTGTTGTTGACAATTTGCCCCTTTGTCTTTACAAACTTCTGAAGCGCTTGTAAACACCAACTTATCTTCCTCATTTCAGAAGGGTGCCCTCAATTAGCCATTTTAGATGCTGGGATTATCCCCTCAACTATCAGGAGTTTGACATAAAATATATTTACATGATAGGTATGAGCTTTCAAAATGTACCTGTCACTCACCGGACTGTGAGTGCTACTTCTAAGGTAGCTAGGAATCGTGTCCGTCCATTATAATGAGGTACTGTGCATGTGCAGTCCCTTTTAACCTTCAGTTCTGTTCCTTTAACTTAATTGGCTGATCAGGCAACACTCCCTATATTAAGCACCTGTGGTCAATACCACGTGGCCTGATCTTGGAGTCTCATTCCTCATGAGTCTCTGAAGGTGTTCCAGTGCCTGCTCGTGTGTTCAGCTGATGCTGATTCCTGTTTGCCGTTTGTGGTTTCCAGACCACTTCTATTCCTCGTGTTCCTAGTGTCTTCAGCAGCTGATTCCTATCCGCTGCCTCCGTATATCTACAGTTACAGATTACTGCAAACTCTCCTGTGTTTCATCGTGACTCCAGCAGCTGATTCCTATCCGCTGCCTCCGTATATCTACAGTTACAGATTACTTCAAACTCTCCTGTGTTACATCGCTACTGTTCCAGCTGATTCCTGTTCACTACTTCAGCGTGTCTACAGAGTCCTGCTCGTCTCAGCGCTCCAGTCTGCATTCTACCTGCCGTCAGCTGACCCGCTGCCTACTTCTTCTACAGTGTGTCCATTTGTGTCAACTTGCCTGTTAGCATCGAGTCTACGCTCCTCGGCTTCCAGCTCTGCTACATCGCTTCAACTCTCCCGTGGTCTCCTGCTGTTCAATTCGATATACTACTGCTTCCTGAGTATTTGTCATCCTTGCTGGCCTACCTACAGTGCGCTGCACCTACCTGCCGCTTCCATTCTGCAAGGACTTCTCATCTCGTCTGTTCCCTGCCGCTCAGGTATCCCTGCAGCTATCTCTAACAGCCTGCTCATCTGAACCACGGTATGCATACTTCTCATTGACTGTGCTGGTGTATTGCATATCCATCTGGACGGAGTTGTTCTCCTCCGGAGTTTCCATCCTCTGAGACTATTGCTATTATTGACTGTGTTTCCTTTTGCTGGACTATTCTAGTGACTTTGTTTATCTGTGCAGTGCTGTTCATTCATTATTATTATTGTGTGCAGTTCAACGTGGGATCAAGTTCAGTGTACCCGTGTAGACTCTGCATTGCATTTATCTCCTCGTGTCCTTCCTCACATATATATTCAGTGGTACAACTTGCTAGAGGCAAACCACTGATTCCTGTTTCCCTATGTCACCAGTTACATATATCCTCTCACATAAGCAGTGGTACAACTTGCTACACGCAAACCACTGACTTCCCCGTTACCTTCACCTGGATTCCATTCCTTCACTACAGACAGCGGTACAACTTGCTATACGCAGACCACTGACTACCCTCAGGTGTCCTTGTCCATCCAGATCCTCGTGTTCAGTTACCTATTGTTTACCAGTGCTGCTAGTCATAGACTTTCTGAGCATTCTCTAACCATCTGCTGTTTCCAGTTCCATTATCACCCTGCCATCAGAGTATCATATACCAACTCAACTGCTCTGATAAGACCATCAGCGGGTGATACTGGGTAAAGACTCCTAGTGCCCGTGACAGTACCATCTAAATCAGATAATTATGACAATAATAAATATATTATTAGATATATACAGAAGTGGAAGTTGCTCAATCAATTTATAGGCTCATATCAGGTGCTTGAGAGGATGGGGTTACCCTAAAAGAAAAAACACAGAAAATTCCCCCAGCACACTGCTATAGCCAGAAAAATCATTAAAAGACAAAAACTTTTAGAAGTAAATATTAATGTAAAATATTAACAGAAAATTGGAAGTAAAATAGCCTTTTTTCCATTTCTGCATGTTTTACATTTGACTTTTCTAGTCAATACCCCGTGTTTCATAATTAGTGAATTACTTAAGTACTCACTGGGATGAAGTGTTGGAACATACTGGCCCATTCGTCCATCTTTAAGCATCTGTAACAATGTGGTTTTCCCAGCATTATCCAATCCTAAAAATACTAATTTTCCATTCTTCTTGTATAAACCTGTAGGATGAAAAAAATATATGGCATCAATGTATAATGCCCTAAAAATTGCTCTTTTTTATTATTATTTTTAATGCGTCACAAACTCCGCAGCTCCAGTCAATTGTACAAATACAGATATGACATAATACAGTAAGCAAAATCACAAATACATGAGGCAGTAATGCATAAGTAGCACAGATAAGTGATTATAAAACTATATGGACTCACACAGAATGTAGCAAAAGACATCGGTTTGTGTTCCACTGGTAATATATTTTGGATTTAACAAAGGATAATGACAGTAGACAAACAGGAAACAATGGGTAGACAGGACTCTGCCCATGGAAGTTTACATTGTTAAATGCTCCCTCTACAGAAATATTAAATAATAATATTGTGCTTTTTATCCCATTGGGACTACATTGAGCAAAGGTGAGTCATATTCCGTACATGTTCATAGACTGATTTTTGGTATTAGAAATAAGTTTATTATCCTGCAATTCTGGTTGTTCTTTAATCTGTACTAAACCAAAAATGTTGAAATATTTTCATTAAATAGTTTTACTGCATAAGACACACACACACACACACACACACACACAGTCCATTCAGTACTACATCTTAAGACACTGCCTTTTGTGCAAGCGGCAGCCAATCCTGAAATGCACCAGATGGTAAATCCAGAAAAAGATATCTATAAAGAAGAAGAAACTGGGTGCCTAATAGTGCACAGTATGTAGGAGTTATATCCAACGTGAGGTGATAATGATGTGTACTGATTATAGAAGTGATTTAGTCACATCTATGTTTGGGTCCCAAATTCTCGAACTAGAATCTTGAGGGGCTCTAAAACATGTGACAAAAAGAGATGAAGAAACCAGAGATAGTGTAATATCTTCCATAATTAAATCACAACACATACCGTATAAAACAAAAAACAAGGCTCATGTGTCTTATTTCTTGGTACTGCTCTGCATCTGGACATAATATGTATCTCCAACAAAATATACAAAACATAAGCACTTATCTGGAGTACCAAAGTCCTAATACCAGCAGGATGGATAAGGGGGTTGTCTGTTAACTAAGCCCATGTTGATTACCACATAGCTGTTGTCCAGGGCAAGATCAGTTATTGCAAGAAAAGGCAATAGGAAAGTCCAATGTATAGAACTAGTATTAAGCCCAATAAGATCAGTAGATTATACCTCATCACGTTTCGTTTCAAAAAGAAAGACCATCAGGAGTAACACTTTTACTTGGACCCCGACCCCACCAGTGCTCTCACAAAGAGTGAACTTTGAAGAGTTAAAATAATATTTTTCAATTACATTCCTTGCCTGTATAACCTTGTTTACAGAGGTGATTATCATACCTCTCAACTTTAAGGTATACAAGATTGGGATGTTTTGAAAGTGGAACAGCGCGCACATCACATTGGCCCCAAAGCCCTTCCCTTCTTTTAGAATCACCCCTTCAAAGTGGCAGGCTCCTGCCTAGGGTATGCACAATTCAGTAGAGGGAACTGTCAGTGACACACCTTTTAACTGTACTGGATTCAGGTCAAAAGTCTTAATCCACAGGACAGTCACATCAAATAGGACAAATGGGAGGTATGACGTATAGACAGGGCTTCCTGGAAACTCCAGTCACTAGAAATTCTAGATTTGTGAGGAGTGTAAACAGGCTCACTTCATACAAGAGAAATTATATTCACATGTAAAAAGACAACTACATTTGCCACTGCAGGAAAAACTCTGGGAGATCAGCCAGATGTCAATCACAGCTCTGTACCACAGATGTATCAAACAAGTTACACAATGTCATCAGTACAGGGTGAAAAATGGTTGTGATGAGTGGTGAGTGCAAGGGATAATCTTGGAACACTTATCTATCTCACTAGAACTTGTATGGTGCCATCATACATTTGTAAGGAGCTCCACTCACAGTAGTTTTTCATGCTTAAATAAGTGGGGTTCTTAAGTTGTTAAACTTTACCCTTTCATAAATAAAGCAGCTGTTAAAATGCTGCATTTCACCTTTTGGAACATTTGATTGTGCCGATTTCCAATTCAAAAAAATGGTTTAGACCAAAAATATTGTAAAATCAATGATGATAAACTTAGGAAGCCATTTATTTATGTTACTATTGGGATTTACTGTACTAATATTGTTATTATTCAGATTTTTGCTTTCTAAGCATGTAACATTATTTCTGCAGCTAAGCATACAGGTGGTGTTTTCTTCATGCACCATCAGCAAGTTGTACTTATTTGGCCCAATATGATCCAGTCATTTGGCTAAAACATCTATGCAATCTGTCCATTCTCCTGTGGCACTATTGCTTAAGGTCCAATTGTTCAGTAATAACTAGAGATATTCACTGAACCCCAGTGATTTGATTTTGCCAAAGCCACCCTCATGTGTTTTGGATCTGTATTTTTTTTGCAAAAATTGCTAAAAAATAAAAAAAAACATCTAAAATATCACAAATTTGGTTCCTACATAATTATTAACCTCAATAACATTAATTTCCAGTCAATTTTGACCACCTCGCAGGTCACAATATTATTTTCATCCAGTTTAGGCCAAAGACAGCAGCGAGCAGGCTGGTTACTAAGCACATCTAAGAAACATTGCCACACAGCACTGGCAGAAAAGAAGAGTGGTGCGAGGTGGTAATGTCCTTCGGCCTTCTCACCCACCCTTATGTTGGATTGCCATAATATAATTGATGAGCAGCAGACTAGACAAGGTTAGAAAGTTGGCCATATAATGACATCAACAGTATTATTAGGACAATTGAAATATATACAGTATTTATTAGGTTGACAATTCAAATGTAGATAGCATTATCCCTAATGCTAACCCTGTCCCTATCTCTAGACCTGGCCCTATCCCTAACCCTATAATAATAACATCCATATATGAATAGTCTACCCAATCACACTGTCCACCATGTGAATTGTAATACTGTTTCTGTGTGAGCAATGGCACTGGAGAGTTAGAAGAGCACTGCCACACCTTCAGTTTCTGTATGAGCAATGACACAGAGCAATTTCACTGGAGACTGTCAAGAATGCTGCTACTGCTCCTTTGTCTGTCTGTGAAATGGCGACGGATCTCCGTGCAGGGAGGTACTTATGGAATCCAAAACTTATGGAGGAGATCTGATAACGTACCAATGGACGTTTTACATAGAATTCATTTCCTAGGACGCGAAAATGTGCTGAGCCTGCTTGGCTCGGTACTCGGATTGGCGAAGTTTGGGGTGGAGGGGGGCTCGGTCTTCAATAAAACCGAGCCTGAGCATCCTTAGTAATAACGCCAAACAACTAAATCTAGATGTGTGTGGCACTGTAAAATGACAGTATTGGTGGGATGAACTTGCTTCTGTTTTATCTGTAATGTAATGCACAGTCTGTTCTGTAACAGAAGCGTGAATTCCGCTCAGTGTTTTTTTTTTATTTTGTTTTTATTAGTGTTTTTATTAAAGTTTTCCAACACAAACAAAACAGACATACAGTCACATAACTTGCTATATAACAAAAAAAAAACATTTCTATCTTTACCATGTACTATGAGAACCTGACAATTCAGAAAACATAAGTAGGGAATTTGGCAGAACCAAGTAAGCGCAACTTTGTATAAAACTATGAAGATGTTACTATAACAATGACACTTAATGGCCCACCTACAAAATCCACTTAGAAGTGCTGCGCAGGGCTGGGAGTCTTCCCTCCCATAAGGAAGAGAGTGAAAGAGAATCAACGAGGCTCCAGACTATATCGTAGCGTCAGTCATTCCGATGAGGGTGAATGACAAATTGAGATTTGTACCAGGGATACCACACCTTATGATATTTGTGCAAAGTCTCCCATCAACCTTTTCTGTTTCCAGGCATCAGTTACCAGAGTAATCAAATTGTGAACACTGGGAGGCTCCGGCACCATCCAACCCCTCGCCGGAACCACCTTGGCTAGTGAAGTTAAAATGAACAAGTATTTAAACAATGGATTGTTAAAGCATTCTTCCAATGTGAGGCCAAAGAGACAGACCTATGGGCATAAAGCACGGGTGGCTTCCAGTGTGAAGGATATTCAACGCCATACCGAGCTCCAAAAAGGAGTGCACCACAGGACATGTCCAAAGCATATTCCAGAAGGTGCCTGGAAGGGTATTACATTTGGGGCAAGGGGTACTGCCCCGCCATCCCATCTCTTGAAATCTAGTAGAAGTGAAATACACTCTGTGTAAAATATAAAAGTGCACATGTGGGAACCACAGGCATGAAGTGGCCTCACTAGTGCCATCAGTCAAACTCCAATCCCCCTCAGATATATCACCCAAGTCGCATCCATGGGAAATTTTCTAGCTCTGAGCTTAAAACTCATGGTGGGTTAAAACTTATTTACATAGAAGGCTGCACTGCAAGACTACCGCAATCTTCAACAATAATTAAAGGGCACTTTTTGTCACAGGTGAACTGATGTTAGGGCATGTATATATGGTTTTCAGTTTCTGGAAACTGAATACTGGCTTCCATATCTCGGATATTTTACCAGCTTGGACAGTATAAGTTGGTGTCCAAGTTATTAATTAGGCAGAAATATAATAAAGTGCAAACTCAACTTGTATAAACATTCTTTATTCATTGACGATTTGTTTCTGAAAGATATAGGACCTCCAACGAAAAAAAGGGACACACTAGATGTGTCGTTTGCATTAATTTATACAAATGCTGCAACTTCCCAGTAGTTTTGTAATGTTTCAGAGAAATAAGGGGATTATATTCTTGGAGGACACAGGAATGCAAACAGAGAGCATTACACTACACCTGTATGGAGTTGCTCATCTATAATGAAACAAGGTTTGTGTAGGAAAGGAAGATTTGCCAAGTGTGTCAGAAGATGAAATGACACCTGTTTATTGAAACAAACGTAACATATGCTGTAAAAAAAGATAAAAAGAATTATAATAAATATATACTAGATATAATCATCTATATCTATATTCAGTCTACTCACACTGGTGTAACCGGTGATTGTTCTGTTATTTAAACAAACAGGGCAATTAATAGTTATGTGAGGTGTTTTTCATATGTAGGTATGTTTTTCTTCACTGATTGTTTTCTACATGCCTGTGTTTATGGAGTGTTACGTATTTCTACTATTTTGCAGTCTGGACCATTAATCTCTCCTTGATATGGTCACAGCAACTTAGTTAAGCTTTGAGAGTTTTTGGTTATGTGGATAGTGAAGTGGCAGAAATATCTTGTACTCCAAAAGTCTACTTGGCAACAAGAGGGATTTAAAAAGGATTAGCACAGTCAGTAAAACACTTTAGTCGGAAATTTTAGCAGAGAAGTCCTCTAGATAGATTGTACAAAGAAATATAACTCTATATGAACTATTCTTGTATAAGACATCTGCTAATGAACAGTAAAATTATCGCAGTGTCTTTTCAACCTCCTCCCAGAAGCATTACAGTTTTGGTTTTTTTCGGGTTTCTTTTTAACTACAGTTGAACACCAGTGGCAGAATAACCAATGGGTGCTCAGAAGACCAAAGCATGATCTCTTTTGAACTTGTGGAGGGTCAATGCATAAGAGGAGAAGTCCCACAGAAGGGGCCTCCAGAGGGGTAAGCCAAAATAGCTTTGATTCAAAGCCCAGTGATGCCCCTTATTTTGCTCCTCACTGTTACTGCCCTGAATGTTATTTCACACAAATTTACAGCAATAAACTAATGTAGCCAACTTTCCATCTGCACAGTAGTGTAGGTGCATACTCTCGGGAATATAGAAATGTGTATCCAGTACAGTAAGAATTACTTACTACTCTGGAGGCCCCCACTCTGCTCTTATTATCATTATTGTTGATTTGTAAGGTGCCACAGTGCTCAACATTGCTGGACAATAAAGAAAAACAGGACATACACAAAATGCATATACATAGAATAGGGACATACCAGGTAGACAAAATAAATGAAGACATGAAAGTAAAGAATTGGGAGAGTCCTGCTTATTAGAGAACTTACATTCTAATTGGAAGAGGGCATAGCCGAGACAAAAGAAGAGATTATGGTCCAGAGTGGATATTGGGACAGTTGCAAGGGTACACTAGTGTGGGTAGTGTAGTTTTTATTAAGCTCTAATAAAAAGAAATGGGTTTTCAAAGAGCGTTTAAAGATTTAAAGGGTGTGCAAGTGTCTGATTGGGCGTAGAGAATTTTACATTTGATAGGAGCACAGGAGAAATCTTATAGGCAGGAGTGAAGTAGTTACCAGAGAAAAGGGAAGGTGCAGGAATGTTGTATATTTAAGAATGGGAGAGTATTTCAATAGGAGATATTTAGATGTATGAAGGCGTGGCATTGTAGAAGAGGATAAGTAACTTGAATTGGATTATGGAGGACTCGGGGAACTAGCGGGGTGATTTGCAGTATGCTGCAGCATTTAAGACTGAAGCAGGAATATGTGAGGGGAATGCTAGAAAGTAGGGATGTGCACCAGCCACTTTTCGCATTTTGGGTTCTGATTACCTTCAGGTTTTGGGTTCGAATGGGTTTTGCCAAAACACCCCCTCAACGTTTTGGGTTCCGATTTTTTTTTTTTTTAAAAAGCATAAAAACTGCTAAAATCCAGATTTGTGTTTTTTTTTTCACTCATACGCTATTATTAACCTCAATAACATTAATTTCCACTCATTTCCAGTCTATTCTGAACACCTCACACCTCACAATATTGTTTTTAGGCCAAAAGGTTGCACAGAGGTAGCTGGATGACTAAGCTAAGCGACACAAGTGGGCGGCACAAACACGTGGCCCATCTAAGAGTGGCACTGCAGAGGCAGACAGGATGGCAGTTTGAAAAACTAGGCCCCAAAGAGCACATAATGGCAAAAAAAGAGGTGCAAGATGGAATTGTCCTTGGGCCCTCCCACCCAGGGCCGTAACTAGGGCTGTGCGACAGGGGTGACCGCCCAGGGCGCAACTCTATAGGGGGGCGCAGTTTAGGAATATTTTAGGTTAATTTAGTTAAAATTTAGGGCTTGGAGGGCGGCATTTGTCTTTCTCGCCCCAGGCGCTAGAATTCTAAGTTATGGCTCTGCTCCCATCCACCCTTCTGTTGGGGAAATAAGACATGCACACTTTAACAAACCAATCATTTCAGCGACAGGGCCTACCAAACTACTGTGGCTGAAATGATTGGTTTGTTTGGGCCCCCACACAAAAAAAGCAATTCATCTCTACCTGTTCAAAGTAAATTGGCTCTACTGAGGCAAGATGTCGTCCTCATCCGCTGATTCCTCGCCCCCCATTATATGCAGCACAAGAGAGCTTACCCCTAAACCACACACACTCGGCAAAGGCTTTAAAAATTATATGCGGCACAGGGCAGCACCACTGGACTCAGCAGGACAGCACACAGGACAGCACCACTGGAATGAGCAGGGCAGCACCACTGGAATGAGCAGGACAGCACCACTGGAATGAGCAGGACAGAGGACACCACTAACACACCCTCCCTCTTCCCTGATCACTGCCAGAGTGAAGATGGCGGCGGCAAGCGGGGACGAATATGAATCCGGATCTCGCGAGATCCGATGGCGGGATGATGACGTTTTGCCTCGTTTTGAGTTTTGCGTTGGGCGGGAATACCCGAACAGTGTTCGATCAGGCTCGGATCGGCACTGTTCGGAGGTGTTCGGATTTCGAGAATCCGAGCCCGCTCATCCCTACTAGAAAGTAGAGATACTCACTGAGCCCCCGTGAACTGGTTTTGGTTTTGGATTAGCATCGTGTTTTGGTTTTGGCAAAATCACCCTCTTGTGTTTTGGATTTTTTAGAAAAAAAATCCTAAAATCACATAATTTTGATCTTTTGTTGTTCCTACATTATTATTATTAACCTCAATAACTCTAATGTCAAGTCATTTGCAGTCAAGTTAGACCACTTAACAGGTCACAATATTATTTTCATACACTTTCGGACAAATACTGCAGCGACCTGGCTGGATGGTAAGCGACCGAGCAATGACAAACACACAGCAGTTCATAGCACATCTAGGACACATTGGCACACAGCAGTGGCAGAAAGGAAAAATGGGGGTCCGCTCTCCCTCCCACACCTCGCTATATTGGATCTTAAAAAGGAATTCAAACTTGCGAGATCCAAATTCCAATGACATCACAATGATGTTTTCCCTCGTTTTGAATCCCAACAGCGCACGACAATACCAAGCCAGTTCGGCTCGGTACTTGTATCTCCTAAATTCAGGTGTGTTTGGTTCTCCAGGAACCGAGCCTGAGCAGCTCTACTAGAAAGAAGTTGCAGCAGTCATCTCAGGAGAGGATAGAATGGATAAGATTTGGCAGCATCCTGGGTAAGAAAATTCAAATTCTGGCAATATTTTGAAGGTGGAGGCAACAGTACTGGGGGAAGAGACTAAATAAGAGAAATAGAGAGGGAGAGGTCAAGTGTGACACCAAGACAGCTGGCTACACGAGATAGGATAAAAAGTGAGAGGTCAGGGGAGGAGAGGTAAGTTTGTGTGTAATCGGCGTAGAGGTGATACTAGATGCCGAAAGAGCAAATTATTTCTCCAAAAGAATAATAGGTTTGGCCAAGAACAGAGCAATGTGGGATCCAATCAGATAGTGGGAGTGGAGGGGAAGAGGAAGATGCTAAAGGAGCAGTTCAATGAGCAGGAAGTGAACCTGGAAAAAACTGCTACTAAGGCCAATGGAGTAAAGGTTGTGCAGGAAAAAGGGGTGACAATTGTGATAATAGCTGGCTTTATTGTAACCCTCTGTACTGCAGTATTCAAAATAAAATAAACAGGTTTATTTGACAAAATGGTAGCGCCAAACAGCAATAAACAGTTAAATAACACCCTGCAGCAAACAACACAACAGTATGACACAGACTACATACTGGTATAATGAAACACCTCACCAGTATCCTAGCAAATTTCAGAGACTGCTGTCTATCCATCCAACCTTCTCCTGGCTACCAGCAAGGCAGCAGTCCTGAGTCACTGTCACTCTGCTTTTGGCAGACACACAGCTCCCCAAGACCTATAGAGAAGATCAGGAAAAAGGCAGTACTCAAAGGATAGATTGTCCCTCTCTCAGGCAGAAGCCCTGGATAGGATAGATATCGTTCTGTGACTATACAGCAGAGTTATACACTGGATAAATCACAATCCAGGCACATTACATTTAAATACACAATGCAGTTCTCTGTAATAAAACATAGAGCTCTATCTGTGGAGCTTTTCCCTATCTTAACACGAGACCTCCTGATGCGATGTACATTCATACAGAACTGGTGGACAACAACTTTTTAGCCTAGGCTGGAATAATGGACTAGTCTGCAACATAAGAAAACCATGCTAGCAGACATTTCATTTTAACTACTTACAAATAGAATATATGCAAGTTTAAATATGATTAATAAATATTGGAAACCAGAGGGCTAGAAAAAGTATATGTTTTTATAGTCCACAGTTTGTGAGAAACGAGGTGCAGACTGGTTGAGGCGATATAAAACCTTGTTTCACAACAATCACCAATGTCAAAAGCAGCAGAGAGGTCCAGAAAGATAAGTATGGAGAAGTGACTCCTAGAATTTGCTGTACATAAATCATTGGTCACTTTTGCAACTGTGGTCTCTTTGGAATGTTTGGGGCTAAAGCCCGATTGCAGTATCGAGAAGGGTAGGAGAGGACAGAAAGTGAGAAAGGTGGTTGTACAAAGGTTGCACAAGTAGTTTGGAGACAAAGGGGAGAAAAATAGGGCAGTATTTAGACCGAGAGGCTGAGTTGAGAGATGGTTTCTTTTGGATTGGTGTGTTGAAAACATGTTGAAAGGAAGATAGAAATGTGTCAGTGGTGAGAATGCAGTGGCGGAGCAGAAATGATGAGAGGAGTACATCCTCAGGTACTGAGAGAATAAATTGAGGGTGGATTGAGGAGAAGGTGGGTGGAGTGCGTGGTATTTGGCATTAAGAAATATGTTTGAGGTTGGAAGGGGAGAGGTGCAGGTGGGAAGAGAAGAGAGTTAAACTTGACTGGGTGGATATTAGAAATGTGAATGTTTGCTTGACAAGTGAAAAGCAGTGCTGCACAATGAAAGGATTAATTTATAGTGGAGAAAGTCTTCAAGTAGTGCTAAGCGAGGCAGGAGCAGTTTGGCACACCAAACAGAGGTGCTACTGGACTAAGGACTTTCTAATCATCACCCATTTCTCACAGTTTAATGTACTTTTTAATCCTTGGCCCAGTCTAAGTATATGCACCAGAGCATCGGTGTATTATGTGTATTATTGCATGTTATTAGGTACATTTTGCCCTTGCTATTACAAATATGTATTGTATATATTAGAAATAGAAAGAATATTGCCATATTGTGTGAAAATAACAGGACAACAGAAGTCATTTGCTTGTGTCAGCTAAAGTAATTACCATTTGTCTCAAATGTCCATTGTTATGAGGTGTGGTTTAGATTTGGTTTGTAATCAGAACAATGTGTGAGTTAGCTAGCTGGCAGCCCAAGTTAACTATCTAGGTGAACAGGTAATCTGATACCTGGTAATTAGGTCAGATGATGTGCACGGTCTCTACAGTATTATACACATTGTTATAGCATTGGGAAATATATTAATATGTATCAATCTAAATGTTATTGTATCAAAATGTATCTCAAACTTAGATTGTATAAAGCTAGATATACAATGTGTCAAATGTCTTAATGAGTGTTAAGTGCCATGTTATTCCCCAATGTAAAATTGTAACACTTTGTTTAGTGTAGCCAGCCAAACTGCTAATTGAGTCAAGCCATTATATTGTATAATCAAGGTAACAGACAAAGTTTGTCTAACAGTTAAAGTATCCACTAATAGACCCCTGCTGAAAGGGGGAAGATTGAGACATTTGACCCTACTCCCTGTGTATATAAACAACAATATAAGGAGAGCAGAATGCCAAGAGAGCTATTCTAGCTTGGAGGATCCTGGTGTACAAGACATCAGCAAAAAGTATTCTGGGCTGGCATTGTAGTGCCACCGAAGGAAACCCTACCAGGGCAGGGTCTGTGTGAGCCAGTATGCAAGAATGGGCAACATTGTAACTGTCTAGCTAAACAATAGTGGTAATATTGCGGGAGGACAAGACTCTGAGAGTGGTGACTGCAAAAGGCTGCTGGAGCATACATGCTATCATTTACTCTGTATCTTGTGAATGTCTTGTGGTGTTATGCTGTCGTAATAAACCCTTATTTTCGATATACTCTGGACTACCTGAGTGAGTTGAGTCCCACAGAGGGTAACTGCCATCCCATCTAAGTATGGTATCCTCACACATGGTTGAGGTTTAGATCATTGGAGACTATCAGATTTAACAAAAAAAGGGGGGTGGACCAATCCGCTCAAAGGTATAGACGAGCCTCAATTATATGTAAACAAATGTAGCATATAATTTGAGGGGGTGCTCTCATAACTAGACAAGTCTAGACATGAAAGATACAGTTGATAATAAATATCAGCTGAGGAAAGTAGTATGTGAGGCACTCCTGTCTAGATAAACTATCACTATAAAATCAACTTTATTGATAATTGTTATTAAAAAGATTACTGTTTAAATATCCAAATGTCATATAGATTGGCGAATATAAAAGATAGAGGTGAAAAAGATTGAAATGTAGTGCTTAAAGAATTAAAAATGACCCATAGGGAGATGCGGTTGTCCTTGGTAAGTATTTGGGTTCGTATTAAGAATACAATACGTGAGAACTGATGCGTTCTCTATTCACCTTTATTATTAGTATAAGGACCCCTGACAATTGATATCTTGTGTCAAATTACAGTAACGGTTCATAATACTTGCAGCTGCCCTTGTTGTTATAAAAGGGTTATTTTGGCCTCATATAAATTGGGTGCTTTTAAATATACACCCATATATAAAATTTGGAATATTCTCATATATTCTAGAGATGTACCATATGTTGCGGGCGGAGTTAATATAGATGGTAGTGGTAAAGTTGATGTTATTATTCTATTAGGGCAAAAATCCCCAAAAGAAGGGGGGTTAGTAGATCCAAACATTTATTCCACACATAATAACATAGCCGTTTATTATTAACCTCATGTGTATAATGATGGATACATATACATCTTATGTGGTATATCCTAGGTTTATTTCACATCCTTTATCCAGGAAAAATATTTGCACCAGGCTTGTTCTATAATTGATAGTGAGTATTTTATGTAGTTGTTTTCACATAAACACTGTGTGTGAAACCAAAGATGCCTATATGATGTATATAGAGGGGTGTCCTCTAATGAAGGCAATCTCTCTATAATATAGCTCAGCTATGGGATCTCCACATATAAGTAATAGTGGAGGTAATGGTGGATGCTTTTCAATATCTATTATCTCACATGGGCCCTGTGTACTATGGAGAGATGCCTGTAAATATCATGGCAATAATGGTATCCACAAATGAAGGCAAATTTCTCTCAATAGTAGCCCAATAGTGAGATTCCCACGCATGTGGAATGGTCAAAATTGCCCACTATGACTGTATCAGTAATCCGGATTGTGGAACTACCCCAATCTATAATAGTTCTCCTATTGAATACCCGCTTTCAACCTGAGGCTAACAGCTATGATAGTTATTAACTATGAACCTTATTTGCAAAGCACGATCGCGGAGAGGTCCCGCTGACCGACTCCCTATTTCCGGGTCTGTGACGTCATACGTCACGTTACCTGACGTACGTTTCGCCGATAGGCTTATTCATGGGGAATTACCCGTCTAGGATAGGACTGGAACTTTTATGTTCCAGACAGCCAATGATATTGTTTCCTCAATGATTGACATCTGTGGTAGCCATTCATATGGACACAGATCTTGTTACTAATGAGAAAATAGTTACCTTGTCCTAATCGGACATAAATCTACATTTTAAGATATAGGTTTGCTATTCCGAGGATAATATATATGCGCATGATTGTCAATATGTATATAATTAAGGATATCTTATGTACAAGTACCTTATGTGTCAACATATATAAAAAGTTGATTATAAATGAAAGAGGGACAATAAATAATGATCATTGGACATAATAAAGATATCTATATACAGGATATGTAGTACAAAAATGTGATTCTAAAAATTAATAAAATCGGAAGGGAGGTGAGACGTATGTGATAATGATGAATTCTTAACTGAGTGATAACTGAAGCGAGGGAAGGGGATATACCCTAAGACTCCAATAACAGAGATAAAGTGACACGTGCAATTGAATGTGGTGCCCAGTGATAAAGTAAGCATGAATTGTTAACAGTTGATTATTATTAAATTTGTGTTATTATAAATGTGCTTTCGTTTTTATTTATATTTTTTGTTTTTTTATTTTTTATTGTTTATTATTTTTATTTTTATTTAAATTTTTATTTTGTATTTTGTTTTTATTTATATATTTATATACTATATATCCTATTGAACTCCTTTAATTCTTTGTATATTTGAAAAAGAAATAAAAATAATAAAATAAATAAAATAAAAATTGTTTTATTACAAAGAGTTCTTCTTATCATTATCCTCATTCTTAGCTATTGATATATAATCATATTTCAGGTCACAATTGATATAACACAATATAGTGGATCAAGTGTATTAAACTTCAATTGACGAATATTTAATAAAAAAGAAATTTATTTTGTGAGTGTCTTTATTCATTCTAAAATGATCATAAAGATATTTTGGTAGAATATATCCAATATTCATTATATCAATAAAAAATTCCAAGTATCCTAATGATAGTATATAAATATATAAATAAAAACAAAATACAAAATAAAAATTTAAATAAAAATAAAAATAATAAACAATAAAAAATCAAAAAATATAAATAAAAACAAAAAACGAAAGCACATTTATAATAACACAAATTTAATAATAATCAACTGTTAACAATTCATGCTTACTTTATCACTGGGCACCACATTCAATTGCACGTGTCACTTTATCTCTGTTATTGGAGTCTTAGGGTATATCCCCTTCCCTCGCTTCAGTTATCACTCAGTTAAGAATTCATCATTATCACATACGTCTCACCTCCCTTCCGATTTTATTAATTTTTAGAATCACATTTTTGTACTACATATCCTGTATATAGATATCTTTATTATGTCCAATGATCATTATTTATTGTCCCTCTTTCATTTATAATCAACTTTTTATATATGTTGACACATAAGGTACTTGTACATAAGATATCCTTAATTATATACATATTGACAATCATGCGCATATATATTATCCTCGGAATAACAAACCTATATCTTAAAATGTAGATTTATGTCCGATTAGGACAAGGAAACTATCTTCCCATTAGTAACAAGATCTGTGTCCATATGAATGGCTACCACAGATGTCAATCATTGAGGAAACAATATCATTGGCTGTCTGGAACATAAAAGTTCCAGTCCTATCTTAGACTGGTAATTCCCCATGAATAAGCCTATTGGCGAAACGTACGTCAGGTAACGTGACGTATGACGTCACAGACCCGGAAATAGGGAGTCGGTCAGCGGGACCTCTCCGCGATCGTGCTTTGCAAATAAGGTTCATAGTTAATAACTATCATAGCTGTTAGCCTCAGGTTGAAAGCGGGTATTCAATAGGAGAACTATTATAGATTGGGGTAGTTCCACAATCCGGATTACTGATACAGTCATAGTGGGCAATTTTGACCATTCCACATGCGTGGGAATCTCACTATTGGGCTACTATTGAGAGAAATTTGCCTTCATTTGTGGATACCATTATTGCCATGATATTTACAGGCATCTCTCCATAGTACACAGGGCCCATGTGAGATAATAGATATTGAAAAGCATCCACCATTACCTCCACTATTACTTATATGTGGAGATCCCATAGCTGAGCTATATTATAGAGAGATTGCCTTCATTAGAGGACACCCCTCTATATACATCATATAGGCATCTTTGGTTTCACACACAGTGTTTATGTGAAAACAACTACATAAAATACTCACTATCAATTATAGAACCAGCCTGGTGCAAATATTTTTCCTGGATAAAGGATGTGAAATAAACCTAGGATATACCACATAAGATGTATATGTATCCATCATTATACACATGAGGTTAATAATAAATGGCTATGTTATTATGTGTGGAATAAATGTTTGGATCTACTAACCCCCCTTCTTTTGGGGATTTTTGCCCTAATAGAATAATAACATCAACTTTACCACTACCATCTATATTAACTCCGCCCGCAACATATGGTACATCTTTAGAATATATGAGAATATTCCAAATTATATATGTGGGTGTATATTTAAAAGCACCCAATTTATATGAGGCCAAAATAACCCTTTTATAACAACAAGGGCAGCTGCAAGTATTATGAATCGTTACTGTAATTTGACACAAGATATCAATTGTCAGGGGTCCTTATACTAATTATAAAGGTGAATAGAGAACGCATCAGTTCTCACGTATTGTATTCTTAATACGAACCCAAATACTTACCAAGGACAACCGCATCTCCCTATGGGTCATTTTTAATTCTTTAAGCACTACATTTCAATCTTTTTCACCTCTATCTTTTATATTCGCCAATCTATATGACATTTGGATATTTAAACAGTAATCTTTTTAATAACAATTATCAATAAAGTTGATTTTATAGTGATAGTTTATCTAGACAGGAGTGCCTCACATACTACTTTCCTCAGCTGATATTTATTATCAACTGTATCTTTTTCATGTCTAGACTATCAGATTTATAAGATAAAAGAGTCCTACCTTTGGCGAATATGAGGGGTTCGCCCTGTACAACAAGGGTCACTGCCGGTAACAGCAGTACCATCATCAGTGGTAGCCACTAGTGGTAATATTCACCAGGCCTTAACTGTGATCCTACTTAAAAATTTGCAATCCTTCTCTTATTGCCTTTTTGGGATAAAATAGTAAATTTAACAAAAAAAAAATAAATACAAATAAAAGTATTTAAAACACAGCACACATCCTTACCAACCTAATAAGACACCAATAGAAGCCCAAGTACATACATGTGCAGACTATTACTTGCGGACATTGTTACAAAGGGTTAAGACAGCCCTCCATGTTGGTACTTCTGCATAACTGTGAGACATCTTAACATAGTTTTACTTTAACAAATTATTTTTCAAAAATGACAAGATTAAATTAGAGATGCTCAGGCTCGGTTCCTCGGAAACCAAACGCACCCAAACTTAGGGGATCAGAGTACCGAGCAGAGTCGGCTCGGTACTTTCGCGCTTTTTCAGATTCCAAAATGAGGCAAAACGTCATTGTGACATAGTCGGATCTCGTGAGTTTTGGAATCTATAAATACCTCCCACCACGGCGAACTAGCACCATTTGAGAGAGGGATACAGAAGTGGTAGGATAGAATCTAGAGCAGTTGGGCAGGCAAACTTACATAAGTGAAAGAGGAGGGTGGTAGCAGTGTTAAAGAAAGCTCCATTGCTAATTGTCATTGCTGAAATACAAATATACAAGTCCTTGCAGGCTTTTTTTCTGAATTTGCACCAAAAAGTGTAGGGTGTTATCAAAATGGATTTACAGCAGTCACAGAAGAGCAGGAGCACCAAGCAGCTGCTGCCACCAGTCATGATGATAGTAATCCCTGTACGTCATCTGATAAAGCTGATGTAAAAGTACACAGTCTTTTTAAGTCCGGCAAACAAAAATGTAAAAAAAAAAACCTTTTACCTTGGTCAAGAAAAAAAGAGCTGTAATCAAGGCATAGCTAAGTTCCCCAAAAAATAAAATTGGCAACATGCCATTCGACATACGCAGTGGCAAAGAAAGAATCAGGCCTTTGCCTTTCTCTATGAGTGCTAGTTCTGCAACGGTCAGTGGGGCATCTTCTTGTAAGGTCAGTCATGATGGTGCAAGACCTTGTCATTCTGACTCAAAAAGAGTGTTATATAGGCAACGCAAAAAAAGAGCTGCGTTGCTAATTCTCATTGCTGAAATGCAAATACTAGTCCTTGCAGACTTTTCTTCTGAATTTGCAGGCATATTTTACTGCGTTATATAGGTAACAGACAAAAAGGAGTGTTCCATTGCAAAGAGTCATTGCTGAAATAGAAATTATAGGGCTGACTGGCTTGGTCTAAATCTGCAGTTACATTCTACTGTACCATAGCTCACTCAGAAACAGGAGAGGTGACAGGGTTCAGTGCTGAAACAGAAATTGTCGGTGTTCTTAAAAGTCTCCAGTGACATTGTATTGTGCCATAGTTCATACAGAAACAGGAGGGGTGACACTGTTGCTGTCACTTTCCAGTCTCAGTCATGGTGATACTAATCCCTCTACCTCATGTGCTAAAGCCTATGTTCAAGTGCATAGTAGTTTTAAGTCAAGGAAACAAAAATGTAAATTAAAAGCTTGTACCTTTTTAAAGAAAAAAAAACCTCTCTAAAAAAAGTGAAAATTTACTGTAGAAAAACATAATTGCCAAGATACCATTCTACCCAAAATATTACTAGGTATACCAGCATCAGGTAGCTCCCTTCTCTTAGCTAGATTTGAGCACCTGCACTCTACACTGTCATCATATTCACCCTCATCATTGTGTTCATCTTCCTCAAACAATACTAATTCATCCCCTCTGGAATCCACCAATCACCGAAGACTGTGTGCTTTGATGTAATTGCCGATAATGGCCTTCCTCATGGAATTTGTAGTTCATTTTATGGCAGAGCTGTCAAAATTTTTGGGCAATTATTTTAGAGCAGAGCAAAATGTGAAATTGTTGCACTGACTCATCTGCATCACAACTGGGTGTCTTGGGAAAGCTAAGTTTTTTCCGAAAAGCAGTTGCCAGAGAAACTTAAGGAGGAGACGTCATTACAAGATGTTGATAGCTCTTGGATCCAGGCAAAGTGAATTAAGTCCTAGATCTACAATTACAATATAGTTAGCAGATTTGCTCAGTTTAATTTCATCCTTCAATTTCTCTAGCTGCTTCTCAAAAAGTATAATTAAGGCAATCACTTGACTCAAGCCAACCGTGTCTGCGCTCTCTTCACAGGCGACTACTTCGCTGGACTAAAGTACATTCCCCTCAAATTCTAGTTTTCTTGCAGCTGCTGCATTCTCCTACATGCTGTTGCATAATCCCGAAAATGACCCATGTCATTGTCATTTTTTAAAAAGTTCTGTACCACCAAGTTGATTGTGTGAGCAAAACAGGAAATATGATGGAATTTTCCCTGCTGTAATTCTCTAACAATATTGGTGGCGTTATCAGAAATCCCATATCCTCAGGCAGGATTAGCCATGTTGCTATGACATCCCTTACTTTTTGTAACAGATTGTCAGCTGTATGCCTCTTAGTGAAGTCACTGATACATAGAGTAGCCTACTTCTGAAAAATGTGACGTACTTGGGTACATGCTGCTGCTGTTCCTGCTGGTGAATCACCAACCCAATGGGCTGTCACAGTCCTATAATCTTTAGTTTGCCCAGTTCCACTTGTCCCCATATCTGTGGTTAAGTGTACAGTGGGTAGAATGGCATTTTGTAGCCCAACAAATTACATTTTTACCAACTTTCTGGTAGAGGTAAGGAAAGCTTTTCTAGTAAAATGGTGTCATGATGGATTTTGGTAATAGGGACAGAAGACCTCAAGTAACTGTTTAAAACCAGCTGCATTAATAGTGGATATTTCGTCTAGCAAAGGATAGTTTAACAGTAAATTGTTGTAAACTACTAATAGTATTCTTCTTGGTTGAAGATTGACCCCCAGCAGCAGCAGCAGTGGGACTAACACTCAAGAATTCTTCTGAGGAATCCAGGATAGTGGAGGAGTCATCTAGCCTTAGCAACTTGGATGCAGGACTAACTCTGATCGCTACTGAGGATATTGATGATGAAGGTGTTGGGGTGTAGATTGCAGGTGCTGGGATCTAGATGAGAGAAGGGGGGTAGATGATGCTGGACTGCTTGTCATTTTTTGAACATAAGTTTCTGATTTTCCCCAACAGCTTTTCATGAACTCGCTTCAAATGCCGTAACATGGATGAGGAGCCTAGAAGGTTAAGGTCCCTACCTCTACTGACTGTGGCTTTACAAACGCTACAAGTGGCTAGACAACGGTTGTCAGGATTTGTGTAAAAATAATTGCACACATAAGAGGTGGATTTTTGGTCTTAGGCCCAGGCATGATAATGGCCCTTTTCTTATCACTGGCAAGAAGTGCTGCAATCTTTGTTTGAAAGTGTATGAAAATAATATTATGACCTATGAGGTGGTCAAAATTGACTGCAAAGGACTCGAAATTAGTGTTATTGAGGTTAATAATAATGTAGGATCAAAAAAAGAGCAAATTATGTGATTTTAGCATATTTTAGCAATTTGTCTAAAAAAACTACAGATCCAAAACCAAAACACACAAGGATGGTTTTGCCAAAACCAAAACACGAAGCTAATCCAGATCCAAAACCAAACGAGGGCCAGTGAGCATCTCTAGATTAAATACACATTGCTTGTGGTTTTTTGCTTTGTGGCAGTCTGCTTAATGAGAAGAATTTAGAATATAATATATCCTTAAAAAAAACCAGCAAAAAAAAAAAAACCACCATCAAAGAGCCTCCCCGATTGGGATCTAGTCTAAAAAACACATGACTGATAGAGAAAATGGTGCCATTATTTCTAAATCAGCATGTCACAAGTTTTAACTTTGAGGATAAGTGGTCAATATATTTGTGTGCCTTTGGCTAGGAAATAGGAATGCAGTATAGCAAATAAGAACATACATTTCATGAAAGGCAATAATATTGTGTGTAATGTTGAGTGCAGGTATTTGCCTTGGGCAAGCCAATATTACAGTCTCAAAGTGGCTACATAAATTTTTCCCCAGCTGCCCCATCCACAGAGAGACTCATGGCTTGAAACAAACAGAACATTTAAAAAAAAAAATTATATTGCCTAGTATAATATATAAATATATATATACATATATACATATATACACATATATACATATACATACACATATATATACACATATACATATATATACACACACACACCCCCAACAATGTCACATATTTTGATCTGGACGTTTTTGTTTTTTTAGGCTTTTCTACAAAATTTCCTCTTCTTAAATGTGAAGGAGTGGAATACCCAGACAGAGGAAACTTTAAGAGAAAGGCGCTCACCAGCTCATCTACTTTCCTGTTCACCAGCAAATATCTATAATATAAAAGCCTAGCGGCGTGTGTTAGTGTGAGAGGGCTCATCCAATTGACCTGAAATTTGGTATACTGACATTATTTGACAAAAAAATTAGAATAGTGAAGTCAGTTAACTTCCATTATCCCCCCTTCCCCCCATGGGAGGGGTAGTAAAGGCTAAATTTACGAGTTGAGGGCTCAAACGCATTTTCGTGAGGTAATTTTACCTCATGAACACACATTAAAAAGGGCGCTTGCATTGGGAAGTAACGCTCTTCCCCTGAGGAGGCCTGGGCTAGGCCCAAATGCACGACAAGAACCTTTTTAAGACTTTAAGTTGCTTGATTTGACTAGAATGCATGAGTATCATGCACGGGTTAACTTGTATTTGTATATTTTATGAGGCTGTTTACTCTCAGAACAGTGGAGATGGGAACACTATTTCACACACAAACTTTTATCCAGATATTTCTATTTGGTTTATAAATACAAAACCACTAACAGCAATTATATTGAAAAAGTGATTAACAAAATCATACTACGACAGATGGAATATACATCACACAAGAGGTACAAATGCATCACTGTACCAGTAATCTATAAGCCTCCCTGGGGGGGTGCCAGATATAAGTTGGCCCTTATGCTGTGGAGGATTCTCACCAAAGGTTGCTGGCAAAGCAGCGATCCTGCTTAAACGTCATTCCGCATTTGGCAATCGCACAGATCCACAAAACCTGCAGAGATGCCAGCAGAAGGAAGATGACTCTCGCAGTCCTTCTGTAGCGCTCTAATCTTCAGTCAGTCCAGATGGAGTTGTATCGCCATGCCAGCCTGGCACTCTTACTGGTTATAGAGAGTACTTGTTAATGCAGCAGCGTGTGCTCTTCACATAGTCCCCAATCCAGTCTCCACCCCTCCAGCAGCATCTCCAATCTGTCTAAGCATATCAAATTCACACAGAGTAGCAGAATCACAGATTATGAAATTAGCAACACGATTTCCTTGATATGAAACAAAAGAGCCAAATCACTGGGGATGTGATGAATTCTGGCAATTTTCTTGGATTAGCCCTGAGGGTTGGGACATGGCTAAAATACTACCCGTATTTGTAAAACACAAGGTTGTGGACTATCGTGTGAGATTTCTAGCTATTGACTGTGGTAGACATTCAATATATATCTTGGCGTGGTCAGCTGTGCGCTACTTATCACCTAATCTGAAACTACCTGTATTTGTGTCAGACCCCCTGCCAGTAATGGCTCCGCACAGTCTACAGATTCCATAGTCACACAAAGGATATCCCCAAAGGAACATAATCAATAGTGATTTAATGAACAACAGCATCATCATGGATCTCAGACACAGTAATGTAATCAAAGGTGATTTAATTAACAGGGTACTATTGTAGGGTTGACCGTTTCCTTGCTAGACTGCAGATGATTAACCTTAACCCAGGATGGCTACAGCTCTTTACTAGAGATGCTCACTGACCCCCGTGTTTTGGTTTTGGATGGATTACCATTGTGTTTTTGGTTTTGCCAAACCGTCATTGCGTGTTTTGGTTTTGGTTTGGCAATTTTTTTGGTCTAAAATAACCTAATTTAGTGCTCCACCAGTTTCTTGGATAAGTGAGGTAATTCTAAAACTAATAAATTATGGAAAAAACAGTTTAATCCCTGATAGGCCGTCCTTAATTTGAACACTTGCCTGCAAATTATACAGACAAACCTGGTTGTCTACCTCCTCCATCTTTGATTATTGGCAATCTAGCCATCATCTTTGGGTGTATATTACACCCTCCACTTGTAGTTGAATAGAAAAAAAAGCCGCCTGCATAGACTGTAGAATTAGAATGTAAAAATAAGGGAACCAAGGTAGTTTGGTATCTGTCTGCATCATAATCAACATCATCATTAGTGCCCTCGTTGCCTACACAAATCTCCCCCTCATCCTTTTCTAATTCAAAAGTGGCACCCTCAATTGGTGTATCACTGGCTACACTCGGGCTGTTAAGGCACACATCAGCAGAACTGCTGAAAGGAACTTTCTTTATGGGTACACTGTCACTAACAGAATGCTCACGATTAGACATACCACTGGTGGTGGATGGACTCTCCCCAGGGATTGGTGTCATTTCTGATTCAGAGCATACATTATCCTCTAATGCCTCACTGTTTTCTTGCAGCTCGGCTTTTACGCGTAACAGTAGTTGTGCACCACTTTTAGACTCCAAATTACTTGGTTTTGCTTGGTCACGAGTGTCTGTACAAGAAGATAGCTTGGTAACATTTTTTGATCTGCCACTAATAGAGAAAGGCGAAGGCCTCATTCTTTCTTTGCCACTGCATGTGTAGAATGGCATGTTGCCAATTTTTTTTTATCCGCACTTAAACTTTTCCTCAGTTACTTTTCTTTTTCGCTTCAACACTGTAAATTTTTTTTGGGTGTGTGTTTTTTTCCCTGATTTAAAAAGAATATGTACTTTTACATCGCCTTTCCCAGATGACGTACTGGGAACACTACCATCAGGACTGGTGACAGAACCTGGTTGCTGATTCTGCTCATATGTGGACTGCTTTGAATCCATTTTACTGAGCCCAAACCACTTGTAGTGCAAAATAATTGTAGAAATACTGCTGACAAATATGACTTTTGACAGCCAGAAAAATTAATGCAAAACAATGGGGGACACCCCAAAAGCACTTGGGAGTGCCAGAAACTGAACAAAAACCCTCCTCTATTCTCCTGTTACTGCTGTAACAACTGGTATGAAGATTAGAATGGTATTGAATAGAAACAATAATGTCTCCAATTACAGCTCTGTCCCTGCGCTGATATAGCCAGTGAGACCTAACCCCGCTTTCTCCCTCTGTCAAATGGCGATGGATTGCTGTGGAGGCTGGTATTTATGCTTTTCAAATCTCGCGAGAACCGAGCTCAGAAAAACGAATACGTCACGATGATGTTTTGAGTCAATTTCGAATCCGAACGGGCGGGAGAGTACCGAGCATGCAAGACACCAGAAAGGAACTATATTTATCTTAGCTGATTTATCTTGGCAAAACAATAACTGACATGAACCTATACATATAGAAGTTCATGCCTATTGCAACTTTACAATACTGTATTCAATATTAGGAGTCAGTAGTGGTTACAATTTAACGGACATTGGTGCTCATAGTCAAAACAAACAAAATTGATGCCTTTGTTGTCAACCAGTGTTGGAATGGGGTATTTGGGGCCCAATACAAGGAATTAAGTTAAAAGAATAAATAGTATTATACTTTACACAAATTTTAACCAGTAGTGAACACATACATTATGTCTAGCATTGATGTTCTGAATTAACAGCATAAATGTCATTTTTCCCAGCTTTGCCTAAACACTTCACTTCATTTGCTAACCCAATTTCTGCCAAATAATGCGAACAGTAGTGCCCATATACACTATGCCAAGTGAACACATGCTGTGGGCCCAAATAAGAGTGAGATATAGGTCCATTTGTAGAGCGTACCTGAGGTTTTTTCACTGCACATGCTCAGAAAGTGAACGTATACAACTGCAGATATTCAGACCTGCAAACTTTTTGGCACGGACGACTTCTTACGCCTAAAGAGGTGTGAAGGCTATAGGATAGGGTGCTGTACTGTAAGCAAACGGATTCAGACTGGGATGTAGTCACATATGGTTTTATTTGGGGGTCACCAGGGGCAGGTTCAAGTAGCAGATGATGACGAACACCTGAACCACTTGTAATTAGAGGTTTGTGAATGATATGCAGATATTTATTGAGACTTCTGTAGTCGCTCGGCTATAGATTAGGATTTGCTGAACGTGTTGTAACAAACCTTAAAGAATAAAAAAATAAATTGGTGTATGTATGTCAGTTGTTACTGCTGTATTGGCTAGTTTGTTCAAGTTTAAAATATGCTTCATGATAATTGCGGTCATAACATATAAAACATTCAACTCTGAATACGACATGCATACTTTTGTGTACATCTTTTTTTAACCCCAACTTACGCTTATGCGTACGTTCCACTCTGAATCAGGCCCTATTTGCCCAAAAGTGTCAGCATACTGAATTTCCAGAGGTGTGAAACATACATGCTACCCAGCAGCACCAACATAAATGATGTCCAACACTGACCACTGACCCTTAAATTGTTACATTGCCATCAGTCTGACATATTGTGATATTATTGCCTATAGCTCCATTTCCTGTCCTGCAGTGAACTGTGGCAGGCAAATGCAGGAGTACGGAAAAAAAAAAAAAAGCACTATCAAAACAATAATCATCATCATCATCAATTTATATAGCGCCACTAATTCCGCAGCGCTGTACAGAGAACTCATTCACATCAGTCCCTGCCCCATTGGAACTTGGTGTCTAAATTCCCTAATATAGACACACACTCACACACAGACAGACAGAGAGGAGACAGACCGACAGCGAGGGAGAGACTAGGGTCAATTTTGATAGCAGCCAATTAACCTACCAGTATGTTTTTGGAGTGTGGGAGGAAACCGGAGCACCCGGAGGAAACCCACGCAAACACAGGAAGGACATACAAACTCCACACAGATAAGGCCATGGTCGGGAATCGAACTCATGACCCCAGTGCTGTGAGGCAGAAGTGCTAACCTCTACAATAATGACAAATGATAGTAGTTTTATGACATGGTTGCAGCAATTTTGTCCTCTTGTGGCCAATCTGCATCGTGCTAATGTCTAAGAAAAGCCACAAGTGTGTTTGTTTGCCATCTGGCTTTCCACTGCAAGTCTAAGTTGGAACGTCATGTGGCCCATGAAGTATGGAACCTACCAAAGTAGCCTGCAATACACCAGTAGGCTTTCTGATCCTATGACCACCCTCTGAAAATGCATTTATTGCAAGAAATTGAAGTTAAAATACACAAGCTGTTCTTATATGAGATACTGTTTTGCAACATTTAAGAACATAAAAGTAAATATTTTCATATATTGTCAAAAATTGTAATGCAGGTGTTGTAGAATCATCTATTTGACTCATATCAAGTTCTGCATACTAATCCCCTTCAGTGCTTTTCCACAATCTATTGTAAGACATGACAAGAAGCCACTCCAAGAGGGAGATTCAATTAGCTGTGATGTGTCCGACATACATTACTGTGATGCATGGATGCGCACATTGCTGACCATTACAGTAAGGAATCTCTGCTTATTTTCCCCCTCGCACATCTATGGGATGTGGGGGGAAAATGGGCGTTGATTCCATCCTCGACATTGACGTAATGTGCTCCAGAACAGTCCACAGACGCACATCGTGCCGAATTGTATCTCCACCAAGAATGCACAAATTTAGGAGTGCCAAACAAAATGGCTTCTGTCTGCCAAGTGTGTTAAAACCAGGATTTGACATGAACAGGTTTTTTTTTTTAGGGTATGAAATATTTATTTCACATACAAAAAAAAATAAATATTTTTTGTTAAAGGTTTTCCTGAAAAGTGCAGGGCATGATGAACAGTAACATATATAGGACAGTTACAGTGTACTACAAGTGCAATATAAAAGTTTGCTTTACAAGAGACTTGGCAGTTCTATTTACAAATATAAAAGAAGGAAAAGAGAACCAATGGCTCTTAACCACTGATGTTTTAAATATCAGCAAGCTTACCTTACTGTACCTTACCTAAAAATTGGAGCACACTGCTAAAACCACTGTAGATCCAGTTAAACAGGAATGACATATCCAGAGGTTAGTAAGCCTAGAAGAAAATAAAATACAAAAATAGTCAGATCCTGTAAGGTTTATACATTCTCTTTGTTTCCCAGCAGACAGGCTCTAGTCAGGAAAGATATGCCAAAATACACAATAAACTGTTATTGCCTGGGCAAAGGGCATTCTACTTAATAAGTGGCATCAAATAATACCAGAAAGGTTAATGTATGGTAAGCTGGAATTCTTAAAGTAACAATTTCTATTAAGCTTGGTCATTGTTTATAAAATGGTAGGTTTGCTTCAAAAATCTGACACTGCAACTAAAACTGTAAAAACGTATGTTTCACAGTAGAAAAAAAAAAAACTTCACTTTGCATTTTTTACCTTCTTAAGATATATGAATTGCTATCTGATCTTTATATATTTTTACTGGACTTGTTGCATTTTAGAAGTAAAGCAAAACTTCATTCTATATGCCATCACCAGGATGACACCAAGACCTACAGAGGTCGATGGTACAAATAGACATGATGTCAAGGCAGGCGCAAGCCCTGAGCACGCTCCCAACCTTGTTACTTCTTACCTTGGCAGGAAAAAGGAGGGATGTAGCATCACAGTTAAGGGCCACATTCTCAGCAGCAGCTTTTCATAAAAGCTGCTGGCTGCTTCTCCTCCATGTCAGGGCCGGGTCTCCACATGCAGTCACCAATGGCCATTAAAATCACTGGACGAGTAACATTAATTGGGAGCAGTGAATGACTTCACCTACTCTAAACCTTTTAACCCAGGACCTGCCAGAGGATGCTCTGCTAAATGGGAGAAGATGCAACATGTAAAAAAGTATTTTTTAGATATTTTTATTACCACTTACTTAAATCGTAGCAGCTTCTTTGACCACTGAGATTCTTATTTAGAGGCTATTAAGACAAGCAAATAAGACAATTTTCAGAGCCGGTATGGTTAGGTTTATATATCCCAGAGTTTCCATAGGTTACCCGTATGCTTCTAATATGCTAACAGCAAGAGGAGGTGCATAGTGATATACATTATACATACTAAGTAATGTGGGCAAGACGCCTTTAATAGTTTAGTAACTGCATATTTAAAAATGGCAGGTCGGCTTAAGGCAGCATTAGTGATAGCATCCAATCTCTCTAACATATAGCTTATATTTTTGTGAAATGACTTGGAACTGGAAGCTCTCATATTGCTTGTTCCAAAAGAGTTCCTGCTCTGTCAGTGGAAATCTATGACAAGTTATTTTTGTCTAGTTAAGACTTCTGATATTTCTATGGTACCCCAATTAGGCGAAACATGTTCCTATACTGTTTTACTGCATTCCTAACAAAAACAAAAGTAGTAATAAGTTGATGAGTTGAGCGATGTCAACAATCCGGTATTTCTCCTTAATGGAAGTCAGTCTCACAGATTTCAACTTTTGTCCAATAAACCAGAAGTAATAGCTCATATTTCCCATGCTACATGTGCTACAGAAAAAGCCATGACTAGTCTAGTCATAAAATACCATATAAATAGCCTTATATGGTCAGGCACCGGACTGTTCGCAGTCCTGCTCCTCGATCCGGCTAGAGTGTGCTTCCTTCCTGCTGCTGTCCTGCTTTCTGTAAGATTTAAGGCTGCAGTCATGTGACTGCTGAATACACAGCCGACACAATTCAAAGCTGACTCAGCCTATTTAAACATGCTTGGGCACACAGTATGTATTCGGCTCTTACCTGTACTCCAGCGTTCCTGTGCTGGAACGCTTAGTGGCTGCTCCTTGTGACTACGACATGGACCATTCCTGACAACTCTCTTTACTGTTATTTTGATACTGCTACTTTTCTCATCTGTGCTGACCTGACCTATTCTTCTAGCAGCTTGGTACACCTGGGGGCAGGGCAGACCTGCAAACCTATCCAAAGGAAGCTCAATATCCCTTACAGTGGTCCTGGTAAAAATCAGGGGTTTGTTAGACTCCGCGCCTGTTTCAACTAGTGCTAGAGACTCCACTGAATCACAACAGTATACTCTGGTACCACAGATTACACTTTGAACCCTTCTCCTAGAGTAAAGTTGAGAAGCGAGAGGCTAACCAGGATCACTCATGCAATTTTTACAAGGCCTCTCTAACCACCAGGATACACTCGAGAATATCCAGGCCAGTCAGGCGTTCAAACCTGCTCCTGTCCAGGCATCTACCCGTTATAATGCCAGTCTCCGCTATGCATTCCTGCTCCACCAAAATATGACTGATCCTAGACCCGCAACGGCTTCCCGACTCACTGTGCGATTCAATTTGCGCAAAGTACAGAGAATTTTCCACCCTAGAATGTGAAAATAGCCTATATAATATCCTTGCTACTCTGGTCAAGCTCGAACCTGGGCTTCACTGCTCTGGGAGCGTAATGAACCACTTCTACACAGTTGTGCCTCCTTCCTGAAAATTAAAAAAGGAATTTCAATGAACCAAGCTGTGTTCCTTTGGCTGTTTTAGTAAATCTTCACCTACGCCAAGGCTCTGGTATGATAGGCCAGTATGCAACTTTTGGACCTTGTTGTCCGAATTACAAGGGAATAACAAAGCTCTGGTGGCAACTATCTGGCAAAGACCAACTAGCTTTGCGGAAACTCCAGTCTTTCTTGACCTCAATATGCTCTGTAACAGAGTGGACATTTCATCTAGTCATCCTGCAGTCAAGTTGGCATCCTTGTTCGAGTCTCCTTTCAAAAAAGCCCATGCAATTAGAGCATTTCTGCCTCACTCCTGAGGAACAAGAAAGGTACAAAAAAAAAAGCCTTTGTTTCTACTGTGCCCAACTAGGACATTTGCTTAGATAAGGTTCAAACAGCAGGGAACCTCCAAAGCCTAACTAGTTCTTGAGAGGCTACTCCATCCACTCTTCCACTGATCATTACTACCTCAGTTACCCTGCATCAAGCCTTAGGGTCAGTTGTTTTATCAGTCTTTTTGGAGTAACGCACAATTTCATCTCTGCTTTTATAGTCTCCAAATCTTTCCACTCACACTTTGGAGACTGCAACCTTTTTGACAAAGATAGATGGCAATAAAATCGCTCAGGCCACTATTCGGATGTATACACCTCTATTAACATTGCAAGCTCATTCACCTGGCTTCATTATCACCTGCAGCCTATTGGTTTTGCTCTCCTTAAATAGCCGGCTAATCCTCTGCAGGACTGCTGTTAATACGTTTACCATAGTGTTCTGCTCCCTTGTGTTTTCCTTGTTACCTGTTCCTGTTGTTTCCTGCCGGCTTGTGGTATCCCCGTGTACCAGACCGTTACCGTTCCTGTCTACTCTTCATTGGATTTCCCTGTGTACCGACTCGGCTTTGAATCTTCTCCTGTGTGGATTTCCCGTGTACCAGACCTGATTCGGTTCCTGACTATTCTTCTATCTACTCACCAGTTCCAGTCCGCTATCTCCTGAACCCCGGCAAAGTCGTGCTAACAGGCAAGGCTCCGGCGTGATCTGCAGCTCATCCGCTCATCATACCTGTATTCGGAGATGCAACCTCTGCTGCATCACTTCGCTCAGATTTCAACAATCTTACTTTGGCTCTGGACTCAACTTTTCCACAGGTACTTTTGACTGTTACATATATCACTGTGTGTCTGTAATTATAGTTACCCCTGGCAACTGCCTAAGAATGGTTTTCCCGAAATCTCCGGACTCTCACCAGTACTGTGGGTTGTAGTTACCACTGGCAACTGCCTACGTTCAGTTCCATCAGCTTTACCCATCACTGCAAGTTACTTTCCTTCCCGGACCAGCACCGGTACAGAGATTGCTGCATATCAGGGGACTTTTCTATCAGCGGTTTCTTTATTCATTCCAGTGGCCACAAGTGATATCAGTCTTGACACCATCCACTCGGTGTCTCTCCTGGCTCCCTCCTGCACTTCCTACTCTATGGCCTCGGTAACTTTTCCTGGGTTCTCCCCAGCCAGTGCACATCTCACGACCCTCTGTTTGTCTGCAGTCAAGCCTATCCCCACCACTAGGGGCAACAGTGAACAGCAGACATTTGGAGCAGACTCCGGGTTTTGCTGTACTGGTTGAGGGGTTCCTAAAACCATGTTTCTAAAGGAGTCTTAAATTCCTCATTGCTTGGAAAGGGTTTCAGTTCTGAGGAGCATCTTGAGTTAAGGCCTCAGACATTCATGCTCCTTGTTTTGTAAAGATGTTCCACAGAAAATTTCTTGACAAACCTTACATTTTGTGTCCGGAACCCACACTTGAGTGTGGCAGGCAGGCACTCTCTCTCTCTCTCTCGAAGCCAGCTGCAGTGTGCTTCCTTCCCACTGCCTCCCCACTCTGTATAGTTTTCTGTAAGATTTTAAACTGTAGTCATGTGTCCGCTAAATACACAGCCAGTTCAAATCTGTCTCAGTTGATTTAAACTTGCTCTGGCACACAATATGTTGCCAGAGCATTAAACTCTTACATGTACTCCAGCGTTCTTGTGTATTATAGTGGCTGTTCCTTGTGACCAAGGCATACTTGTGACCAAGGCAGGAGAGGTGTCTGGAGCAGTCTGGCTCTGTCATTTTTGGATCATTGCTGACCCGGCCTGTCCTGATGTGCCTTTCTGATCTCCACTTGGCACTCCACCGTATACCAGTCTATGTTAACTTGTCCTTTTCTTCAGCCTGGCATGAGCTTGTTACACATAGAGGCCAAAGAGAGGGCAGTGACCTGCGAACCTACCTGCAGCTAAGCCCAAACCCATTGTGGGGGTCCCTGGTGAAGACCAGGAATACATTCGACTCCATGCCTCTGTTTCTGTCAGCACTAACCCAGATTGTCGATAGAGAATACACTGAAATCTGTAAAGCAGTGTCATATACTTGGGTTGTGTGAATTAATTATTGGATCAAATTGCGAAAAACTGTCCCAATATTTCTTGTTGTAATGTGGCCTTCGAGACCTCATCTTTCAAAAATTTTGTGTAAATATCTGTTTAATTACACAATATAAGGAACAAGATCAAAGATTTGATTACATATACATTTTAGTTGTTATGCCTATTCTATGCTCCCGCTGCTATCATAGAAATTCTAAAGAACTGTTGTCGATGCAATAAAATATTTACATTATTGAAAACTAAAGCACCAATTTGTAAACATAGTAAGCAAAATAATTCTTCATTGCCAACCTGAATCGGAAAATTTGCTCACAAGGAATTGCTGAAACTTACAATGTAAACTCTCTAATGAAGGGGGTTCTTCATATCCTTTGTTTTCATGTCTGCGTTTATTTTGTCTACCTTGTGCTTCTTCTTATATGTACTGTTTTCCCTACTGCACTCCGCTGCAGAGCACTGTGGCGCCTTACAAATTACGATAATAAAATTGCAGTTTCCAATACTATTTTTAAAAACAAACATTTACAAAAATAGGAACACATTTAACACTACAACGTCTTCTCAAATCCCTTTGTATTTAAGACAGGTTTGATGAGGGATTTGCTGAAAAATTATCTATTGACCAAATATCACAAATAATTTGGTATACTGAATGGCAGGATCTTTGTTGTCTAACAAACTCACAGGCAGCAAAAGATAAGGTATGATGGAAAAGAATGCTCATTAACTACATTCATTGTGGGTATGTTCCCCTATGCAATAAAAAAAATTAGGATTTGACGGGCACAGAAGTTAGAAGCAATTGTCCTTTCCTGCTTTCTGCTAACTTGTGCAATTGTCTTTGGCAAAACTAGACCTGCTCAAATTCATTCCATTTTCCACCCGGTTCCAATAGAAAATGTAACATTTGAATGGGCCTCCCATGTTATGAAGTTTGCTCAGAGTAAAATTACAACTCATTTCTTCTGTTTGGGAGCCAAATCCAATGAACTAGACACATATATGTAACCCCTGGGGATGCTGCAATTGGACTTGCATCAGTAAGAAAAAAGATGGATATAGCTATTTACCAATTCAGCTAGAGGAATTACATCTTCAACAAGGCTATTATGAAAAGGGGACGGAACCTAAGACGACTGAGAAACCAGAGGGCGAAGAGGTAGAGGAGCATCCTGGGAGAGACTGAGCTGTGTGACCAGTCCAGATAGGTGACCCTAGGCAGAAGGGCACTGAATTGGTGGTCTGAGGAGAGAGAGCAGACAGTCTGCAGAGATATCAGAGCTCAGTGCAGTCCTGAACAGAACCTGCTGGCAAGTCACAGTTTTAAGCTGTAGGAGGAGGTTTGCATGCATCTCTGAAGAAGGACATTTTACAAGTCAGCCAATTTGGAGATAATCAAGTCCAGCCCTGTGACACACACTGGTGCAGATAAGTCATACTTGCCAACTCTCCCGAAATATCCGGGAGATTCCCGCATTTCGCGAGAGTCTCCCGGACTCTTGGAGAGTGTGGCAATCTCCCTGATCTGCCCACTTCCTAGTGAAGTGGACAGAATTTTGTTCAAACGCCGCGATTCACCGGGAATCGCGGCATTTGTCCCCGCCCCCGCTATAAAATGACGCGATTTGCGTCATTACGTCACAGGGCAGGCTAAAATGACGCGATTTCCGGAGCCCCACCCTCAACACGCCCGCCTCCCTCCCTCAGCTCCCGGAAGCCATCTGAAAAAAGTTGGCAAGTATGAGATAAGTTACTGGTTATTTTTACCTATGTTATTATTCAAGTGGGGTTTGGACTATATCTGGCCACAAGGGCTGAAGAGTTAGGGATAGATGGGTGGGCAGGTAAAAGTGCACCAAGTGTTTGTCTAATCAGCATTTGTGGAATTACAAGTCCCAGAATACAAATAAGAAAGGATTTTACAGTTGTTGCTACAGGAGGGTTTGCATACTGTGACTGCTGTACCTCACTGCAAGTGATTTTAAGACCTCTAAAAGCTGCAAACTGGACACATGATGCTTCCATGCCATGCTGCATTCATACAGAATGGCCCCAACTTGCAGTGCACCACTTTCATCCACACTGTCTTATTACTGTATTGTATTGTTTGCACTGTTATTTCAAATTATACCAAAGTATATTTTCCTATAAAATTACAAAGCTGCATTCAGGGTTTCCATTTCAATAAATGTGCCTGGATGGCTTTTGCAGCACATAGTTTGTCAGAGTGTTAATACTGGGCAGGGGGTTTCCCAAATATATAGCCTCATGTCACGTTACACAGCTCAATGCGCAGTAACCTTGACCTCTGGAAACTAAGTTAGCTTGTGAATGTAGTCAAATACAAGTTTTAAAATCAGATTTTCCTGAAAAACTCCATATTTTTTTGTACTGACAAACATCACAAAAAGGTTTTTTCCTGCATTTCTTAGATGAAATTCATACAATCTATTCTTATTTTCTTGGCTTTATATGTTATAATATTGAAGATAATTTAAAGACATGTTAAAATCAAATTGAGAAAACATGACATTATGGAGATTGCACTGCTCCAAGGTCCACTAAGGAGGTATTGTGTGGGGCATGCTTAGATGTGGCAGCTCAGATACAAAGTGCCCCTGGAAACTCTTAAAATGCTGCCAACTATGCTTATTCGTGTGAACAACACTTGCATTTTATTATAGGTATTAACAAATCCTCGGTCTTATTTTTTCACAATGTCTTCCAAATGAAAATATCAAGAAAAAGTTCACATTTGTGGAAGACAAAATCCCTTCATACTAAGTGGTCTATTATCATTATATTGAATATTTTCTATCATTGCTCATGGACTTGTACCACAGCTGTACAGGGTAAATAGGCTTCCCCATGCAGAGTTTTGCCAGAGGCCTCCAACGAAGGCTACTGCTGGCGAAAATTCTCCGGACCAGTGAAGACTTATTAAATAAAAACGGATATAGGGCTTTTAGCCTATTAATAAATAGGCGCCTAATTTTCTATATTTTTTACGCCTTCGTCTACTTGTGTCTAGTGGCAGAACAAATTGAGAGGGGTGATTCTATCCCTACACAGAGTAATGGTCAATAAACACATAACATATTTTCTTCCATCTGCAAATAAAAATTAAAAAAACAAAAAAAACAAAAACCCATCAACTGATCTAAATTAAATTGAAGTGACGCAGAATTATGTTTTATAACTATAGAATGCACTGTATAAAAGATGTGGTTAGTGGATGGGACGGGACTTGTGCTGCCTACCTTTATACATACTTCCTAACATACTATGAGACAAGGACTCTCTGAAAAGGGGATCCGGCTGCATCATGTGGTTGTACCACATCATAGGTGTGTTGCTTCCCCAGAAGTGCTATATGCACAACCCCTTACGCTCAACTAAATACACCCCTGCTTTGTAGAGCAGCGGTGAGCGGGACATACGTCCCATCATTCTGGCCATTAGGACAAAAGTGCCGAGTGGTAGGACAGTCCTACAATCAGTACAATTGGGAGATATGGTTTGTATGTGTATAGCCTTTAATAATGTAGATCCAAGCCCTGGGGCCAGCAGTCAAAAATAAGAAAGAGTGTGTTGGTCAGAGATACATAGGCATGTACAGTTTTTATATTACACATCATGAATGGTAAATATGGCCCTATTGGGAAGTATGTTATTGTCAAATACAACATTAATGGACATCTGATGACTGCAGACAATAAAAATAAATAATCAAATCTATGTTTAGCTTTCATACTGGTTACCAATGGAATGCAAGTAAAGCACATTTCAAAGCAAAGGTCAAGAACGTTCAAACATCTGCCTGTACACGTCAGCAGTTATACTTGCTGCAAAACGACAATCCCAAAATGCCTCTCAGTGTCTGTCAAGACCCAGAAACACAGTGACACAGCAGGGAGGGTCAGATTACAATTTACAATAGGAATCCATTTATGTGAGTCATAATGACAACTCTAAGCACTAAATCACTCCTTAGAAATTGTACATACCCAAAATGCATATTTCAGATGTACTACATATATCATAAGGATTTATAGAATTATTGTTCCTATAACTTTACTACAAAAATGTAGTATGGAACCATAGGTTTTTAGTAAAATGTTGAAAAGTACACCGACACGTTCTCAGCTCTCATCAGATTTGGCATTTTTAGACAAAAGCAGAGAGGACTGGTGACCATAATGGGAACAGTTATACCCCATTCATACTGCACCAAAAACCCGGGTTTTTGCAGAGGCACGCTGAAAAACCCTGGGTCTTGGTGCAGTATGAATAGTCCAACCACAAAATCCCGGGACTTAGACCCGGGATTTTGCGAGGGGCAATTCCCATGTTGGACCCCGCTAGCCTGCAGTATGAATGGTGCAACCCATGTAATTCCCGGGTCTCACCATTCATACTGTAAAAAAAATAAATAAATTGTGAGGTAAAAAAAAAAAAAAAAAAAAGATTTTAATTAATAAAAAATAACATAAGAAATGTTTACTTAATTTATTTTCAGTCAGCGGTGTCTCCGGTGCGTTGCCGGCTGTCAGGGGGACCTCTGGGTACTAAAATGACGTCATTTCTAATGGACTAGAAATGACGTCATTTTAGTACCTAGAGGTCCCCCTGACAGCCGGCAACGCACCGGAGACACCGCTGGCTGAAAATAAATTAAGTAAACATTTCTTATGTTATTTTTTATTAATTAAAATCTTTAACACTTTTTTTTTCTAAAACCCGGGTCGGGCAGGTGCAGTATGAACCCGCCCGACCCGGGAATCTTGTTATCTATACTGCCCTGTGCCCCGGCAATATCCCGGGTTAACAACCCGGGATATTGCCGGGGCGGCAGTATGAAAGTAGTATTATTTATCAGCTAGCTAATAAGACATTTAACAGAAACCCCCTTCTCCAATTCACCCAAGAACATCTGATAAAAGTGTGGCATCTACCAAAAGTAAAGAGAAAAGGGAAAGAAATGATCATATGGGGCACTCAAATGGACAAGTGTGTATAAACAATAATCAAATTCTGTTAAATATATCTTTATTTAATATGTATGTATGAATCAAGGTGTCTCTTTAATTTAGATACATTCTTCTCGGCTGTTTGGATAATGTTGGTATTATATTCTTCTTTTTAATCTACATTTTAATTCATCCGATCTTTGTCACTAATCTTATTAGGAACTTATATTCACTTAATAATTCGATAAAGATATGGTTTTCAAATGTCGATGCGAACTGCACATCTTAATATATTTATTACCCAAAACAGTAAATAATTTCACACAGTTAGGATAATCACTCTTTATTATAAATAAAACAGTAAATATATATGTACTGATTGCTTTAAGGGATTTGAAATAACTCTCCTGAAGGCAGAGTTATAATCAATACTGTATGGGTGTTTGACAAATGAATGACTACTATACATAATACACACTTACAATGATAGGAAGTCTATCCTTAGTATCAGATCAAATAATGCAAATGTGTACGTTTATTACTTACTGAATACATACTTACCGTGATAGGAAGTTTCTCCTTAGCGGTAGATCCACTTATACTAATGTGTAAGCTTACTACTCTTTTACTGGATAAAATAAGCTCCAGCCCTACATATCCCCACGTTCCGATCCATCTGATGATAGAACAATTTCTCTTTATAAATCCTCGATCATATTTCTCCCCTATGCAGAGAGGTACAATTACCATGTCCGGCGGAAGCAATACCATTCCTGCTTGCTACAACGTTACCAAGGGTGACGTCTTAATAGGGGAGGGTTTTCTACTTTAAATAGCCAATCAAGCCTCTCCTTCGGCTTGCCTAGTAAAAGCTAATAGCGAAAAGCGCGTTGTCGGACGCCGCGTTCACTGCTCAGCTTCTTGCAAATATTCCTTCACAAAATATCGATTATAGGCAGCCTCCATACCATTAGACCAGATGAGATGTTAACAATGACTAATTAATTTCCTCTGCCGTCTATATAGAGCATTGTCGGGCTTTAATAGGGCTATACCAGCAGTAACATAGGAGCAGATAGGAACAGCGATTCATGCTGCACCTAGGGAACTCTCAGGGCTAGATTTACTAAGCGGCGGGTTTGAAAAAGTGGAGATGTTGCCTATGGCAACCAATCAGATTCTAGCTTTCATTTATTTAGTGCATTCTACAAAATGACAGCTAGAATCTGATTGGTTGCCATAGGCAACATCTCCACTTTTTCAAACCCGCAATTTAGTAAATATACCCCTCAGTGTCTAACCAGCGCAGTTCATATTGTATGCAGTAAAGTTATACCACCTAAGTTTATCACTCTGATGTTAGAACTTAATATCAGTGGACATGAGTAGCAGCCCCTTACGGAGCTCACCGATTGGAGTTATATCCCCAAAAGGGGACCTTCCTTACACTCGTTAGAAGGCTATGTCTGTAATTTAGAGCAATATATACGCTCCAAGGTGTGTGTGTGTGTATATATATAATATATATAGATTTAACTAACAACCCAGGCCGTATCTAGAGAGTTTATAGTATTTAGCCAGCACTGTCTCCATTGTATGCAGCAAGGTGATTCCTATATAATCATCTAGACTAGTCATAGTGGTGTGATTGGAGGCGAATACATTATTTAACTAAGAAGGAATTATTTGAATAAGCAACGGTACTAAACAACATGACATATTATCCATTGAAATGATAATTATGCAAAGTAGCAATCTAGGGCAGCAACACGGTGAGACAATTGTTATTGTCTATTTTATCAGGTTTTCTATATCTCATGTTTGATTCCAACATACTCACTTTTTAATATTTTGCTACTAGAAAGTTTTAAAGAATTACCAAATAAAGATATATTTAACAGAATTTGATTATTGTTTATACACACTTGTCCATTTGAGTGCCCCATATGATCATTTCTTTCCCTTTTCTCTTTACTTTTGGTCCATGTAAATTTAATGATCGGGCGCATCTATCCTCGGGAAGTATACTTTATGCTATTTGAGCTGAACTGATATATACACTCTTGGGTTAGATTAATGGACCACCTGGTGCGGTCTTTTTCCCTTTTGTAAAAAGTGTGGCATCTGTACACTGCGCTTTCACTACTTCTTCCTGGCGTTGATTTTTTTTTTACAATATGATAGTATAGAGGGGTCAGCAGAAGACTTTAAAATAATTCGCATACCAGCTGCTCCCATGTTCAGTTGCTATATCAGATAAAGGGGGTGGGGGGGGTAGGCGATTTTAAAATTAGACTTCTATCCATACTATTTGATACTCTTCAACACATGGGAGAATTCATATATTACCTTAGTTCTGTGTGTCTGCATTGTACTATTTGTTGTGTATTAAACAGATAGTATGCTCATTAATAGGTTAAATACAGAGGGTGTTGTAATATTTATTTCTTCATTCCCATTTTCCAGATATAGTATTTTAAAATCGAGCAATACTGGATTACCAGCAAGGCAACAGAGGCAGTAATGGATGCAAATAAATAATATAGTGTATACTGTAAAAGAGAAATATTTGTGATATTGTGAAGAATCACCTTAAAATGAATTCTTCATAGGTTTAAGGAATTATTCTTGGTTTGCCTCCCTAGAAGAAAACAGTGCTCACCATGTTCTTCAGAATTTACACATATTTCATTGTTACAGTCAATTATAAGATATAATAAAACCATTAATAAATTGCTACTAGCTGATGGACAATAATGTAAATATGTTGTGAAAACAAGTGGGCAGCACGGTGGCCTAGTGGTTAGCACTTCTGCCTCACAGCACTGGAGTCATAAGTTTGATTCCCAACCATGTGTGTGGAGTTTGTATGTTCTTTCCGTGTTTGCGTGGGTTTCCTCCGGGTGCTCCGTTTTCCTCCCACACTCCAAAAACATACAAGTAGGTTAATTGGCTGCTACTAAAATTGTCCTTAGTCTCTCTCGGTCTGTGTGTATATGTTAGGGGATTTAGATTGTAAGCTCTAATGGGGCAGGGAGTGATGTGAATAAGTTCTCTGTACAGTTCTGCGGAATTAGTGGCACTATATAAATAGATGATGATGATGATTAAAAACTTCTGCAAAGAAGTTTGTATGAAGTATTTAAGCTCACGAGAATCTTTCTGCGGTTGGTCTTCTTAAATCTGTTCTGCGGAGGGAAATGGTCTCTAGGAGAATTGAGTGGGTGTTCGTACAGTCACTAAGAGCTCTAATCTACAGATATAGGTAGCATCTGCTATGTGGGAGATGGAAGCTATCTTGTAAATCATGGAACTCTGGATAGAGATGTAGAGGTGCAATATCTGTTAGAAAGCTGAATGGGACATAATACAAAGTTTCTAAGGTTTTGCAATCCTTGCCAAGGGGGAAAAGCTGGAATATTCCATGGGTGGAACACCATTACTGGGTTATCGATTCATTTATAAGTCCACTAACAATGATCCCAAACAGATAGTGATAATTGCAGAATAGGAAAGAGCTGAGTTGTGCGAAGTCTCTTTGGGCACAATCCAAAACTTATTTATTTTTTAATTCCCAGTGGGACGAAAGTATCAGACATGCTTTATATGAAACATTTTTGAGATTTTGGAGCAGAATTTTTTTTGGGGTAGGTCAGTGATATCTCTCAAAAGGTTGGATCCTGTGGGGCACGAAGTTTGCAGATAAAATGTTAAAAATGGGCTATGCAAAAACGTTCATGTGGCTTTATTTGGGATGTGATGTATTTTTTTCTCCAAAAAATCCTTTCAGAATATACTGGACAGCATAAGATCGCACCACATACCAAACAATGACCACTCTAGTTCTGCCCAGCAAGCCTTGTCTTATGCACACATTTATTAGGAAATTAAGTCTTATATTCCTAACCTGGAGAGTCATCTACAGTATATAAAGTAGAGATGGTCACTGACCCCCGTGTTTTGGTTTTGGATTCGGTTTTGGATCTGGATTACCGTCGTGTTTTGGTTTTGGTTTTGGTTTTGCAAAACCGCCATTGCGTGTTTTGGTTTTGGTTTTGGTTTTGTTTGGTTTTGTTTTGCTATTTTTTGGGAAAATCCATGTTTTTGGGCCTAAATTAACCCAATTTAGTGCTCCAACTGTTTTAGAGACAAGTAATCTAATTGTTGAGGTAATAAATCATCCAAAAAAACAGTTTAATTCTTCGTTGGTAGGCCTATTCTACACACAAAACAGATTGTCTTCCTCTCCATCTATGCATATTGGCAATGCAGCCATCGTCTTTGAATGTATATTACACCCTACACTTATAGTTAAATATGTAAAGAAATGGAAAAAGCCAGTTTGGTTTCTGTCTCTCAAGGCCCCCCTCCACTTGTATAAAATAGCAAAAAATTCAGCCATTATAGACTGTACAATATTAATTGACATGGAGAAAGCCAGTTTGGTTTCTGTCTCTCTAGGCCCCCCTCCACTTGTATAAAATACTAAAAAATTCAGCCACTATAGACTGTACAATATTAATTGACATGGAGAAAGACAGTTTGGGGTCACTCTGTCTCTCTAGGCCCCCCTCCACTTGTATAAAATACTAAAAAATTCAGCCATTATAGACTGTACAATATTAATTGACATGGAGAAAGACAGTTTGGGGTCACTCTGTCTCTCTAGGCCCCCCTCCACTTGTATAAAATACCAAAAAATTCAGCCATTATAGACTGTACAATATTAATTGACATGGAGAAAGCCAGTTTGGTTTCTGTCTCTCTAGGCCCCCCTCCACTTGTATAAAATACTAAAAAATTCAGCCATTATAGACTGTACAATATTATGAAAAATGGACAAAGCCAGTTTAGGGTCACTCTGTCTATGACACCCTACCCTTAAGGATAAATTGCCCTAACAGCAGCCTTTCAAGATGGTATGTGATATGGAAATGCCACAAGTCCCTTTCCTCTTTTGGGGTAGATTGCACCCTACACTTACATAGAAAGTTTTAAAAAGATGTTATCGGCATCATCTTCAGCTTCATCCTCACCCTCATCAGTGTGTACGTCATCATCACAGACTATCAATTCATCGCCGCTTGAATCCGCCATTAGAGAACAGTCAGTGCTTGGATGTCTTGGATGGTGAAGGCCTTCCTCGTGGAAGATGTAGTTCATTTTTATAAACATCATTTTCTCCACATTTTTGGGAAGTAACCTTCTACGGCGATCACTGACTAAGTTCCCTGCTGTGCTGAACACTCGTTCAGAGTACACACTGGAGGGTGGGCAGCTTAGGTATTGCAAAGCAAGTTTGTACATGGGTTTCCAAATGGCCTGCTTTTCTTCCCAGTAAGGAAAGGGACTGTCTGATATTTCCATATCAACTACCTCTTGAAAGTAATCCTCCACCATCCTTTGCATGTTTATACTCATATTGGATGGACTTATGGGCAAAGTGACACATTTTTTTGAAAAATCCTTCAAACCAGCCCAGATGTTAAATTGTTCTCGTCTGCCCCCTGTGTCTTCCCTGCTTCTTTTTTGGAAATTTAATTTTTTACGAGCAACAGCTTGAGAAAGTGAAGGAGGACACGTCGTCAAGCCGAGGCCCAGTTCAGCGGCCAACTTGCTGAGCAATAGCTCCTTGCAAAAGTTCACATCTCGCTCATTTACAAGTAAAGACTCAATGTAGGTTTTAAACCTTGGATCAAGCACAGTGGCCAAAACGTACTGATCCGAGTTCAAGATCTTAATAACTCGAGGATCATTGTGAAGCGAATTAAGTACTTGATCGACAAGGCCAACATACTTTGCTGAATTGCTTGCTTTCAGCTCCTCCTTCATTTTCTCAAGCTGCTTTTCCAATAGTCTAATTAAAGGAATGACTTGGCTCAAACTAGCAGAGTCTGCACTGACCTCACATGTCACAACTTCAAATGGTTTCAGCACCTTGCACAGCACTGAAAGGATTCCCCACTGTGCAAGAGTGAAATACATCCCCCCTCCTTTCCCAATGTCATGACTTGTGCAATATGCTTGGATGGCTTTGCGCTGTTCCTCCATCCTCTGAAGCATGTACAGGGTGGAATTCCACCGAGTTACCACCTCTTGCTTAAGTTGGTGGCAGGGCAAGTTAAACTGCTCTTGGAGCTGCTGTAATCTCCTACATGCTGTGGCTGAATGCCTGAAATGGCCTGAAATTTTACGGGCCACCGAAAGCATCTCCTGCACCTCACGGTTATTTCGTAGGAAGCTCTGCACCACCAAGTTGATGGTGTGAGCAAAACAGGGAATATGTTGGAAATCACCCAGCTGTAATGCTCGCACTATATTGTTGGCGTTATCTGAAATGACATACCCTGGGGAGAGTCCGAGTGGTATAAGCCATGCATCAATCACATCTCTCAGTTTGCGTTACAAATTGTCAGCCGTATGCCTGTTAGTGAAGCCGGTGATACAAAGAGTGGCCTGCCTGTGACAAATGTTACGTAGTGGTGTACATGCTGCTGCTGTTCCTGCTGGTGAAGGTGAATGACCAACCCAGTGGGCTGTCACAGTCATATAGTCTTTGGTTTGGCCACTTCCACTTGTCCACATATCTGTGGTTAAGTGAACAGTGGGCAGAATGGCATTTTTCAGCGCAATCTCTACATTTTTACACACTTTTTGGTATAGTTGTGGAATAGCTTTACGGGAGAAATGGTGTCGCGATGGAATTCTGTAACGCGGACACAAAACCTCAATTAACTGTGAAAAACCAGCTGCGTTTATTGTGGAGATTGGACGCAGATCTAACACTAACATTGCAGCCATGGCGTCTGTGATTCGCTTGGCGACTGGGTGACTGCTGTCATATTTGCTTCCCCTCGCAAATGATTGTTTCACAGTTAATTGCTGAAATGTAGGACTGCTCATTTTATTCACCTGCCTCTGGGATGACGATTCACCCCCAGCAGCAGCAACAGCAGCAGCAGGACTAACGCTTTCTTCAGAGGAATCAATAATAGTGCCGGAGTCATCCAGCCTTAAGTGGGATGCCGGGCTAACTCCGAGCGCTACTGAGGATATTGATGAGGATGGTGTGGTGGGTGTATTTTGTAGCCGTCGGTATGTCGGTGAGCGGAGGGTCTTAGCTGATGAGGGAGTGCTTGTATTCTTTTGGGAAGAACTTTCAGCTTTTCCCAACACTTTGCCATGAACTCTCGTTAAATGGCGTAACATAGACGAGGTTCCAAGATGGTTAAGGTCCCTCCCTCGACTGACTGTGGCTTCACATACACTACAAATGGCTATACAATTGTTGTCTGGATTTGGGTAGAAATAATTCCACACATAAGAAGTGGATTTTTTTGTTTTATGCCCAGGCATGACAATGGCCTTTTTCTTGTCACGTGCCAGAACTGCTGCCACTGGTGCAGGACTTACACAAACAACCTCATCCTCATCAACATCCTCATTAGCGCCCTCGTCGCCTACACAAATCTCCCCCTCATCCTCTTCTAATTCCAAAGTGGCATCCTCAATTTGGGTATCACCGGCTACACTCGGGCTATTAAGGCACACATCAGCAGAATGCTCACGATTAGACATCCCACTGTTGGATGGACTCTCCACAGGGATTGTTGTCATTTGTGAATCAGAGCAAATATTCTCCTGTAATGCCTCACTGGTATCTTGCAGCTCAGCTTTGACGCGTAACAGTAGTTGTGCACCAATTGTAGCCTGGGTAACTTTTTGGGATCTGCCACTAATAGCCAAAGGTGAAGGCCTCATTCTCTCTTTGCCACTGCGTGTGTAGAATGGCATGCTTGCAATTTTTTTTTTATCGTCACTTAACTTTTGCTCAGTTACACTTCTTTTTCGCTTCAATACAGTAAATTTTTTTTTGGTTTTTGTTTTTTGCACTAATTTGAAAACACTCTGTTGTTTGACATCGCCTTGGCCAGATGACGTACTGGGAACACTAACATCAGGACTGGTGACAGAACCTGGTTGCTCATTTAGATCATATGTGGACTGCTTTGAATCCATTCTGAGCGCAAACCACTGAGGAGTGCTAAAAATTATTGAGTAGATACTGCTGACAGATATGACTTTTGACAGCCAGAAATATTAATGCACAATTAGGGAGGACACCCCAAAAACACTGAGGAGTGCTAAAAATTATTGAGTAGATACTGCTGACAGATATGACTTTTGACAGCCAGAAATATTAATGCACAATTAGGGAGGACACCCCAAAAACACTGAGGTGTGCTACAAATTATTGAGTAGATACTGCTGACAGATATGACTTTTGACAGCCAGAAATATTAATGCACAATTAGGGAGGACACCCCAAAAACACTGAGGAGTGCTAAAAATTATTGAGTAGATACTGCTGACAGATATGACTTTTGACAGCCAGAAATATTAATGCACAATTAGGGAGGACACCCCAAAAACACTGAGGAGTGCTAAAAATTATTGAGTAGATACTGCTGACAGATATGACTTTTGACAGCCAGAAATATTAATGCACAATTAGGGAGGACACCCCAAAAACACTGAGGTGTGCTACAAATTATTTAGTAGATACTGCTGACAGATATGACTTTTGACAGCCAGAAATATTAATGCACAATTAGGGAGGACACCCCAAAAACACTGAGGAGTGCTAAAAATTATTGAGTAGATACTGCTGACAGATATGACTTTTGACAGCCAGAAATATTAATGCACAATTATGGGGGACACCCCAAAAGCGCTGGGGAGTGCCAAATATGAAGAAAAAATAATAAACCTCTATCCTCCTCTCTGCACTAGCGATTTTGGTTAGAGCAATTGCAAGAACAATATGGTATTCTCTGTCCCTGCTCTAATTAGCCTATGACTACACCCTGCTCTCTCCCTCTGTCAAATGGCGATGGATTGCTGTGGAGGCGTGTATTTATAAAGTTGAAGTATCGCGAGAACCGAGTCCCGAGATCCGACGACGTCACAATGACGTTCGGCCTCGATTTGGATTCGGAATGGGCGGGAGAGTACCGAGCTGCTCAGCTCGGTACTCGGATACCCAAAGTTCAGGTGGGTTCGGTTCTCGGAGAACCGGACCCGCCCATCTCTAATATAAAGTGACAATAAAAAAGTATTCATACCTTTTGGCTTATTATGTTCCTGCATCATAGAATTAAATGGATTATTCCCCAACAAATGCTATGCAATGTTAAAAAAAAAAAAAAGCAACCCCAAAATGTTTAAATACTAATTAAAGCCACTATTCCTAGGATAGTATTACATTTAGGCTACATAGACATGAGGATTCATACTCTAATGTTTGCATACTTCATGTGCCCAATGTCAACCATATATCACAGTTGCCAACTCCAGGAATATTGGGAAATCTCCCTGGCATGCAAAAGTCCCATATCCACTGTTCCTCTAATACTTGCGCATGTACACATGGCCCCTGACATTTCTTCCCTCAGATGACAGAGCTGGAACACAGTCTCCAGTCAGGGGTCACTCTGTCCATGTTACAGTACAAAAGGAAAAACAAAAAAAAGCTGAGAAACTCTATTCTAGGAAACACGAGGATAGGCTTTGGCTTTTGAACACCTTTAGAACATTTCATTTCGTATATGAAACATAGCAGACAAAGGGTGGCATATAACAGACAAAGGTCTAAAAACACTGAAGAAGCAAACTTTGTGAAAACCAATACTTGTGTCATTCTCAAAACTTTTAGCCATGACTGTACTCAGGGGTGGATTGGGAACTTAAAGTGGTCCTGGAAAAAATTCTTGATGTGGCCTCATGTGGACGAGTCCAAATCAACTGTGGGTGGGGTCAACACAAAATTAGGCGGGATTTAGAACTAATGGAATTTGGTTGTAGTAACATTTAGGAAAACCTAGATGTGATGACTTAGGACACAGTGGGTCATTTCTAAAGCAAAACAGGGAAAAAGCTGCCAGTCCTGTGTTATAAAAATACATGAATCCTTTTACATTATCTGCGACTGGTTTATGTCTCTGTGCTCAAACTTGTTTAGTTGCCTACTAACACATCCTTCATAGAAACATATTTGACTTTGTTTAATAAGTTTAACTATTATGAAACATGTTGGCAGAATCCTATTTGATCAGTCTGCCACAGCAGCATATGAGCACCTTACCGCACTGTTGCATCTTTCCCTGACATCATGAGCTATAAACTACCAGTCAAATATCTATTTAATATATAAAAATGTGTACTGTGTGTTTCAAAAAACGCAATAAAAATAATCCTTACAATAAATGGCTATCCAGTGCGATCATCAGAAAGGTAAAATGCTTCAAGCATCTGCAAGAAAACACTTATTTAACTGTGTATGAGCCTTAAATGTGCCTAGTGATTGGTGGTGGTTTGATTTAATAACAGTGCAGGGAAGGTTGGCAGACAATGGCATAAGTGAAGGGGAGAGCTATTCCAAGGCTTTGCTGGTGATATAGTAAGTGCCGGGGACAGGAAAATGAAAAGAAAACAAACAAAAAAAAACAATTTACCAATCCGACGGCGCCCGGAATCCAGCATCTTCCTCTCTCCTGCCACTTGTCACTGAATGTCGGGCATGATGACGTCACGCTCGACATTCAGTGAGAAGCGAGGGGGGAGTATGCTGGGTCCCGGGCTCCATCGGATTGGTAAGTTTTTTGTTTTTTATTTCCTCCCTTCCCGGCTGCGGCACCCCTGTAACAGCGCGGTGCACACTTTGGGAAGATTTAGGATTGTACAAATCAGGGAAGAAGGGTATCCCTGGTGAAATGAGCAGCTACTGATCTTCTGCAAACCTGTCTGCCTATATTATCAGCTATCATAGGTAAGGCTAAAGTTTTTTCTATGTTTACGAAGCCGTATGAAAAGGCCGTTCCAATGTTTCTCAGTAAATCCTATTTTCTCAAACAGCAGGTCTATCTCGCTATGGAAAACCTTGTACTGTATATTTATTTTTTCCTCCCTGTGCTCAACAACAAGTGAATAGGTACATTTTGGTAATCCTTGCCTGTGCACACAAGCATCGAAGTCTTTCACTCTGAATAGCTACTAACAGGTCCTTGTTTCCTGTCTAGTGATGAAAACTATGTAGTCGGAACACACCGTAGACAATTTTTAGCATTAGGAAAAATGATACGTTTCAGGAGACATCTAGAATATTGGGAATCCTCCCGGGAAGGTAGACTAACCTCCCAGATCCCCGCTGTGTATACCCTAACTGCCGGCTTGCACATGCACGTGATGAAGCAATGTCATCAATTTAATGCAACCTTGCCATCTTTCCTTCAGCCCGGCTATACTGTTCAGCCTCGGGTGACATGCCACCCATGGACAAACCCCTTCTGGCGATATGCTGTGCATAGAACTATAGGTTTCATGCCCCTGACTGCACTAGACATCCCCCTTGAACATAAGAGGATATACACTTTTCAGATTTTCCTGTACAATCTGTGAAGATACAGAGTTTACCTTGCCCAATTATACCTTCTTCACACTGACTGGCCACCAGGCATTTCTGGCAAATGCCAGAAGGACCGATGGCTAGTTGGGCCGATCCAGCCGGCAGCATGCCCGCCCGAGCAGCTCGGCGGACGGAATTTCAGTGATTTGCGGCCATGTGATTTTAATCACATGGTGCGCATCCCATGTGATTACTTGCATCGGCCGCACATCACTGAAACTCCGTCCGCAGAGCAGCGCGTAGGGAGGTAACAAGGTAAGTGTGTGACCTCTGGCCATGTTCATAGCGAATGAGTGACTGTGCTCATACAGTGCGCGCAGAGCCATGCTCATATAGTGCGCACGCGCCGTATTTTAATATATTGTGCGTGTGCGCAGTATTTCCATATAGTGTGCGCGCGCGCGCGCTGTATTTCAACGTATAACAGCATCACTGCAATAAAAAACACATTTTTACAATGAGAAACAGAATAAAAAAAGTATTCCATATAGGTATGGCTACAATGTCCCCTTATCCCTATGTAATGAGACACTGCACTTGTGAGCTGGGGAACACTAACAAGGCTATAAAAACTATGTTATTATATTCCACATTTTGATAGAAATGAAAAACAGGCTGATTAAGGTGATAAACTTGTTTCATCAAAAAATCTCACTTACACTTAGTTGGCAGGTATGTCACATATTACACAGATACTCCCAGTGACAAGCATTTACTGCACAAAAAAATACCTCCAGTGCCAACTATATAATGTGTGGATATATGGAGTGTGAGCCATATTAGACTTCTATCACTGAAAGGTTCTGCGTGAGATTCAGTGGGGTATTACTAGAGATGGGCAGGCTCAGTTTCCTTGAAACCAAACCCACCCAAACTTCAGGGTTCCGAGTACTGAGCAGAGTCAGCTAAGTACTCTCGCGCCTATTTGGATTCCAAAACGAGGCAAAACGTCATTGTGACGTCGTCGGATCTCGCGAGTTTTAGAATCAATAAATACCCGCCTGCACAGCGATTAGCGCCATTTGAGAGAGGGATAGAGAAGGGTTAGGTGACGGTCACAGTATAGAGCAGACAAAGTGATAGAGTAGAAATAGGAGGGTGGGTATTTTTCTGAATTTGCACTACAAAGTGTTTGGGGTCTCATATACCCCCCTTCTAAAAAAGCTGATTTTTCTGAGTGCTGAAATCCGAACATAGCACTGTATTTGGAAACCGATGTACAAACTTGCTTTGCAATACCTAAGCTGCTCACCCTCCAGTGTGTACTCAGAAAGAGTTTTCAGCCCTGCGGGAACCTTGTCAGTGATCGACGTAGGAGGTTACTTCCTAAAAATGTGGAAAAGATGATGTTCATCAAAATGAACTACATCTTCCACAAGGAAGGCCTTTACCGGCAAATACATCCAAGTACGGACACTTCTGTAATGGCGGATTCCAGCGGAGATGAATTAATAGTCTGTGATGATGATGTACACACTGATGAGGGTGAGGATGATGCTGAATATGACGATGACAACATCTTGACAGTGTAGAATTAATTTCAATGTTGGTCTAACATGCCTTTAGGGCATTGATAGCTGATTTAGTGGGGGCCCAAACAAGTCAAGCACTTCAATCACAAAAGTGGCAGCCCTTGTCTCTGAAGTGCTTGGTTTGTTAAAGTGTGCATGTCCTTTGTAAGACCCAACACATGGGTGGGTGGGAGGGACCAAGGACAATTCCATCTTGCACCATTAATCTTTCCTGGCACTGATGTGTGTTTCTGCCATTACTCTAGCAAGCCCATTGTTAGCTTGTTTAGGGAGGGCCTAGCAGTGATAAAACTGTATTTTTCAGAATGTGGTCTAATAAGTGTAGGGTCTAATATACACCCAAGGACGAGTGCTCCATTGCTAACAGTCAATGATGAAGAGGAAGATAAGCAGGCTTGTCTGTAGAATTTGCAGGCAAATTCAACAGTGTTACACTGAATAAACAGACACATAGGGGGAAAAGGAGAAGAAGAAGAAGAAGAAGAAGAAGAAGAGGGAGACAGAAAATCATCTTCCTCTTACTCAGGACTGTCAATGGTGTTATAGTCTCTTAGTAGGCTGTAGATCAGCCTGCGACAGTCCTGGATGGTCATTTTCTCCATTTTGAAGAGGAGGCGATTCCTGCCAAGCCAAATAGCGTCCTTTAAGCAAGCAGTTCATTAGGCTCCAGGCCTCCTGGATTTCCCAAATGATGTGGGTCCCAGGAAATAATCCATAAAATAACAAATTGTATGAAAGGCGAGTTCTGGGCACACTGTCCTTATGTTCATGTTCCAAGGCATCCAACAGTGCCTGTGCAGTGGGGCAGTCCCAAAAAAAACCGCTGTGCTGTTTCCCTTCTGGTGATGCAGAAGGGGCAGTGGACATATCAGCACAGGTTCCGGGAGTGCATGAATGTCCTGAGAGGCAGACATCCCTGGATAGCCATACATGCAATGTTTTTCTGTCTAGTAGTCAGCCTCTTAGAGGCCACATTCTCCCACACGTTTTTTGTTGTGTTTGTTATCAGCACTTTACATAAAAGGTACCCAACTAGATTATAATTTTGTGGGAATTGGGGCTGATTCGAAGCTCACTGATGAACTGGCTTTTTGCTATGAATTTCAATGGCTCTTTTTAGTGCATTGTCTGGCACACTGGATTGGTGTGTGTCTGAAAAAAACACGCATCCCCGGGGGGTCATTGCTCATTGCCATGTATTAGCTGTAGAATTACCTCTCTTATTCAAGAAATAGGTGGAGCGATCAAATGAACCATAACTGGTTTCATGATCCAAGGACAATTCCATCTTGCACCACTTTTCTTTTCTGCCACTGCTGTGTGCCAATGTGTCCTAGATATGCTAGGAACTGCCGTGTGTTTGAGTCATTGCTCTGTCACTTACCATCCTGCCAGATCGCTTCAGTTTTTGGCTGAAAGTGTAAGAAAAGCATATTGTGACCTGTGAGATGGTAAAAATTTAATGGCAATTTAGTGTTAGTGAGGTTAATAATAATGTAGGTACAAAATGATACCTAAATTATGTGATTTTAGCCCAAAACAATGGAATTTTGTAAAAAATGGCTAAACAAAACCAAAACACACAAGGGCGGTTTTGGCAAAACCAAAACTCGAAGGTAATCCAGATCCGAAACACGGGGGTCAGTGAGCATCTCTAGGTATTCCTGTGCTTCTCCTTAGCCTCTGGACTAAGGGAGCGGATACTGTGGAATATATATATATATATATATATATCTATCTCTCTCTCTCTCTTTCTCTTGTTCTCTATATTGTCTCTCCATTATATGTCTGACATAACAAATCAAATTAGGAGTTTATAAGGACTGTTAGTAAAATGGAGGCTGCTGAAGCACATTGTGGCTCTTGTACGACTAATTCTCACTTTCCAAATGTATTAGTGGGATCTGCATTCCAGCGTTAATACAATTCTTTCCGGGAATATATTTCTCTAAGAATCGACAGCGAAGGATTCCAGAGGAGAAATGGATTGAGTTTTAAGTGGGCTGGTGGGTTTATTATAGATACCTATTAACCCTTGGAGTGCTGGGGACTAACATGAGCCAATTGGGAAAAAGCTATTCTCCATATTTTTTGGTGAAGTTGAGGTGGTGCATGTGTATTCTTTTGTTATACGAGATGGATTTATTTTCTTGTATGTTTTATAATAAATTTGATATTAACAATCTTTTTTATATGAGATTGCCAATTTGAATTTTAAATTGTATTGAATTCATAGTCAATTTCCACTGCGCTGTTCTTTAGTACAATTGTTTATCCTGTGACTGCTTTCTTCAGTTATTGTTGCTAATCTCCATTGTCTCTCTGTCCCGGTCCTGTCATCAATAGTTTACCCTAATAGAGTTACAAGTTTATTTGTGCTAACCAACTTCTAATGGTATTCAAATATCTGAGGGCAGTCCCAAGGAGAAGGCTGCTGTAGGCCCAAGAGCATGCCGAGATTGGGATCTCTGATCTCCAGTAGTGTGGTGGGTAACAGGTCCTTTCTCTTCACCATCCTAGTGTTATTACTGCTCCGTCTTATAGGATATCCTTGTTGTGTTTGTGCCCTGACTATGTAGGCATTGACTGCAATGGACCATATTTCAGTTTGAGTTGTTACATTGATATGTAACAACTCAAACTGAAATATGGCAGTATTGCAGAGGTGAGGACAGAAATGGGAATGCTGTAAAAAGTTTTCCTTCCCACAACTGTTTGTTGATTCCTTTTCCACAACCAGGACAAAGAGAGAGAGGGAGGGTGGCTGACTGTAAGCAGAAATAGATTTTTTAAGACAACATATAAAGGAATATTTAATTTTGCCCACTGCTGTATAGGCGGCAAAGGAGGATTACCTCATGCAGTATACTGGGCCTGAGACATATATATAAAATCTAACCTTTGCCTTCTCTTCCTCTACTGTACTAGGCTTCAGTCACAAGCCCTACTAGGGTAACATTATTTGCAAACAGCAGGGACACAATTCTTCAGCAATTGCCCTGAAGCAAAAGTTGCAGGAGGTCCCATTGGTGTCACTCCAGCCTCTTGGGCCCATGTATTGCTCTCATAAGAGCAGAGCGGGGCCACTTCTGACCATGTATGGCAGAAACACAGTGAAGCACCAATATGATAATCAGAAGAGAAGCAGGTATTCCATGCCTGCCAGCAGTGCCACATGTGTGTCCCATATTTCTCAGAGAAGGTGGATACAACATAATAGAATGAGTTTATTTGCAGTCTTTCAAGAATGTAAGACAGCTGAGTTATAAGGGCTGGATGGCTGCCAAACCCCAACTACAGCCTTCATATTTACTTGATAAGACATCCACGTTAGTTTATGTTAAATAAAAGAAAAAATAATAATAATGATCTGAAACCAATGTTATGACCAATGTAACACAGGAATACAAGGAAAAATATTTTAAAAAGGTGTCTGACTAGGTCTCATTAGCCAGCAGTCATGTCATTATCTCATTTTAAAAGAACAAGGTGTGCTTACATTCAATCATATTCAGAGCGTAGGTCACACGTATAAAGTGGATTTGAGATAATTTTATACCTTTGGAATGTTAGAGAGAAATTCTACACTGCTTCCAGGAATAAAAGCTTTTCATTGCTATTGCTTGTAAGAGATTATTAGAGATAAAGCAATACTATTTCTAGAACGTACCAGAAAAACACATACCAGCTGTACATTTACTAATCCTGTTTAAAAAAGTATTTACAGGGAAATGTACCTAAATACAAATGTATAGTGTAAGACTATAATATGCCAACTAGGAGCTCCCACTGCACTGTGGAGAATACTCTAAAAACATGCTACCACGTAATGGAATTTAAAACAGAATAGGCGAGATTTTCACAAGGAGGGGAGGGAGTACTATTCCATCAGCTTTTGAAAGAATAAAAACAGAATTTGCATTATGGAAGCCACTGGCAAGTGTACGGGGAGGCGTAGCGTTGTAAATCATGTAATTTTGGCCAGAATTACGCGATTCGCTACAAATTACATCACCAATGCCCCGGTCATGTCCCCTTCATTACGAAGTAGGTGGGATCCAGTGGAATGCTCACCAAACCAATGGGTGACCACATGTGTTCTGTGAACAGTGGGCATTGCCATCACGAAAGACAACCCTCCCATCATGCTGTAACATGGGGGGAAAATAATTATCCAAGACAATTAAACAGCCTTCTAAGGGAATAAATGCAACCGACACATGATTACGGAACCACTAGAACCTTTCACAGTTCTAAAAAAAAAAAAAGAAAAAAAAAAAAAAGAAGCACTCTGGCCTGTAGTCTTTCAAGTGACACCAAACATGTGTTTGTCGATGATTTATTTGACCATATCCCCTTTCTCCACACTCATTACTTCATTGCCTGTGCATTTTGCACCACTGAACTACATGACAATGGTGCTGGGATGTTATTTGACTAAAGTAGCAATCCCATGAAAAAAAACGGAGATGTGGTTTTAACATAATTCACTAAAGTATGCTATAAGTAGGATCTTGTTAATAGGCATGGTTTGGTTGGTTACTTCAGGCTGCTGTTCATTATTTAAATTCAGTATAGTGCCATGGAGTACCTTGGCAACTACTGACTACCTTGGCAACTACAGTCATATAATGTAGTGAGCAATGAAGCTTTGGAACACCCCTCTGAGTTCTGTCTGTCTTGTGTACTATAAAAACATCCCCCCTGCGCTCACATGACATGCGGAGAGACCATTTTTGTGTATGCAGCCGTAATAATGAGATTATGAAAAACAGATAATTTGTAGGCGAACGACAGCTAAGAAAAATTATATATAATTTAAAAAAAAAAGTTACTTAACTTGCCATTTAAAAGATACATACCTGTGTGTGCTCATGCTTTCAATATGCTTGGTGTCCCTCATTTACCCAGAGGTTTTAATTTTTTGTCCACTGCTTTACATTCAATAGTATGAGGTGGTACAGAAAAACAGTGCACTACACCTCCACCATTTTGCCAGTTGTAAATTTAGGGCCACACACTTACTGTGTGAATGTAGATGCCATGCAGACTATAAACTCATACTTAACAACTCTCCCTGAATGTCAGGGAGACTCCCTGAAACAGGGGTGATCTCCGTCACTCCCTGAAGAGTCTGGCATTCTTCCTTTTGCTGAGCCAGTACAAGACGTCGTTGACTTTGCCATCTGTGACACAGTTCAGAAATTGTGTCCTATGTCCATGATGCCTATGGAGGTGGCCATTTTCATGGAGACCAAGATTTAATCAAAGACTGACAGATAAGACAACATGACTTCAGTAATGGAGACAGAAATGTAAGAGACACTTCAGTCTCTAGAGATTCATTAGCTGCTTTTTTTTCTTTAATACATAGTTGTCTACTCTCCCGGAATGTCCGGGAGACTCCCGCATTTTTGGGAGACCTCCTGGGCTCCCGGGACAGCAGGGCAACCTCCCGGTTCTTGCCCCCACAATAGACAAGTGTCGGGGGGCAGGACTTAATGCAAATATCGCGTCATCTTAGCCCCCTGCTGTAATTGCCCAAAATTGTAACAATTGTTTAAGGGCGGGGCCAAAATGATGTGATATGTCAAGCACCGCCCCCGCACACCCACCTCCCCCAGGATCTCCCTGAAGCCAACGAGGAAAAGTTGGCAAGTATGCTAGAACTACAGCGCATGGCCCCTACTGGCAGTGCCGCAGGAGCAGACCTGCCAGATTCCAGCTGCCTCACAGTAAAAGAAGAGAGCAAGAGAAAAGTGACAGACAGAAAGTTAACGAAGAAAGAGGAATGGAGGGGGGAGGGGGGGGGGGGGAAGAGTTTGGGGAAAGAGGCGTTGCCTCTTTCTCCAATTTTGTATGCATACCGCTCTGCATTTGCGGAGGAATAAAAAGTTACTCTGGCAAAAAGGACATGTTTAGTGGAGTTAGGGGACGTTTCTAGCAAAGAATGGAGTAGCTAGTTTTGCAAAGCAATGCAAAAAAATTTCATTTTGTGGAGCAATATTATTGAAATAAGATAAAAGGGTGTGTAGTGCACAATCATTGACTGATTTTACTCAAACTTCATTAGAAACCCAAATTGCAGAAATTCTGCAAGTAAAACATCTAAATCACACCCTGTATGCACAATACCAATTGTGCTGCAAACTTGAGGGAAATAATGGGTTCTTGGGATTTCTAAAAGGTTTAATAGTTCTAATATTCTTAGATGTACAACATTAGTGGTAAATGCACAGAAACACATAAAAGTAAGACATTGAATACGGTGTATACATTTGTAAATTGTTTCAAAATGATAAATTGTGTATATGCAGTGAATAAACTGCGGTAAACAGTTCCCAGTGTTCCCCCCAGCATCTATTTCCCAGGTGCTCCACCTGGCTGTATTTACTTGCCACCCAGCTCTTGGAGCCCAACAGAGTCCTATTATAATAGAATAAACCATTGTTTCTCCTACTATAACAGGCATTACGTGAGCACTACAGCCAGCAGTGTGTGTTAGAGTACAGATTTGTCCAGTCCTGACAGATGTGGGCAAAAACCTCCAACATTTTTCATTGTTATTGCAAAATATTACACAGCACCCAACCGGCTGCTTTTTAATGCTACCCGGCTGGCAGAATTTTCTGGGGAGAACACTGGGTCCATTCCTTGCAAGTGCAATGACACAGAGGAAGCAGTTTAATATAATGATTTTAATACGTTTGTCAATAAGGGTGTGACACAAAGGTAAATAACTAAAATGAACAATTACTTTAGTGATAATAGTTAAATAAACTTTAATAAAAACTGTTGTCAGAAAAAAACCCATTTATGAATTAGACTAAAAAAAGTAACAGTATCTGTCAGACATAAAATTAGTAGTGGAAGGTGGCTTTATATGTATATGTGACAGTAGGCATGTGGTAACATAACTGAAGTACCATGCAATTTACATCATACTTGCCAACTTATGGCAAGTATGGTCCGGGAGCCTGCCGAGGAAGGTGGGCATGCAGGGGGCGGGGCTCTGAAAATTTGCGTCATTTTGGCCTGGTGAATCGCGGCGTTTTGGACCTAAATCTGCCCACTTCACTAGGAAGTGGACAGATCTGGGAGATTGCCACACTCTCTCAGGAGTCCGTGAGACTCACGCTAAATGCGGGAGTCTCCCGGACATTCCGGGAGAGTTGGCAAGTATGATTTACATATTAGTAGAACTTTATAGTGTCTGTAAAGGTGCCAGTGTGGAGAAGTGCACCGTCCAGCTGCCTTTGAAGAGGGTGAAGATGGAAGACAGAAGAGGAGACTCACCGGCCCGGCGTTCCAGCTGTGAGTATCTCCTCCATTCTTTTACAGCTCCCAGTGGCAGCGGACAAATGAGCCAGTCACGGCTCACTTCCCACTGCTACCCTAGCAATGGCCGGGGCAGCGAGCCAATCCTGGCTCGCCTCCGGCCATCTGAACTGTTGGTGCCACTCCTGCAAGCCAATCTGGGCTCATGGCGACGGCGGCTTTATAAGCCGCCGCCATTTCCTCAGTCTGGCGGCGGCGAGAAGGAGAGAGGACGTCTGGAGACGTCCAGCGCCCACGGCAGTGGCAGGGAGCCCTTGTAAGGGCTGTGAGCGCCCCCGCCAAAAAGACTCCAGGAGCGCCGAAGAGGAGCCGGCGGCTGGAGAACGTGGAAGACTCGAAGACAGCGAGTCAAGCTGTGTTTCCTGCGCGGAGCAGGTGAGTACAAATTACTCCATTAGGCCTGGCACCAGGCCCGGGGGCACCACATCAGGCACTAGGCCTGTGGCGCAGGTAGCGGTGGCCATTGTAGACTTACAGTGAGCACAAGGCCCCTATAGTTAGTTGGTGAGGGCACAAGGCCCCATAGTTAGGTAGTAGGGGTACTAGATCCCATTAGGTAGCCAGTAGGAGGGTGAAAGGCCCTGGAAGCTGTAGGAGGGCACCAGGCCCTTTAGTGCAGAGAGGCACAGGCCTCTGGTTGAGGGGAGCAATAGGCTTCCGCGAGCGTAGCTGGGTGGCTGTCCTGTAGTGTAGCAGGACTTTGGGTCTTTGCTGGTAGAGGGGCATAAGGTCCCTGATGGTCCCTGATGAGTAGGCCCTTATAGGTGGAAGTGGGCATTTGGCCCAGATCTAGTAGGACGCTAGTACCTGACGTAGAGTAGGGAACACTCGGTTCCTAAGTAGTCACTAAGTAGAGTCCTGGAGCGGTTTATAGAACCCCTCCATCCGTCCGGAAGGGCATCTAAGTCCTGAGCCCCAGAACAAGGCAGGCTTAACGCCCGGGGGTCAGACTGCAGTCGAAGGCCTGTGAGGCACAACGTCTCAGGACGTGAGCATGGTCCGTGTGAGGAGAAGCAAGGTGTGGCGAGTCCCATAGCGGTCCCTCAGGATTGAGTAAGTATCAGGGGTGTTGGGAAGGGTTTTTCTTTGTGCTGTCTCTCTTGTCAGGTGCTGATCAGAAGACAAAGTACGCGAAAGGAACAGAGGGGGCACCATCGCAGATTCACGTACATGAGTATAGCCACGGCGAGGGCTGTTACCTTGGTGCACTCACCTTGTGGAGCTGCCCCTCCTGTATTCTACCTTTCCCCTTACAGCAAAACGAGTGCCCTGCACACAAAGTGAGGGGCCTACCTACCCTGCGGCGTTTGGGTGCTCGGTCATCCCCCCACCCCTCCCCCCGTGGAGACCTCACACCAGCATATGTTGGATTTGGAGGTTAGTCCACACATCGTTGAACTTTACCAAGTTACCGGTTTATTGATGGTACACAAAGGTAGTGCAGGTTAAACACATATAGGGTTAATGACAGTGGTGCTTGTACACAGGCATTGTACCAGTCCTATATGATATATATTTTTGCATACATAAGGGGGCAGAGTCTAAGTGTGGGGTCTAGTGGTGTGTTTAATGGTACAACTATATCCTAGGGCAGGACAAATCCCAATTCCAAGGTCACCATAATAACTAAGAAATATGCCCTGCTGACCAGAACATGCACACCCTTATACACTCTTCTTCCCATCCAGAATGAATGACTCCCCACCCACCTGCATCTAAAAACAGGACTACCAGGCCTCCAGTACAAAGGTTTAGAATTCGCTCCCATCCATGTACGATATTCTGTACCACTGTCTTTTTACAATAGCCAGTAATACATACACTGGAATCCCGTGATTACTGGGGTTTGTGAAAAAGTTTGGCTCCTGCCCAGTGTCAGACTGTTGCAATGATAGGGGCCCAAGAAATAGTGTGCGCGCCACTGAGGGGAGTGTGACCAATCACCGGAGGGGGTGTGAACATCACCATACAGGCAAGGCCAGCTACTAGAGGCAGCACCATTATTAATTATTGCTATTAAGCCATAAATATTGGACAACCAATATACACAGAAGAAGGCATATAAAAATGCTATCAAACTAGTGAGGCTTAAATTATGTCAATGTAGACAGGAGACTGCACATTGCATAATCAAAAAGAAATAACAGGGATGTATTGCAAGTAAGACAAATCAGGTATCATACTTTTATGAATAAGTTGCCCAGAACAAGTGATAGATAAATAATACAGGGAGCCTCCTAACAATATACAACATAGAAAGCATCCTAGAGAGATATATATAATAAAGAGAACATCCTACTGACTGCCATAGAATACAGAGAGCATCCTATCGACAAATACACAACACAGAGTGTATCATAGTTACTCTCATACCATTCAGAGAGCATTCTGGCATTATTATATACAATGCAGAGGGATTTCTAGTGACTTATATTATAGAGAGAGATGACAATATAAATGCAGAGACGAGTGCACAGTGGTCAGGCTTCACTTTATACAGGTTTCATCTACACCCTCCACAGTGGCAGGGACACACAAGATACAAACCTGACAGTAGTTTACATATTCAGACATCTACTTAACTGCCTGTGGCACCCAAATTCAGACACATTTCATTGCCTCCCTGCAGGACTGGCCTGCCGGGGAGCCAGGGTATTCCCCAGAGGGCCCCGACACCTGATGGCTCTGCCCCCTTCATTACTGAGGGGAGCAGGGTAATTTTTTTTTTTCTTTAAAAAAACCAAACAAAAAACACTTGCATGATCACGACACCGACGCCACACCTCCCTCCTCTCTGCTCCGTTCGCACTGAATGTCGGGCTTGACGTCATCACGTCACGCCCGATATTCAGTGAGGAGTGGCAATCAGGAAAGAAGTCAGAAGAGAAGAAAAGAGATGAAAGCAGCCTGGCACAGAGTGATAAAAGGGGGGAGAAGCAGCCTGGCACAGAGTGATGAAGGGGGGAGAAGCAGCTTGGCACAGAGTGATGAAAGGGGGGGGGGAGAAGCAGCCTGGCACAGAGTGATGAAAGGGGGGGGGAGAAGCAGCCTGGCACAGAGTGATGAAGGGGGGAGAAACAGCCTGGCACAGAGTGATGAAGGGGGGAGAAGCAGCCTGGCACAGAGTGATGAAGGGGGGAGAAGCAGCCTGGCACAGAGTGATGAAAGGGGGGGGGGGAGAAGCAGCCTGGCACAGAGTGATGAAGGGGGGAGAAGCAGCCTGGCACAGAGTGATGAAGGGGGGAGAAGCAGCCTGGCACAGAGTGATGAAGGGGGGAGAAGCAGCCTGGCACAGAGTGATGAAGGGGGGAGAAGCAGCCTGGCACAGAGTGATGAAGGGGGGAGAAGCAGCCTGGCACAGAGTGATGAAGGGGGGAGAAGCAGCCTGGCACAGAGTGATGAAGGGGGGAGAAGCAGCCTGGCACAGAGTGATGAAAGGGGGGGGGGAAGCAGCCTGGCACAGAGTGATGAAAGGGGGGGGAGAAGCAGCCTGGCACAGAGTGATGAAAGGGGGGGGAGAAGCAGCCTGGCACAGAGTGATGAAAGGGGGGGGAGAAGCAGCCTGGCACAGAGTGATGAAAGGGGGGGGAGAAGCAGCCTGGCACAGAGTGATGAAAGGGGGGGGAGAAGCAGCCTGGCACAGAGTGATGAAAGGGGGGAGAAGCAGCCTGGCACAGAGTGATGAAAGGGGGGCTAGGTGAAGGGGAGAAAAGCAGCATGGAAGGTGCAGTGTGATCATAAGGGGGCACAGTGTGGTAATGATGAAGGGGCACAGTAATGTGTGTGTGATGGTGCAGGGAGCTTATGGCAATGTAGAGAAAGAAGAAGAGAAGAAGAGAAAAAAAAAAAAGATGACAGCAGCATGGTACAGAGCGATGAAAGTGTGAGAAGCAGCATGGAGGGCGCAGTGTGATCATAAGGGGGCACAGTAACGTGCGCGCGCGATGGCACAGGGGGCCTGCGGCAATGTAGTGTGTGCGCGCGATGGCACAGGGGGCCTGCGGCAATGTAGAAGGTGTGTGTGTAGGCGCAGGGGGTTTTGTGGCACTGTAATGTGTGTGTGTGATTTCCAGCATGATAACGCACCATGTCACAAAACAAGTCATCTCAATCTGGTTCCACAAACATGAAAAGGAGTTCGGTGTACTTCAATAGCTCCAAAGGTCACCAGATCTCATTCCAGTAGAGCACCTTTGGGATGTGATGGAACAAGATATTTGCAGCATGGATGTGCACCTGACATATCTGCATCAACTGTGTGATGCCATCATGTCAAATGAACCAGAATCTATACGGAATGTTTCCAGCACCTTGTTAATTCCATGCCACAAAGAATACAGGTTGTTCTGGGGGCAAAGGGGATCCTACCCACTAGAAAGTTGTACCTGAAGAAGTGGCCACAAAGTGATTTTTACATAATATATCATACACACAAATCACTGTAAAGGGCTAGTTCAGGGTCTCCCCTAACTCATGGACCCGAGTGCACTGCACATTGTAGAGATGTTACTAGCATGGGCACAGGATAAAGGGCCAAAAGGCAACCCTGTTTTGTTACACCATATATAAAAGCTACTTAACACATTCCCAAATGTATTAAACATTATATATATTATTTCCTTTGCATGACAACTTTACAAATGTAATATAGTATTTGCATATGCTATGCAGATGAATATATACTATTATTCTGTTTTAACAGTCATTTTCAGCTAAAGGAGGCTAGTATACTGACTATAGTGCCCTTCAATGGGATTACTAATAGAAAAGCTGCTGTGCATAGAAAAAAAAACTATAACCCTTTATAATTACAACTGTATAGCAAATATCTTCCATTACACCCCTGCATGCATAAATTTTTGTGTGCAATGTAGTGTGCACCTGATAGGTGCCAAAGATATACCATTGAAAGTAAAGGACTAGATTCAACCATAACATATGAACAAAACAAGTTCTTTTATGGGGAATAAATTCTATATTTGCAGGAAATGCATTCATTTTCATTTTGCAACCAAACCTCCTACAACTTTGTGCACTACCTATCACAAGCTTTACTTCTTTATATAGCCCAAGCAATAAATTAACTTTGGCTGAAAAAAACATGTGCAAGAAGACTGCCTATGTGAACACAAATTGTTGGTATCATTTCAGAATATATTGGAAGAAAACATATGGGGGATTAACTGACTCAATAGACAGTCACAGAAACTATTAATGGGAGCATGTTGCTCAGATTATTGCAGTACACAAAGTACCAGATCAGCATTATATTTTAAAAACATACAAATAATTTACAAATTGAATGTGCAATTTGCAATAATGAGTAATAAAGCAAGTTCATATAAAGTATTCCTGATAAATAGAGGTGTTCTAACCTATTGCAAGTCCCCCTATGGAATGCTTCTAAACATTTTATCGCTCAGATGGCAAAGCATGTTTCTTGTGTATATGGCTATAGAGAACAAATGGAAGCTGGTTACTCCTAGAGCTATCTTTAAATCCAACCTTGTTTCATTGACAAAAACTGTCCCAACCCTACAACAGGAAGAGGCATTATGAAGAATTATAAACCTATACCAATTCCACAAGGTTTCAGGGAAAAACCACAATTCATTCGTCAGGTATGAAGACAGTGAAATTCAAAACAGTAAAATTAAACTCCTCCAAAATGTCAAAAGTCTAGAACATGGTATACGCATTGGAACAGCACATATACATTCTGGGAATGATATAATAAAATTTATTAGAGTGACATCTATAAAGTCTATCCATATCTCTTCAAAAAATTATTATAAAAACTGTTCTCAAGATCACTAGAACAACTATGGATGGCATTGAAGTGTGCTTGTTCTGTCTGCAGGAATACAGTGTCGTTTTGAAGGATTCAGTTTTTGTCTTCAGGTAATATGGAATTGCCCAATTACATAACAAAACCAAGTTTACTACCTAGACTATTGTTGGCATAATCGAAGTGCAGTATCATGTTTGCTTATATAACAATTTAATTGGGAGGTCAAAATTAGAACCGAGTTAGTAAATAGATGAAAGCCACCGACTAATTAATCACAATGTTATATAGTGTATGTTATTTTCCAAGAATACAGCCGTCTGTGGTACATTGCTGTTCTGTGAACGCATTTTAAGAAGCACTTTTTATACTGCTCTATCGATCCCTACGAGAAACGCTTTACCTGTACTGTATTAAGCCGCACAGATCTTGGAAGTAACTTGTTCTATTTTACAATTGTCCAGTGGTCTAATGAGAATAGATGGAACATTATTCATAGTTAACAATAGATCACTAGTTTGAGGTCCGTGAACGCAGTGCTGAACAGCTCACTACAGCCACATATATGCACATTTAGCTCTATTGCGTTGGCAAATTTCCTAATACTATAGTATACTTTCAATATGGAAACATGACCGAAAAGTAAAAACAAAAAACAAAACAGTGCTCACTATTCACGGTGTAGAGCAGCGATGAACTCTGCCACATATTTTAAGACGAGCAGAGTTCAAACTGCAACAGATCTTTGTACAATGTTGACAATGTATGCTCCTGCATTGTAAAGTAACTACTTTATCTCCGTGTTTGTGAATGTCAACTGTGGACGAGTCATTCACTTCAATAATATTTGTTAGCATTTATTACATGTTAGCAGTTCTTAAAAGTTTTCACATTTTAAAAGTTGGAAACCCGTTTCGTGCTACACACACTGTCTGCCAAATAACTTAGTCCAATGGTTCTCATTTTCTAACATGACAGCATATTAATATATTATAACAAGGTAGTGATTAAATAGACTATTCAGAAATTACAACTTAGGTTTACCTTTATTTTGCACAAAACAAAAAACTAGCATGTTTATCATTTGGCAAAACCAGTTTTTTTTATGATCTCAAGCTCCCTTAGCTGAAAACAAGTACATGTAAAACATTTAGTCAAGCTCCGAGATTTAGTTGTTCAGTGTTATTTAAGATCGTTACACAAACACACATGACAACAGGTGAAGCCGACAGGTAACACAATTTTGCTCACCAGGACTAGGAGCCACAACATAATAAGAATAGATAAAAGTGGTCACCTTGCAGTGGCAGGTGGAGGTAGTGAGAGAAGTGATCCCGCGTGGTAATCCTCGCTGTCTAGAGTCACACGATCTCCAGCACAAATCCTAGGAATCAATGCTAGTCTCCTCCTCCGCTGCAGCAACCTCTGCACTTACACAGCTGATCACAGCTTCCGCTGTCACTCAGAGATCTGCTGATCGCCACCTGTTTCAGGTTTGTCACTGGATGAACGGGTCTACATTTGTAAACAGGGCGGAGCATGGCTGTTACCCCCAAACGAGGACATGATCTTCTATACATTTGTAAGAGTCAAACTCTCTGCAATCGAAGTCGTCACCTACATGTTCAAGTACAATAAATGCTGTAATAGATCTTTACAAACGAATTGGAAATAGCGGTGTGTGGTCCTTGCTCTATAAATGTATTTTTGTCCGTATGTATAATGTGTCTGAGCTAATTATAACGACGGTTTTAGAAATTCTTTTCATAACCGTTCTACTACAAGACTGTTATTGATAGATTTTACAAGTGGATGGATATTTTAGGATCATTTAGTCAAACTGTCACTATGTAATATGATATCACATCATATCTTAACTATATATATTCTGTTTCTTATTAGTTGTATTGATTTGGGGTGAACCTTTATGGACATGTTTTCTTTTTAGATCCAGTTGTGAGGTGCCCACGGAGGGAGGGGTGGGGGGATGTCCGAGCGCCAAAACGCCACAGGGGGAGAAGGCCCCTGACTTTGTGTACAGGGCACTCGTTTTGCTGTAAGGGAAAGGGGGGGGAAATACGGGAGGGACAGCTCCACAAGGTGAGTGCACCAAGGGAACAGGCCTCGCCGCGGCTATACTCACGTATGCGACTCTCCGATGATGCCCCCTTGACTCCTGCCTGCTACCTTGTCTTCCGATCAGCACCTGCAAGACAAGAAAGACAACACCACAATAGTCCTTCCCCAACACCTCTGTTACTTACCTAATCCCGAGGGAACGCTATGGACCTCACCACAACCTACTTTACCTCCGACTGACCACTCTCGCGTCCTGAGACGCTGTGCCCCCACAGGCCTACGCCCGTGGCCCGAGTCCGGCCGTTAAGCCCGCCTTGTCCTGGGGCTCAGGACTTAGGTGCCCTTCCGGACGGATGGAGGGGTTCTAAACACCGCTCCAGGACTCTACTTTGTACCTACGTAGGAACCGAGTGTTCCCTTCTCTATGTCAGGACCTAGCGTCCTGCTAGGTCTGGGCCGAATGCCCACTGCCAACTACCAGGGCCTACTGCTCGCTCACAGTCAGGGACCTTATGTCTCGCTACCAGCATGGACCCGGAGTCCTTGTCAAGCTACAGAGCAGCCGCCCTGCTACGCTTACAGAAGCCTATCGCTTTCCTATCAGGGCCTTGCGCCCTGTGGGGGGGGGAGCTGCGCTCCTACCTGAGGGCCTCCGGCCCTGTACCCGCCTAAGGGCCTTGTGCCCTGCGGGGAAGCCGTGCTCCTACCTGAGGGCCTCCTGCCCTGTAACAACTAGGGCCTCTTGCCCTCTAAAGACCAGGGCCTCGTGCCCTTCTAAGGAACTAGGGCCTTGTGCCCTCCTAACAACTAAGGGCCTTGTGCCCCTCTAACCACTAAGGGCCTTGTGCCCAACTAACTAAGGGCCTTGTGCCCTCCTAACAACTAAGGGCCTTGTGCCCCTCTAACAACTAAGGGCCTTGTGCCCTCCTAACAACTAAGGGCCTTGTGCCCTCCTAACAACTAAGGGCCTTGTGCTCTTTTAATACCTACAATGGCCACCCTACCGGTGCCACAGGCCTAGTGCCTGAAGGTGCCCCGGGCCTTGTGCCCGACCTACAAGAGTAATTAATACTCACTTGCTCCACGCAGGAAGCTCAGCTTGACCCGCCGTCTTCGGGTCTTCCAGGCTCTCCGCCGGCGATTGCTGCTCCGGCGTCTTGATTGAAGTCTTCAGGCAGCAGGGTAGCTCACAGCCCTTACAAGGGCTCCCTGCCGCTTCTTCCGCTGGACCGACGGACGCAACGTCCTTCTTCCTCTCCTCCGCCACCGGACTGCCCTCGTGTTGGCGCCCGGCGGCTTATAAAGCCGTCGGCGTACTGACGTCATCAGCCGTGATTGGCTCGTGGCGGCGCCAGTAGTTTGAATGCCCGGAGGCGAGCCAGGATTGGCTCGCCGATCCGGCCTCTGATTGGCCAGCAGCGAGAGGTGAGCCTTGATTGGCTCGCCTGTCCGCTGCCGCCGGGACCTGTAAAAGAAGATAGGGGATACTCACAGAGGGAGCGAAGGTCTGGTGAGTCTCTTTCCTCTGCTATGTTCACCCTCTTCCCGAGCCGACGGACGGGGCATTTCTCCACACAGTCCCTTAAGAGATCTCTGCCAACCTCGGGGTAAAAAAGGTCTTACCCTAGCCTTCCAATGTGTGCTCCATTTTTCTCCGCAGTCCAAAAAAATACTAATAGGTTAATTGGCTTCTGGGATCCTAATTTGTGTGATCGGAAATTTAGACTAAGTTTTAGTGGGGTAGGAACCAGGGGAGGGCTGGCAAATTATCACCCGGGGGAAGACTTAACTCAGCAGCCTATAAGGAACATTTTAAAAGGAAAAAAACACAGGTGGCCCTCTGAGCCAGCCCAAAGTAGCCCACTATGGGAGCAGCTTGGAGGACAGAGGCCCACCTTCCCCCCATCCCAGCCTGCCACTGGTAGGAACTGATGTAAACAAATATAATCAAGGTGGCAATATACAAATAAACAATGGTAAAAAGGATCTTTTAGATCACGTCACTCTAAGAGGCCTTAGGGCTCCAAAGTTATCAAGGATTAATGAGATCCTTCATTTTTTTAGGAAAGCCAGAAGACCCACGCCCCCAACACACTGTGGTTCTGCACATGCACTGTGTGACTGATTGCATGCACTTTGAGATTTAAAAGAAACACTCTTGCAAACTGTTTAACTGATACATTATTTATGCAATTCTATTAGTGTAGATGACAAATAATGATTTTGCAAACCCAGGCTTAAGCCAAGAAGTATGAAATCCAGGGAGAGCCCAACAGTGTTGCACCCCTTCCACTTCCATGTGTTCAGGCCCATATTTGTGCAGCTCCCTAAAGGACAATTAGTAGGCAAGTTATTCAATTTTTTGGGGGAATTGTCAGCTTATTGCTTCCATCACCAGCCAGTTAGTGGAGAGTGAATAAAGAGACGTATGTGGGGGAATTCAATTGCCGGCAATGTAGCGGTAAAAAGCCCTGCTCATTTTTCCTCACACCTCTGTGGTGAATTCCCCCATAGACTGATCACTGATTCATACTTAATGTGCATCCCATAGAGCAGAGGTGTTCACACTCAGTCCTCAAGAGCTACCAACAGGTTATGTTTTCAGGATTGCTGTCTGTAGAAATAGGTGGGATAATTAATGACTCACCTGTGCATGGCTAAAGAAATCCTGATAACATGAACTGTTGATAGCTCTTAAGGACTGACTTTGGGCACCTCTGCTGTAGAGGAGCTAAGTCACTCAAATAGACGACTAGCCATTTTTGTATACTTTTAATAAAAATATATATATATATTTTATCCTATGACTGAGCCCTGCACTCCCTTTTAATTTTTTACAGTTCAATATACGAATTAACCACTCTCAGATTGAGCAGTAAATGACTCTAATCTACTACACTACCACTGTAAAGCCAGGTACACACTACAGGGTTTTTGTCCAATAATCGGCTCAACCAGCCGACATACGACCGCTCATTCAAAAGTCGGGTCAGTGTGTGTAGTGGCACGATGGTCGAAAGTCTGCCCAAATGGACGATTGTCGCCTCATTTGGTTGGTCATACCGTTAAATATTTTTGTTCCAATCTTGTTTCCGTTGTGTAGTGTGTATAAACTTCCGACCGATCCACGACAATCCTCCGATACTTCCTCGGCCTGGGGGGGTGTGTGTATTTAAATTTGTGATGCCTGTACCAGTGCCACGTGGTGCTGTATCCGCACATCACAGGCTTGTGTTTTGTATAGATGTATATTGCACCTTTCTGGCTGCAGACCATTACACTTGTATAAAGCACATGTGTTATTACCCTTTGCATCTATGTTGGGAATCTATTCATATTTACCCTTTATAAACTTTAACTTTTATAAACTATTAAAGTTATAAAGTCATATTAACCTTTATTTACTAATCTTTGTAAAATACCCAGAATAAACCACACAGTGTTCATGCAACAGTTTTATTGCAGGAAAAAAAGTACAAACATTTTTATTGCAGAATATGGCAAGTGAAAAAAATAGTATTACACTTTAAAGGTGCTACTGGTTTGTGGCAGAACAGTTCCAAACAACATACACATTTCAACAAAATTTTTCTCAAGTTTTTAAATTTTTTCTTGATGTCGCTTGGGTTTCTATTCCCTTTGATTTTATTTACCTACGAAACAAGGAAATAAAAAATGTTTACCATTAAACTTCTATATCTGTAATTTATATCAAACGCCAGAAATACTCTCATTTTCTCACCTGGCACGCTGCTCGAGATCAGTTTATGTTTTGGTCCCTGTGGCGCAATCGCAATAATAGCGGGTTTAACCTTCATATATTCTGGAAAACAGGTGTCATTTTGGTTATTATAATGGTACAGGTCTAACTTCTTTCATATCTTTTTCTTTTCACATTTTTTCTTGTTTGATAACAGGTGTTACATTAGTGGTATCAGTGGTATCTAAACAGGCCTTCTCACCGCTAATTCTTCATTCTGACAAAAAAAAATCTATGTTACAAAATAAGCGTTTACATTGCTTCGTGTAAAACTAGAATGAAATAAAGTCCTTCGAACAGGTACACTACACGTGCTACTGACCTTTTTTTATGTTGTAGTCGTACTGGTCCAGTACTTTGACCATTATCTCCACCTCTCTTGGGCTCATTGGATTTGCTCTTTGCTCTTCTTGAGTATCTCCATCCCCCACCTTAACTTTTTCAAAATTTTTTGGCCTTTTCAGCACTATCTCTGACTCAGTCTCCGTCTCCATAGCTGCAACCCCCACTGACACATTCTACTCACCCGAAACCCTCACTGACACCTTCTCCTCAACCGCAACCCCCCACTGACACCTTCTCCTCAACCTTAACACCCACTGACACCTTCTCCTCAACCGCAACACCCACTGACACTTTCTCCCACTGACACTCAAACATGGGCGTTCGTTTCTGTTGTGGACCAATCAGCCATGATGCCCGCAGAGAATGGAGCATTCCATTACATACAAAGGGATTTTATTATTAGGGAATAATATATTGCATTGCACTTTACCAGTTAAATGTTTTTTTCTAAATTTTATGTATGGTAATAAAC